>NC_135983.1:25669455-25994665 GCF_053455715.1 Rhinoraja longicauda | reverse complement strand
CCTCTCTCCCTCTCTCCCTCTCTCCCTCTGCCTCTCTCTCTCCCTCTCTCCCCCTCGCTCTTTCTCCCCTTAAAAATAAAGGTCAGAGAGAGAGAGACTGAAAGTGAAAGATTGAGAGACAGAGTGTGAGAGAGAGAAAGTGAGAGAGAGGAGAGAGAGAGAGAGAGAGAGAGAGAGAGAGAGAGAGAGAGAGAGAGAGAGAGAGAGAGAGAGAGAGAGAGAGAGAGAGAGAAAGTGAGAGAGAGAGAGAGAGAGAGAGAGAGAGAGAGAGAGAGAGAGAGAGAGAGAGAGAGAGAGAGAGAGAGAGAGAGAGAGAGAGAGAGAGAGAGAGAGAGAAGAGAGAGAGAGAGAGAGAGACGAAGAGGGAGAGAGAGATTAACACGGATGATTATTAGGACAAAGAATACCCATTCAGAAGAAACACTGAATAAAGAACACAGAATGAATAACTTTTCTTGAAAGTGATGAGAGCCATGAACTAGGTCAAATAAATAAGTTTGACAGAGATAAACCAAAGTCCTTTCCTAACACAAAAGTCTCTGAATTTGCCGACTATATTTCAGATGCAAGGTCAGAACTGATCGGTGTCATAAATCCTGCTGCAATACTTATCATCTTGTTTTTGGTCACCAGTTTATACCTCATTAGAGTCATAGAGTCATACAGCATGGAACCAGGCCCTTCGGCCCAACTTGTCCATACCGACCGACATGTCCCAGCTGCACTATCCCACCTGCCTGCGTTTGGCCCATATCCCCCTAAACCAGCCCCTTCTATGTACCTGTCCAATTGCTTCTTAAACGTTGCAAATAGTCTCCACCTCAACTACCTCCTCCGGCAGCTCGTTCCATACACCCACCACCCTTTGTGTGAAAAAGTTACCCCTCAGATCCTGCTCAACCTCTCCCCTACAGCTCAGACCCTCGAGTCCTGGCAACGTCCTCGTAACTCTTCTCGGCGCCCTTTCCTACTTGACAACAGCTAAGAGGTTGTCCTTTCTAAGAACGCGGCGTTTAAGATGCAAGTGATGACCTACAAGGCAGCAAACCTGGACAACAATGTACTAAAATCAATGGAAACTTGATTCACTGTTCAATTTATTTCTGACGCACGCAATTGGCTGGATGCAGATAATTACAATCACACTTTGTGTGGGCAGTAATTATAATTTAACTGCTAATTGTGAGATGTGGCATCGTGATGAGCCTTGTCAGCTCAGATCCGATGTTGATTAGAAAGGATTCAAATACTGACATGAGGAAAAACTTTTTCACCCCAGAGAGTTGTCGAATTCTCTGCCACAGAAGGCAGTGGAGAGCAATTAACTCGATGTTTTCAAAGAGAGAGTTAGATTTAGCTATTTGGGCTAACGGAATCATGGGATATGGGGCCTGACCTATACATCAGGAGGTGCAGATTCCAGAGCCAGCAACATTATGATGAGACCCCTACCACCCCAGCAACGGACTGTTCCAGCTGCTACGGTTAGGCAACGGTTAGGCAAACACCTCCGCTGTCACGCTGTGAAAACGGAGAGGATGAGACGGAGTTTCTTCCCACAGGCCATCAGGACTGCTAACTCTCATATCACCAGGGACTAATTTAATTTACTGTATTAATTTATTTTTGTGTTAAATTTTTTTTTCTATTCTGTTTTGTAGTTTAGCACAATCCGCAGGCGTTGTTACTTTCATTTCACTGCACATCTTGTATATGTATGTGACAAGTAAACTTGACTTGACTTGACTTGACTTGAAAGCAGGAACGGGGTACTGATTTTGGATGATAAGCCATGATCACATTGAATGGCGGTGCTGGATCGAAGGGCCGAATGGCCTCCTCCTGCACCTATTTTGTATTTTTGTATGTTTGTATGTTACTCAGCAGTCGGGCTTAATTGTGCATCATGTCCATATCCCCGATATAAGGAAAAATGTACAGCAAAATACTAAACGTCAGCAAGTTTAGTTCGGTTCAGAGATACAGCGTGGAAACAAGCCCTTCGGCCCACCGAGTCCATACCGACCGGCGATCCCCGCACACTAACACTATCCTACACACACCAAGGACAATTTTACAATTTACCGAAGCCAATTAACCTACAAACACGCACGCCTATCCTCAATCAGACTTTACTGGAACTTGACTTTATCTTGCACTAAATGTTATTGCCTTGATTACATATCTGTACACTGTGGACGGCTCGATTGTAATCATGTATTGTCTTTCTGCTGACTGGCTAGCAGGCAATAAAAAGCTTTTCACTGTACCTCGGTACACGTGACAATAAACTAAACTAAACTAAACTAAACTAAACTGAACTACATAGATTTGAAGGCAGTGGTTTTGTCTTTTCACACTATTATTGTATGTATGCATGTGTATATATATATATATATATATATATATATATATATATATATATATATATATATATATATATATATATATATATATATATATATATATATTATATATATATATATATATACAATATACATATATAAATGTGTGTGTGCGCAAATGTATGTGTGTGTATCTATATATATGTGTATATATGCTCTTTGTATATGTATATATACACATACAAAATACATACACAAACACACACTCACACACAAATTATATATATATATATATATATATACATACGTACACACATGCATACTATATATACATACACATACTATACATATATATAAACAAACATACATACACACATGCATATATATATATACACCCACACACCCACACACACACACACACACACACACACACACACACACACACACATATATATATATATGTGTGTGTGTGTGTGTGTGTGTGTGTGCGTGTGTGTGTGTGTGTGTGTGTGTGTGTGTGTGTGTGTGTGTTTGTGTGTGTGTGTGTATATATGCTTGTGTGTATGTATGTTTGTATATATATATATGTGTATATATATATACATACATATCAACACACACATACACACACTGAACTTGTTTATTATATGGTTTACAGTGTACTATGTTTACACATTCTGTTGTGCTGCTGCAAGAAAGAATGTCATTGTTCTATCTGGGACATGTGACAATAAAACACTCTTGACTCTTGACTAAACTAAGATATCCAAACTTCAGACAGGCAGCGCCAGAGGACAGGATTGAACCAGGGGCAGCGGAGCCTCGAGCTAGGTGTGCTGCCTGGACGTTACTGCACCCGTGGTGATTCTCAGCAGGAATGGCGGATGTGAAGATTTGCAGTTACGACGTGTGCTATTAACATGGACAGAGGGACCCATTGGCAGCAACCACTTCTCCTGGCAGCTGAGACCATGGTCCCAAAGTGGGCGGACAATCACGACGCCATATGTGGGACCATCGTTGGGAAAATAAAACCCGGAGCCGCACCTGTTAAACCAGCTGGAATCTCCATCCCAACATTTCTTCTTCGTTCCGTATCGACACGAAGAAAGTTTGGTTTAGTTTCGTTGAGAGATACATTGCTGAAACAGGCCCACTGAGCCGACCAGCGATCCACGCACATTAAAACCACCCTACATACACACACACAAGGGACAACTTACAAATTTAACAGGCAAATTAACCTACAAACCTGTACGTCTTTGGAGTGTGGGAGGAAACCGGAGCACCCGGAAAAAACCCATGCAGGTCACGGGGAGAACGTACAAACTCTGTACAGACAGCACCCGTAGTCGGGTTCGAACCCGGGTCTCTGGCGCTGTGAGGCAGCAACTCTGCCGCTGCGCCAACGCGCTTTGAACATGTGTGCACTTTGAATGTAATTGAAATATAGCTTGGCATGTTCCACAGAGGCTGTTAAAGCCTGTCATAAATCTAACGAGATCATAGCTGTTTTTAGCTGCAGACTAATTGATTGATTCTAGAGTGAAATTAATGTCCTGCACAAATGTGGTCTCAGTTGGGTGATGAAGGTTGCTGTGTTGAGGGAGGAGAATTCAAGGCTTGGGCAAGAAGCGTTGAAACAAATTAAAATCCACCTTGAAAAGCTGAAAATAAAATTGCTGACGCAAGCTGAAGTAGAAACAGAAAACGCTGGAAGCACTCTGCAGGTCAGGCAGCATCTGTGGAAAGGTTAATATTTCAGATGGTGAAGTTACCCTTTAGTCATCTGCAAACTAACTCATCGTAGATAGACACAAAATGCTGCAGTAACTCAGCGGGACAGGCAGCGTCTCTGGAGAGAAGGAATGGGTGACGTTTCGGGTCAAAACCCTGCTTCTGGCTGAAGAAAATGTGAAACCAAAATGTATAAAAATGACCTTTATTAAAATCTGACAATGTGCACTTCAACCACATGTGATTTTTTTCTATTACAAATCTCAAATTGTGGAGTACAGAGTATCAGTCACTGAAAGGAAGCATGCAGGTACAGCAGGCAGTGAAGAAAGCCAATGAATGTTGGCCTTCATAATGAGAGGTTCTTCTGCAGTTGTATAGGCCCCTAGTGAGACCGCACCTGGAGTACTGTGTGCAGTTTTGGTCTCCAAATTTGAGGAAGGATGTTCTTGCTATTGAGGGCGTGCAGCGTAGGTTCACCAGGTTAATTCCCGGAATGGCGGGACTGTCGTATGTTGAAAGACTGGAGCGGCTAGGCTTGTATACACTGGAATTTAGAAGGATGAGAGGGGATCTTATCGAAACGTATAAGATTATTAAGGGGTTGGACACGTTAGAGGCAGGAAACATGTTCCCAATGTTGGGGGAGTCCAGAACCAGGGGCCACAGTTTAAGAATAAGGGGTAGGCCATTTAGAACTGAGATGAGGAAAAACTTTTTCAGTCAGAGAGTTGTGAATCTGTGGAATTCTCTGCCTCAGAAGGCAGTGGAGGCCAATTCTCCGAATGCATTCAAGAGAGAGCTAGATAGAGCTCTTAAGGATAGCGGGGTCAGGGGGTATGGGGAGAAGGCAGGAACGGGGTACTGATTGAGAATGATCAGCCATGATGACTGAATGGCGGTGCTGGTTCGAAGGGCTGAATGGCCTCCTCCTGTACCTATTATCTATTGTCTATTGTCAATTGTCTATTGTCCATTGTCTATTGTCTATTGTCTATTGTCTATTGTCTATTGTCTATTGTCTATTGTCTATTGTCTATTGTCTATTGTCTATTGTCTATTGTCTATTGTCTATTGTCTATTGTCTATTGTCTATTGTCTATTGTCTATTGTCTATTGTCTATTGCCTTCCTCGTAGGATTTGTGTCCATGGATAGTTTATTAACATAAGCAAAAGTTACAACACCCTCAGACTATCTTTGATCAGACTTTACTGGCTTCACCTTGCACTAAACGCGGCTAAAAGTACAGAAGTGTGAAAACGCACACCTCCAGATTCAGGGACAGTTTCATTCCAGCTGTTAAGCAGGCAACTGATTAATCCTACCACAACCAGAGAGCAGTGCGGAACTACTATCTACCTCATGGGTGACCCTCAGACCACTTTTGATCGGACTTTACTGGCTTTACCTTGCACCTAATGTTATTCCCTTATCATGTATCAATACACTGTGAATGGCTCGATTGTAATCATGTATTGTCTTTCCGCTGACTGGCTAGCTTGCAACAAAAGCTTTTCACTGTACCTCGGTACACGTGACAATAAACTAGATGTTGGGTTATTGAGAGACCAGCGTGTTCAATTCCAAACATGTTTGATTAAGTTTCTCAGGTGATGTGGATGTATGTGAAGTCACATCTAATCAGACTACATCTCTGAAGATAGACAGAAAAAGCTGGAGTAACTCACTGAAGGAAAGGAATAGGTGATATTTCAAGTCGAGTTCCTGAAAAAGGGTTTCGACCCGAAACGTCACCCATTCCTTCTCTCCAGAGACGCTGTCTGACCCACTGAGTCACTCCAGCTTTTTGTGCCGATCTTGGGCTTAAACCAGCATCATCACAGCCTGCCTTTCCACATTGCGAACTGCTATCATTCCCCTCAGAAAAAAAAAAGATCGTTACAAGGGAAAACAAAGGGGAAAAATGATTTAAGGCTGGAATCGGCTTATAAATGTTCTTAGCTGCCGGTTCTTGAAGAAGCTGTTTGAACATTTCACATCGGGGCCTCCTTAACCTTCAAATATTTCCTCTGCTCTCCCTGGGGCCCATAGATGATGTTTCACTGCATTACCATACACCTGCCTTCCCACACTCTGATTATCCATGAATGTCATCTCCCTCTGGTCTCTCAATAACCCAACATCTTATTTTTTCCTGCAGCCACAAAATTGGCCTTTTAGCCACTAGTAACATTTCGAAATAACACACTCTCTCAACGATTCTGATTTCCGAAACGCGGGATTTTGAGTTTAGGCATCAATGGCTTAGGGATAATTATTTCCATGTTCATCAGTACAAGCCTTGTCTCAGTTCTCCCTGCCCTGACCTCAAAGATTTTAATTCCCTGCAACAAATTAGCACCAGAGCTTATTTCGAACAGAACACCAACTTCTGATATAGCCTGCAGAATCTTAATCAAAAATAAACCAACATGTTGAGCAAACCTAACAGTGTTCCCAGGGGATATAGGGGAGAAGGCAGGAACGGGGTACTGATTGTGAATGATCAGCCATGATCACGGTGAATGGCGGTGCTGGCTCGTAGGGTGGAATGGCCTACTCCTGCACCTATTGTCCATTGTCTATTGTTCCACGAATCCCGCTTCCATTATTTTTTATCTTATTTTAAAATGGTAGTGTGGGCTTAATAAGATAAATTCGCCTTGAGAAGTGTAAATTGTCATCAAGGGATTACTTCACTTTACTTCAAATTACCCAATATTTCAAAAAACAGAATAAAACTCCAAGCCCATGATGTTGATTTGTTTGGAGAAATGAGAAAAAAAAAATTAGATTAAAAAAAATCTGGTGAAATTAGTTGGATCACCATTTTTAAAATATCACAATTCTGGCCCAGCAGTAGAGTTCAAGATGGGGACCAAACGCTGGAGTAACTCAACGGGTCAGGCAGCATCTCTGGAGAGAAGGAATGGGTGACGTTTCGGGTCGAGACCCTTCTTCGGTAGCGTTGTTGCCTTACAGCGCCTGAGTCCCGGGTTCGATCCTGACTATGGGCGCTTGTCTGCACGGAGTTTGTACGTTCTCCCCGTGACCTGCGTGGGTTTTCTCCCACATTCAACATTCGTACAGGTTTGTAGGTTAAATGACCTGGTAAAATTGTAAATCGCCCCCTAGTGCGCGTAGGATAGTGTTAGTGTGCGGGGATCGCTGGTCGGCGCGGACTCGGTGGGCCGAAGGACCTGTTTCCGCGCTGTACCTCTAAACTAAAATACTAAACAAAAGATTTAAGTGTTTCAAAATGGCCGGCATTTTGATCGAGATAATAGGACCAAATTTTTCCTTGAAGCAAAGTCTGATCAATAGAGGACATTTATTGAAAACCCTTGACAGAAGAACAAGGGAAGCAGAGGAGGAGAATTTTCTTTCTGTTCAATATGTTTTGATGTTGCAAGATCCATTTCCTCCAAAAGCTGGAGGAAACACGTTGAATGGTGAATTTCCAAAACAAAGCGGACAGGGCGGCACGGTTGCGCACAATGCCAAAGGCCCGGGTTCGATTATCACCTCTGGTGCTGCCTGTGTGGAGTTTGCACGCTCTCCCTCCCTCTGCTCCACCTTCCTCGCACAGCCCAAAGACGTGCGGGTTAGTAGGTTGATCGGCCTCTGTAAATTTCCACTGGTGTGGAGGGAGTGGATGGGAAAGTGGGAGAACATAGAACTAGTGTGGACGGGTGATCAATGTTCGTTGGGCTGAAGGGCCTGTTTCTCTATACTCTCATTATTTCCTTCTGAAAGAAGACAAAGGCAGCACAGTGATACAGCAGTAGAGTTGCAGCCCTACAACGCCGGGGACCCGGGTTCGATCCTGACCGGAGGTGCTTGTCCGTAAACGGTGTTTGTACGTTCTCCCCGTGACCACGTGGGTTTTCTCCGAAATCTTCGGTTTCCAAAGACATACAGGTTTGAAGGTTAATTGACTTTGATATAAGTGTATATTGTCCCTGGTGCGTGCAGGGTCGTGTTAGTGTGTGGGGATCGCTGGTCACTGCGGACTCAGTGGGCCGAAGGGTCTGTTTCCACGTTGTATCTCTAAACTACACTAAAAGCTAAATAAATTCGAGGGCAGTAAAGAAAGTGGGACTTGAGTGAGCAGCTTTTTCAGATTCGTGGTACAAGTATGAAGAACAAAATGGCCTTCTTTCATAGAGGTGATTCTGTAAAGCAGTGCTACATGTGTTGTAAAAGAAAATAACTGCAGATGCTGGTACAAATCGAAGGTATTTATTCACAAAATGCTGGAGTAACTCAGCAGGTCAGGCAGCATCTCAGGAGAGAAGGAATGGGCGACGTTTCAGGTCGAGACCCCTCTTCAGTCAACATTTTCGTTCCACAGCTGTGGGTCCCATGAATTTCACATCAACAAGAAAGAGCCAATTTTCTGTTTTTTTAATTAAGCAGACAGTCGAATGATTGTGATGTTATTTCCGTTGAAGCAAAACCTTGTTTATTCTTTAGATAGACACAAAATGCTGGAGCAACTCAGCGGGACAGGCAGCATCGCTGGAGAGAAGGAATGGGTGACGTTTCGGGTCTGAAACACAAGGGTCTGGATCCGAAACGTCACCCAGACTTGATGGGCCGAATGGCCTAATTCTACTCCTGTCACTTGAGACCTTATGATTTTTACTGAATTCAGCATCACAACATACAATGAGGGGATTGGATTCATAGCTTCCTGGTCAGAAGAGTGAGTATGAATCAGTTCACCTAGATAATTCCAGTGAAGGTGATCGTTTCCGTCCTGGGCCTCCTCCACAGTCAGAGTGAGGCCAAACGCAAATTAGAGGCAAACAGCACCTCATAAGGCAGAGATAGATAGACGTGCCTCGACCCGAAACATCACCATTTCCTTCTCTCCCGAGATGCTGCCTGTCCCGCTGAGTTACTCCAGCCTTTTGTGTCTGTCTTTGGTTTAAATCAGCATCTGCAATACATTCCTGCACGTCTTGTTTATTTTTTATTTTGCTTATTGCACCAAATGTATAATTAAATTCTATTTTAAAATTTCCTCTTCACTCAGACTGAAAGCAGCAATTATAGATTTTAGCGTATTTTTTCTCCTAATTAAACAGCAACAGTGGAACAGTTTTCCTCCTAACAAGGTAGACTATTGACATTTCACGTCTTTTTTCATTTACCACATGGGTTACTAACTGAACAGAACCCTGTTCCTCATCGAGTGCAGTCAGACATGAAAGCAAACGAAAATTAGTCTTGCTGCTAAGTTGTTGTTATTGAGACTTCTGCTTTTTAGTTTAGTTTAGTTTAGTTTAGAGATACAGCATGGAAACAGGCCCTTAGGCCCACCGAGTCCGCACCGACCAGCGATCCCCGCACACTAACACTATCCTACACACAATTTACACTTATATCAAGCCAATCAACCTACAAACCTGGATGTCATTGGAGCGTGGGAGGAAACCGAAAATCTCGGAGAAAACCCACGCAGGTCACGGGGAGAATGTACAAACTCCGTACGGACAGCACCCGTAGTCAGAATCGAATCCGGGTCTCTGGCGCTGTGAGAAGCAACTTTACCGTTCTGCCATAATGCCGTTACAGGAGCAAATAAGTCCTTCTGCAGTTGGTGAGACCACATCTGGAGTATTGAGTGCAGTTTTGGTCTCCTAATTTGAGGAAAGACGTCCTTGCCATTGAGGCAGTGCAGCGTAAATTCATGAGGTTAATCCCTGGGATGGCGGGACTGTCATATGAGGAAAGATTGGAAAGACTGGGCTTGTATTCACTGGAGTTCAGAAGGATGAGAGGGGATCTTATAGAGACATAAAAAATTATAAAAGGACTGGACAAGCTAGATGCAGGAAAAATGTTCCCAATGTTGGGGGAGTCCAGAACCAGAGGCCAGAGTCTAAGAATAAAGGGGAGGCCATTTAAAACTGAGGTGAGAAGAAACCTTTTCAACCAGAGGGTTGTGAATTTGTGGAATTCTCTGCCACAGACGGCAGTGTAGGCCAATTCACTGGATAAATTTTAAAAAGAGTTAGATGGAGCCCGAGGGGCTCGTGGAATCAAGGGATATGGGGAGAAGGCAGGCACGGGTTACTGATTGGGGACGATCAGCCATGATCACAATGAATGGCGGTGCTGGCTCGAAGGGCCGAATGGCCAATTCCTGAACCTATTTTCTATGTTTCTATGTTACTAGTTTCAATTATTTCAAAATGGGTGGACAATGTTGTGTCTAACTGGTTGATATTTCACTAACTGCAAACCAACCCCCTCAAGTTTATTCTAATTTTCAGGCTTAAATTTTTTAATCATAGTGTACACAGGCAGGACATTACAATCTATCTCTCCCTGACTCGCCACTCGTGGTATGACCCGGGGGAAGAATATCTTACACTGTTTCTCTAATCTGTGTTTAACATGCGTGCCACCATCCTCCCTGTGGAAGTGTACTACATTTCCTGAATTTGTTAGCCAAAATTAATCTGGACCAAACTGATCAACAAAGCGTTCCGCAAAAATATTCAAAGTACATTTCCCCTACAATTTACCTTTCGTCCAGGTTACAAGGTAAATATCCTCGTCCACTTTACAACGGGCAAATGTCACAAGAGCAGAATTATAAGTGTGCTTAGCTGTTAAAAAAAAAAACATTCAGAAGCAGCCTGCATTTTGAACAGTGTGTGCCATGAATTATAACGACTTACCTTAACAGCTTACTAGTGCAATTACCAACTTCCAGGCAAAATAGCAGCATTGTTATGTCAAAGCAAAGTTCAGTTCAGTTCAGTTTAGTTTATGAAAATAACTGCAGATGCTGGTACAAATCGAAGGTATTTATTCACAAAATGCTGGAGTAACTCAGCAGGTCAGGCAGCATCTCAGGAGAGAAGGAATGGGTGACGTTTCGGGTCGAGACCCTTCAGTCTGAAGAAGGGTCTCACCCGAAACGTCACCTATTCCTTCTTTCCTGAGATGCTGCCTGACCTGCTGAGTTACTCCAGCATTTTGTGAATAAATACCTTCAGTTTAGTTTATGGTCACGTGTACTGAGGTACAGTGAAAAGCTTGTTGCCGTGTGCTAACCAGTCAGCTGAAAAACGATACATGATTGCAATCAACCCATTTATGGTGTACTGATACATGATAAGGGAATAGCGTTTGGGGAACTCGACAGTGGCATAGCGGTAGAGTTGTTGCCTTACAGCGCCAGAGACCCGGGTTCGATCCCGACTACGGGTGCTGTCTGTACGGAGTTTGTACGTTCTCCCCGTGACCTGCGTGGGTTTTCTCCGAGATCTCCGGTTTCCTCCCACACTCCAAAGACGTGCAGGTTTGTAGGTTAATTGGCTTGGTGTAAATGTAAATTGTCCCCAGTGTGTGTAGGATAGTGTTAGTGTGTGGGGATCGCCGGTCGGTGCAGGCTTGGTGGGCCGAAGGACCTATTTCCACGTTGTGTCTCTAAACTAAACTAGTATACATTGCATTTCCTTGCAATTATGGACAGTATACTTATTGAAGAAGGGAGCTGTGTGAATTACTTTCAGTGCCTCAGTAAGAGAGTCAACCAAGACCAAGAGCTTGTGGTGTTGATGTATAGCCTTAGTGTTAACTATTAAGACTAGTTAATAAACCAGTTTTATTCATTGATATCCATTACTTGTCTGCATTAACACCACAAGCAAAAGACATAAATTGGAAGAGGTTGGAATAAAACCAAAGGGAAAAGATGAATATCGTTTAATTATTGACCTCTGTGTTAATGCAAAGCCCAACGAAGGTTTCAATTAGGCAGCAATGACCCTAAACACCCAATATTTTAAGTACAAGACTAATAATGTTGAGGAAATGCTGGAATATGGATCACATGTTTAGAGTGCAGAGTTTAGCTTAGCCTGCTTTAGAGATGCAGCCTGGAAACAGGCCCTTCGGCCCAAGCAGCGATTCCCGTACATTAACACTATCCTACACACACACTAGGGACAATTCACATTTATACCAAGCCAATTAACCTACAAACCTGCACGTCTTTGGAGCGTGGGAAGAAACCGAAGTTCTCGGGGAAAAGCCCGAGCAGGTCACGGGGAAAACGTACAAACCCTGTACAGACAGCACCCGTAGTCAGGATCAAACCTGGGTCTCTGGCGCTGTAAGCACTGTAAGGCAGCAACTCTACCGCTGCGCCACCGTGCCGCACTCTGTGCTGTTATTAGCTCCAGGGGTCGGCCACTGGCTACTGCGTCTTTGAAATCTACTGGCATCTTTTGTTAGATTCCTTGTTTTCATTTGGAGGTGACAATTCCCCACTATAGTAACATAACCCTACCTAATTGAGAAGACTCCAACACGGATTTGTGAACATTTAAATTCACAACTTCTTCAAAGAGTTCTCTCCGCATGTAGCAAGCAAAGAAAAGACTTACAAGGCTTAATGAACAACTCCAATGAAACTCAGCCGATACTGGCTCCCTTGAATTATTATATTCTTCTTTGCAATGCCTCTCAAGATATTTAAGTACTGCAGAACATTTTGCCCTCTACGCAGCTACTTTTGTTGGAATAAGTCAGAATTAATCCCACTTCCTTGTTCTCTCTGCAATAAAGGATCAAGATAGTGTTAAATTTGTAGCTACACCACTACACTAGTTTAATACCTGCTCTGCCGATTACATTGAAAATACATTGGTATTTCCGGTACGGTTTTAGTTTAGTTTAGAGATATAGCGCGGAAACAGGCCTTTCGGCCCACCGAGTCCGTCCCGAGTGCGTGTAGGATAGTGTTAGTGTGCGGGGATCGCTGGTCGGTGCGGACTCGGTGGGCCACCGCGCCACCACATTTGTTTGATTCCAACGAATAACTTGTCGATGGAGTAAAACCAACTAAAAACTTCATCTGTCTCTGAAGAGAGGGTTGAAATCCTCCTCCCTCACATTTGTGAAGAGGTATCCATTGCTTTTGAAGGTTTGAGTAAATTGGTAGGTGCTGTAAATATCCAGATCAATTTCAGTTCAGAGAACCACTTTGCCTTATTGACCGTTTCAGCATTTTCTGCACTTCAAAAAGAAAATTCTAGGATACTATTGACTCAAAAACACCATCTCCAATGCAAAATCTGTCAGGTCAAGGACTCTAAATAACAAACCATTATTATAGAATATTGAACATAGAATAGTGCATCATGGGAACAGGCATCTTTAGCACACAACGTCTATACAAACATGATGCCAAATTAAAATAATCTCCTCTACTGGTGGCACGGTGGCGCAGCGGTAGTTATGCCTTACAGCGCCGGAGACCCTGTTTATTATTTTTTTTAAATTGCAGATGTTGGAAATTTGATATGTAAAAATAAATAAAATTAATAAATAAACCAGGCAATGATATGGGGAAAGGGAAACAGTCAATGTCTCAGTTTAGTTTAGTTTAGAGATAGAGCGTGGAAACAGGTCCTTCGGCCCACCGAGTCCGCACCGACCAGCGATCCCCGCACACTAACACTATTCTACACGCACTCGGGACAATTTATATTTATACCAAGCCAATTAACCTACGTCTTTGGAGTGTGGGAGGAAACCGAAGATGTCGGAGAAAACCAACGCATGTCACGGGGAGAACGTACAAACTCCGTACAGACAGCGCCCGTAGTCAGGATTGAACCCGGGTCTCCGACGCTGTAAGCGCTGCAAGGCAGCACCTCTACCGCTGCGCCACCGTGCTGACAACATTTTGGCAAGGAATAGTTTCAGTAATTGGAGCTTAATGTTAAAGGTTTCATATAAATGGAAGCTCCTTGTACATAATGGCTGGTTCACATCCCTGGGAATAAGTAAGTGCAAGAAATAAGTCTTGTCTATCCCCTCTCCCCACTCCACCCCCTCTCATCATTTTCATTTCCAATTGAGAAACATAGAAACATAGAAACATAGGAAATAGATGCAGGAGGAGGCCATTTGGCCCTTCGAGCCAGCACCGCCATTCATCATGATCATGGCTGATCGTCCCCAATCAATAACCCGTGCCTGCCTTCTCCCCATATCCTTAGATTCCACTAGCCCCTAGAGCTCTATCTAATCCTCTCTAAAATCAATCCAGCGATATGGCTTCCACTGCCCTCTGTGGCAGAGAATTCCGCAAATTCACAACTCTGGGTGAAAAAGTTTTTTCTCACCTCAGTTTTAAATGTCCTCTCCTTTATTCTAAGACTGTGGTTCAGGATTCGCCCAACATTGGGAACATTTTTCCTGCATGTAGCTTGTCCAGTCCTTTTATAATTTTATGTTTCTATAAGATCCCCTCTCATCCATCTAAACTCCAGTGAATACAAGCCCAGTCTTTTCAATCTTTCCTCATATGGCAGTCCCGCCAACCCAGGGATCAATCTCCTGAACCTACGCTGCACTGCCTCAATTACAAGGATATCCTTCCTCAAATTAGGAGACCAAAATTGTATACAATACTCCAGATGTAGTCTTACCAGGGCCCTATACAACTGCAGAAGAACCTCTTTACTCCTATACTGAAATCCTCTCGTTATGAAGGCCAACATTCCATTAGCTTTCTTCACTGCCTGCTGTACCTGCACGCAAACTTTCAGTGACTGGTGTACAAGGACACCCAGGTCTCTCTGCACCTCCCCCTTAACCAACCTAACTCCATTGAGATAATGCCTCCTTGTTTCTGCCGCCAAAGTGGATAACCTCACATTACTGCATCTGCCACGCATCTGCCCGCTCACTCAACCTGTCCAGGTCACCCTGCAACCTCCTAACATCCTCTTCACAGTTTACACTGCCACCCAGCTTTGTGTCATCCGCAAACTTGCTAGTGTTGCTTCTAATTCCCTCTTCCAAATCATTAATATATATGGTGGACAGTTGCGGCCCCTGAGAAATGAGTTAAATTATTAAAACGAGGAGTCAAGCAAGTCAAGGACCATCATCTCATGCAAAGTAAGAGAAACAAGGTGCATCTCCTTTTACCATAATTTAGATAAATGACATTAGAAAGAAAGCCTTAACAGCTCAAGTGGCTGTATGATTGCTGTGATTGGCTCAAAGGGCCGAATGGCCTCCTCCTGCACCTGTTTTCTATGAAAGATCTTGCCTTTCATTGCACCTTACCGCTCATATTTTTTTTCAATTGCAATTCACAGTGGTAATGGTGTGTGGCAAAGGACTGGCATGAAGATACCATGATCACAGGGTGGTGAATTTGAAGAGTTCAAACTTTGGCCCAACTTGCCCAAACCGACCAAAATGTCCCAGCAAAGTTCCTCTGTCCCTCTATTCCCCTCCTCCTTCCCAGATCTCCCTCTATCTTCCTGTCTCCACCTACATCCTTCCTTTGTCCCGCCCCCCTGACATCAGTCTGAAGAAGGGTCTCGACCCGAAACGTCACCCATTCCTTCTCTCCCGAGATGCTGCCTGACCTGCTGAGTTACTCCAGCATTTTGTGAATAAATACCTTCGATTTGTACCAGCATCTGCAGTTATTTTCTTATATTATATGTCCCAGCTACACTAGTCCCACCTACCTTCATTTAGTCCATATCCCTTCCAAACCTGCCCTATCCATGGGCCTGTCTTAATTGATTCTTAACTGTTGGGATAGTCCCAGCTTCAACTACCTCCTCTGGCAGCTCATTCCACACACCCACCACACCTTCGTGTGAAAAAATTGCCACTCAGATTCCTATTAAATCTTTTGCCCTTCACCTTGAACCTATGTCGGCACCAGAGGGCGGCACGGTAGCACAGCGGTAGAGTTGCTGCTTTACAGCGAATGCAGCGCCGGAGACTCAGGTTCGATCCTGACTACGGGTGCTGCACTGTAAGGAGTTTGTACGTTCTCCCCGTGACCTGCGTGGGTTTTCTCCGAGATCTTCGGTTTCCTCCCACACTCCAAAGATGTACAGGTATGTAGGTTAATTGGCTGGGTAAATGTAAAAATTGTCCCTAGTGGGTGTAGGATAGTGTTAATGTATGGGGATCGCTGGGCGGCACGGACTTGGAGGGCCGAAAAGGCCTGTTTCCGGCTGTATATATATGATATGATATGATATGTCCTCTGGTCCTCGATTCACCTCCTCTGGGCAAGAGACTCTGTATCTCTTCCTCTCATGATTTTACACACCTATTCCTCGCATGATTTTACACACCTATTCCTCTTGTGGCGCGTCGAAAGTGGCCCAAAATAAAGGCGAGGAGCCGGGTATTTCGGGAGGTTTGATTTTATTACAGTTATCAGACCGGTCAAGTCTGCTGGAATGACTTCGTCCTTATATCCTTATATGGAAAACCTCGTCCTTATATCCGTAGCAAAGGACCGCCCCCCTGGACCGGTCCATTGCCGTGCCGAGGGGTCGGTAGTGGTATGGCCCGACCCTTGGGAGCCGCCACAGGACCCCCCCCCCCCCGAACCGGAGGCACGAAATGCACTAGTGGTCGCACAACCCGACCCCGCGAACGAAAATCGGTCGACAGAGGGGCCGGCGGAGGCACAGTTGGAGGCACAGGTGGTGGGACAGGTGGTGGGACCCGCAAAGGGGGGCGACCTCATGGCCGAGGCTGGGCAACCCGCACCGGTTGGTCGATGTCCAAGTGGGCTGGCTTTAAGCGGTCAATTGACACAGCCTCCGGCTGGCCCCCCATGTCCAAGACAAAGATTTTCTGGCCTCGGCCAAGGCCCGACCTTTGGGAGCCGCCACACTCTCATGATTTTATACACCTATTCCTCTCATGATTTGTAAACACCTCTATAAGATCTATAAGATCACCCCCATACTCTGCTAGTGTTACTCCAGCTCTTTGTGTCTATCTTCAGTCTAAACCAGCATCTGCAGTTCCTTCGTACGCAGCTAGTTAAATAATTGCTTTGGAAACAATAAGTCACGTGGAGAATGTGTATTGGTAAGCTCATAATTCCTCTCCTTAGAGATCTGAAAATGAGTTTGCTACTTATGATGGGACAAGGTACTCAGCGTAATTGTTACTTAAAGACAATATTTAATCTATCTAAAATTTGCTGTTAGCACAATTTCTCAGAAAGCTTACCGAGCATTCTGCTCGACACTTATTTGTCTGTTGGAAGTTCGAAAGAGCTTTTTTATTTACCGGAAGGAAAATAAAAATCAATAACGTGATTGATGGTACAATTTTTAATCCAATGCTTTTGGTCAGTATTACAATGGACCTCTGACAGCATTCTGATCCATGAAACATTTCTGGATTTTATTTCCAGTTCTGCCTTCTCGACTTCAAGGCAAAAACTGTGTTCAGTGTTTACGAAACTGATTGATTGTGCAGGTGAGCCGAAGGTTCTGGTACTGAAGTACTGGTTAATGTGCATTCACAGTGATTTGCAGTCACTCAAACACCCTGTGTCACCCTGCATAGACCCACTTGTTCCTCTGCACTAGGGCGGCACGGTGGCGCAGCGGTAGATTTGCTGCCTTACCGCGCCAGAGACCCGGGTTCGATCCTGACTGCGGGTGCTGTCTTAACGGAGTTTGTACGTTCTCCCCGTGACCTGCTTGGGTTTCCTCCGGTTTCCTCCCACATTCAACATTCGTACATAGGTTTGAAGGGTTAATTGACCTGGTAAAATTGTGAGTTGTCCCCTAGTGTGCGTAGGATAGTGTTAATGTGCGGGGATCGCTGGTCGGCGCGGACCCGGTGGGCCGAAGGACCTGTTTCCACGCTGTATCTCTAAACTGAAATACTAAACTAAATTTAATAGTGTTTCCAAATGGCTGGCATTTTGATCAAGATAATGGGACCAAATCTTTCCTTGGAGCAAAGTCTGATCAATGGAGGATCTGCGTGGGTTTTCTCCCACACGTATAGGTTTGTAGGGCTAATCTGCTCGGTACGAATGTAAAATTTTCCCCTCGTGTAGGATGGTTTTAATGTGCGGGGATCGCTGGTCGGCGCGGACTCGGTGGGCCGAAGGGCCTGTTTCCGCGCTGTGTCTCTAAACTAAACTGAGCACAATATGTGATCAATAAGTCACAGTTGCAACATCAGTAGATTGTGATCTGAATAAGTAAATCTGGATTTGAAACACATGAATGTTAAAACCGGGATCAGTAAAAATGTTTCCAGCATTTCAATATCAAAGAGTGTAAAGTATTGATTTAATAAGCTAATTCATGAATATTTGAAAACTATAATAATCCAGATTCACAGCTATTGCTCTTGAAAATAATGACTTTCACGGTGCTGAGAATATGGTGCAATTCTCCAAAACGCAACATTTTTTATGAACAACAGAATCAAATATGCAGGCAAGGATCGCTGAGAGTGAAAGGTTCTATAAATTAATAAATGTCCTTAAAATAGTGAATAACAGATTTAACATTATTTGAAGTAAAAAACATTGCATTTACTAATAAACCATTGACTTACCGAAGCCATCCATCAATATTGAGCCACAAACGAGTGGATATTAGAGAAATGTAAGAGGCTTATTTCCTTTGTAGTGTGTAATACATACATACTGTGTATAGACATGCTCTGCAGGCAGACATAAAATGTTGGAGTAACTCGGCAGGTACACTAGCACTATCCCACACATTAGCGACAATTTTGTTTTCACACTTTACTGAAATCAATTAACCAACCTGTGCATCTTTGGAGTGTGGGAGATACATAGATACTTAGAAAATAGGTGCAGGAGGAGGCCATTTGGCCCTTCGAGCCAGCACCGCCATTCATTGTGATCATAGCTGATCATCTACAATCAGTAAACCGTGCCTGCCTTCTCCCCATATCCCTTGATTCTGCTAGCCCCTAGAGCTCTATCTAACTCTCTTTTAAATCCATCCAGTGAATTGGCCACCACTGCCCTCTGTGGCAGAGAATTCCGCAAATTCTCAACTCTCTGGGTGAAAACAGTTTTTTCTCACCTCAGTTTTAAATGGCCTCCCCTTTATTCTTAGACTGTGTGTGTGGCCCCTGGTTCTGGACTCCCCCAACATTGGGAACATTTTTCCTGCAAATATTTCCGAGAGGAAACCGGAGCGCCCGGAGAAAACTCACGCAGGTCACGGGGAGAACGTACAAACTCCATATAGGAAACAGCCGTGGTCAGGATCAAACCCGGGTCTTTGGTGCTGTAAGGCAGCAACTCTACAAACATTGACATATCCAAAGCTATCTGTCAATATTGAGCCATAAAAACAAGTGGATATTAGAGAAATTTATCAGGATTATACCCTTTGTCTTTGAATTATATATACACATGCTCAGCATATTTACATGCATGCAGATGTACTTTAGACTCCAGAGATACAGAGTGGAAACAGGCCCTTCAGCCCACCGAGTCCACACCGACCAGCGATTATCCCGTACACCAGCACTATCCTACACACTAGCGATTATTTTTTTAAACAATTTACAGAAGCCAAGTAACCTTCAAACCTGTATGTCTTTGGAGTGTGGGAGGAAACCGGACATTCCAAAGATGTGCAGGTTTGTAGGTAAATTGGCTTGGTAAATGTAAAAATTGTCCCCAGTGTGTGTAGGATGGTGTTAATATGCGGGGATCGCTGGTCGCCGCGGACTCGGTGGGCCGAAGGGCCTGTTTCCGCGCTGTATCTCTAAACTAAAAAACAATGGAGGGGCTGCCGTGAGGGGGGGGAGGGGGAGAACAAAGGGCGGAACTGGTGCGAGATACTTTGTGATTTTCTCGGCGCCCTTTATGTGGCCACTATTTGCATACCTTGGATACGCAAGCAAAGAATTTCACTGTGACTTGTTACATGTGACAATAAAGTGTTCAATTCATTTCAACTCAATCCACCGTGCCGCCTTGAAAACTTATTTCGGTTTTATAAGGAGTTAACTGATGGGCAGCCCGGTGGCGCAGCGGTAGAGTTGCTGCCTTACAGCGAATACAGCGCAGGAGACACGGGTTCGATCCCGGATATACGTTCTCCCCGTGACCTGCGTGGGTTTTTTTCCGAGATCTTCTGTTTCCTCCCACACTCCAAAGGCTGGAGCGATTGGGCTTGTATACACTGGAATTTAGAAGGATGAGGGGGGATCTTATTGAAACATATAAGATAATTAGGGGATTGGACACATTAGAGGCAGATAACATGTTCCCAATGTTGGGGGAGTCCAGAACAAGGGGCCACAGTTTGAGAATAAGGGGTAGGCCATTTAGAACGGAGATGAGGAAGAACTTTTTCAGTCAGAGGGTGGTGAAGGTGTGGAATTCTCTGCCTCAGAAGGCAGTGGAGGCCAGTTCGTTGGATGCTTTCAAGAGAGAGCTGGATAGAGCTCTTAAGGATAGCGGAGTGAGGGGGTATGGGGAGAAGGCAGGAACGGGGTACTGATTGAGAGTGATCAGCCATGATCGCATTGAATGGCGGTGCTGGCTCGAAGGGCTGAATGGCCTACTCCTGCACCTATTGTCTATTGTCTATTGTCTATTGTCCAAAGACGTCCAGGTACGTAATTAGCTTGGTAAATGGAAAAATTGTCCCTGGTGAGTGCAGGATAGTGTTAATATGCGGGGATCGCTGGTCGGCATTGATCCAGTGGGCCGAAGGGCCTGTTTCCGTGCTGTATCTCTAAACTAAACTAAACTAAACTAAACTAAACTCAATTCAGTATAATTGCAGTCAACTCTGGAAATGCAGCAAACAGTGATCTGAAAGCAGCTGCTGAAGATTTTTCTGACCTGCATGTTCAACGTTGGACACTGTTTCCTTGACAACTTGTACCAGTTATAATTGACTACAGCAGTATCAAGCCACAAGGAAATTACAGTGCTGGATCAAAAACTGATTTTTGATGAGCACCGAACAAGTTTAAAGAATTGTCGTAATGACAAAAGGACGTGTTGACTTAGAGATGCAGTATCATGGAAATGCTAGAAGAGTGCTTTTTAGATCTTGGAATTATCAGAGGAGAAGTTATCTTTGTTTGCCAGTGTCAACTGCATGTGAAACATCAGCGTCTCATGCTCATTATTCCTTTGAGTTCAATGACAAAGACAAACCACTTCCATCATTTTTATTTCCTGGGCCAATATGTAATAAGTTACTGCAGCAGACTTAATCTCCTTCTGGGTACGATGCCTTTCAGACCGCCTTAGCCTACGTGATCTCCCGCTTGCCAAACACTTTAACTCCCCCTCCCACTCCCACACTGACCTTTCTGTCCTGGGCCTCCTCTACTGCCCAGTGCAAATTGGAGGAACAGCACCTCATATTTCGCTTGGGCAGCTCACACCCCAGCGGTATGAACATTGACTTCTCTAACTTCAAGTGGCCCTTGCATCCCCTCTCTCTCCGTCTCTCCCCCACCCTGGTCATCGTACAAGTTTCACTGTCATCGGGTTGAGTGTGGCTATCTGTATAACTCATTACGGATAGTCCGAGGGTCACCGATGAGGTCGACAGTAGTTCAGGACTGCTCTCTGGTTGTGGTAGGATGGTTCAGCTGCCTGATAACAGCTGGGAAGAAACTGTCCCTGAATCTGGAGGTGTGCGTTTTCACACTTCTATACATTTCGCCCGATGGGAGAGGGGAGAAGGGGGAGTGAACAGGGGGGGCGATTGGTCCTTGATTGTGCTGCTGGCCTTGCCGAGGCAGCGTGAGGTGTAAATGTTGTCAATGGAAGGGAGGTTGGTTTGTGTGATGGGAGCTGGTGTCTTTGGAGACGAGGAGGATTACTTTGATTTCACTTTACTTTCACTAAATGTTATCCTCTTTATCATGTCTCTGTACACTATGGACAGCTTGATTGTAATCACGTACAGTTCACATGTTCACAAGTTATAGGAGTAGAATTAGGCCTTTCAATCATGGCTGATCTCTGCCTCCTAATCCCATTTTCCTGCCTTCTCCCCATAACCCTTGACAACCGTCCTAATCAACAATTTGTAGCACTATCCTACACACTACGGATTACAAACTTGGCCTCCACTGCGCTCTGTGGCAGAGTTACACAGATTAACTAGTCTTTGACTAAGTTCCTCCTCACCCCCTTTCTAAAAGATCGCCCTTTAATTCTGAGGCTATGACTTCTAGTCCTAGACTCTCCCACCAGTGGAAACATCCTTTCCACATCTACTCTGTCTATGCCTTTCATTATTCGGTAAGTTTCAATGAGGTCCCCCCTCTTCCTTCTAAACTCCTGCAAGCACAGGCCCAGTGCTGTCAATCGCTCATCACGTGCTCACCCACTCATTCCTGGAATTATTCTTGTAATCCTCATCTAAAATCTCTCCAAGCGCCACCACATCCTTCCTCAGATATGTGGCCAAGATTTTCTCTAATGGCCTGACCAGCGCCAAATAGAGCCCCAGCATTGTATCTCTGATTTTGTACTCCAGCCCTCTTGAGTTAAATGCTAGCATTGAATTTGCCTCCCTCACTACCGATTCGACTTGCAGTCCTGCACCAGCACTCCCAAGTCCCTTTGCACCTCCGATTTATGAATTCTCTCTCCATTTAGAAAATAACTGACGCCTTTATTGTCATTACAATAAATGCACGACTCCGCTCTTTTCATCTGCCACTCCTCTGCCCACTCTCCTAACCCGTCCAAGTCCTTCCGCGGAGATCTTGCTTCCACGACACTACCTGCCCTTCCACCTATCTTTGCATCATCTGCAAACTTGGCACATGGCAAAGTAGTATAAGAAGATAACTGCAGATGCTGGTACAAATCAAAAGTATTTATTCACAAAATGCTGGAGTAACTCAGCAGGTCAGGCAGCATCTCGGGAGAGAAGGAATGGGTGACGTTTCGGGTCGAGACCCTTCTTCAGACTGAAGAAGGGTCTCGACCCAAAACGTCACCCATTCCTTCTCTCCCGAGATGCTGCCTGACCTGCTGAGTTACTCCAGCATTTTGTGAATACATGGCCAAGTAGTCTTTCCACCGACTGGTTAGCACACGGCAAAAAAGCTTTTCACTCTACCTCAGCACACGTGACAATAAACTAAACCAAACTAGTTTCTTCGAAGCAAGTCATATTCTTCATTTAATTAGCATGCTTACTGGGCAAGCATTACACTTCAAAATATTATAAGAAACATCTTCAGGCATTTCTAAGAGAAAGCTAATTAGCTATATTAATGCAAGATTATTTGTAGTAATCTCGGGCTTGATTGTAGAATTTCATTATCTAGTTAACAGCTTTAGCCAAAACACAATAATGAAACAATCTTTAACTTGGTAAGCCACTGCTGTGTTGCTCAGAGTGAAAAATTCATAACACAGTTGGTGAATAAAATCAAAAATTATTTGTTATATAGACTCCTGTTTAGCACGATTCAAAATGTGCAGATGCTGGTTTAATAATAATAATAATAATAATGCATTACATTTATATAGCGCTTTTCAAACACTCAAAGACGCTTTACAGGGATTTCTAGAACATAGAGAATTGAATAAATAGATAAATAAGTAAACGTACAGAAAAAGGAGACAGAAGGTGAGGTGACGGTCAGTGGTTGAAGGCAGTACTGAACAGGTGAGACTTCAGTGATGTTTTGAATGTGGTGAGTGAGGAGGAGTCTCTGACGGTTTGGGGTAGTGAGTTCCAGAGGGTGGGAGATAGACACAAAATTCTGCTGTGACTCAGTGGGACGGGCAGCATCTCTGGAGAAACAGAATAGGTTGCGTTTCGGGTCGAGACCCTTCTTCAGACTGACCAGACTGAAGGCTTTGAAGAAGGGTCTCGCCCGAAACGTCACCTATTCCTTTTCTCCAGAGATGCTGCCTGACCCGCTGAGTTACTCCAGCATTTTGTATTTATCTTAAGCAAAGATACTAGAAGAACAAGATGGACCACTCCGTTGAAATCGCCCATACTGAAGTGTAGTACGCAAAGGAGCGTAACGTCCGCCATTTTAGTAAGCAAAACCCGCCATTCGCTCTACCTCTCGCAGTGTAATCAGTGTTTTGGGGGAACAGTATGTGTGATGATACCATTGAAATGCAGAATATATCTCATCTACCAATTCACAGATTTTTGTTATTTTTCTTTTAAAATGTTTCTGCAAGTTTCTGCCGACTAAAATGACACCGTGACATACTACGTTTTTTAGGGTCGAGTGGTCTATCTTGTTCCTCTAGTATCTTTGATCTTAAGTCTTTGATTGTGTCGGCTTTAATTTGGGCAGTGGTACGAGGTGCTGAATGTTATTACAATCATCTCAGATAAGATGATCCTTATCCTAGATGTAATGAGTAATCAGCCTTCCAAAGGAACTTGTAATGTGCTACAGCTTCCATGGACCCAAAATCCAGACTCCCTGAACCTCCTTCTCTCCAAAGATGGACGTAAAATGCTGGAGTAACGCACCGGCATCTCTGGAGAGAAGGAATGGGTGACGTTTCGGGTCGAGACCCTTCTTCAGACAGACTGAGGTACTCCAGCATTTTGTGTCAGGTTCAAACCAACTTCTGCAGCTCCTTCCTACACACCTCCAGTATTCCTAAGTCCATTCTATCCCCCCCCCCCACACCCCCCCCCCCCCCATCCATCCCCATCTCAACCCACACCCACCTGTCTCCAACGCAATGCTTTCCACTAGTTCCCTCCATCTCCACCGAAGATGGAAGACACAAAATGCTGGAGTAACTCAGCGGGACAGCCAACATCTCTGCCCTCTCCCCCATCTTCACTCTCGTCTAGTCCTCCCCCTCCTCTGCCCTTCCTCAGCTCCCCCCTCCCCCAGCTCTCCTCATTTCCCAACCACCCCCTCTCCCCTGCAACCCTAACCTTCCAAAACCTCCCCCATCTCAAAACGCAACCAAATATTTACGCAAAGCAACAGATACAATCAACTGCATCGGTCACGGTGGCGCAGCGGTAGAGTTGCTGCCTTACAGCGAATGCAGCACCAGAGACCCGGGTTCAATCCCGACTACGGGTGCTGTCTGTACGGAGTTTGTACGTTCTCCCCGTGACCTGCGTGGGTTTTCTCCGAGATCTTCGGTTTCCTCCCACACTCCAAAGATGTACAGGTTTATAGGTTAATTGGCTTGGTATAGATGTAAAATTATCCCTAGTGTGTGTAGGATAGTGTTAATGTGCGGGGATCGCTGGTCGGCACGGACTCAGTGGGCCGAAGGGCCTGTTTCCGCGCTGTATCTCTAAACTGAATTTACAGGAAAGCATTTACATCTCCTGCACTAATTGTTCACTGCCATATTGACTGAGGATGACACATTCAATTTCATTCATTTCTCTGTTCTGTTTCTCATATTCGATTAAGTTCGCATGCAGAATGAAATTAATTCAGTGCCAATTACCTGGGCTGTATATTAATTCATGCACTTGGCAACGCGAAGCACATTGGCAGGAGAAAAACCTTTGACTTTTATTTAGATCAATCTATCCGGGCAGGCTGAGGAAGATCGTAAAGATTAGCGAGTGGTGTAAAAGCATCGCACGCCCTTGAGGGAAGTCGCATCATCGTCCCCCAATCTGCCCAACATGCCCCTGAAGTCCCGCAAACCCTTCCGGTCTTCAGCCAAATCCCTGGAAGACTTTGACCCCGAGACTGAGTGCCGCAGAGCCTGGAAAGATGCCAACACCAACAACGGAGAGGTGATCACAGCCCCCACAGTGAAACCCACCGGGATTTGACCTCCATCGCAAGCAATGGCCGACCCTGGACAGGATCCGCACCATCCATGCAAGAACAGCCCATCACCTGCACACGTGGGGGACGGCAGACAGACAGCCCTGCTTGCGATTGCGGAGATCCAGACCGGACCATACCACACGTCGTGAACGACTGCTCACTGAGGCTTCTCCCTGGTGGCATCAAGGCCATCCGCCCAGCACCTGATGCTGCCCTGGCCTGGATGTCCACCCTCGGCCTACAACTTTAGGCTGTGCACGCCACACAGGCAAGAAGAAGAAGACCGTCCCCTGAGGCAAGCTGCAGCCTGCAGGAGTCAACGTACTTCAGACTTTTTGGAGATACAGCGCGGAAACAGGCCATTCGGCCCACCGAGTCCGCGCCGACCAGCGATCATCCCGTACACTATCCGACACACACTCGGGACAATTTACAATTTTTCACCGAAGCCAAGAAAACCTACAAACCTGTCGGTCTTTGGAGTGTGGGAGGAAACCAGAGCACCCGGAGAAAACCCACGCAGGTCACGGGGAGAACATACAAACTCAGTACAGACAGCGCCCGCAGTCAAAGAAGCAAACCTGGGTTGGTGGCGCTAGGTTTACTGCCACCTTCAACCACATCCCAGATCGCAGCTGAAATACTTGAGGACTTCTTCTAACATAATTGTCGGAGGTTGATGGAAGACCTGGTAGAAGTACATAAATGATGAGAGGCATAGATAGGATAGACAGTTTTCCCAGGTGGAAACGTCCAATACTAGAGAGCATAGCTCTAAGATAAAAGGGGAAAGCTTAATGATGATGCGTGGGGCAGTTTTGTACACAGAGGGAGCCCGGAACGCATTGCCAGGGGTGGTGACGGAGGCATATACAAGAGTGGCGTTTGAGAGGCTTTTGGACAGTCACAAGGTAGTGCAGGGAATAGAGGGACATGGGTCATGTGCAGGTAGAAGAGATCAGTTTAACTCGGCCACATGTTCAACACACACATTATGGGCCGAAGGGCCTGTTCCTGTGCTGTTCTATGCCCGATATTCTAGGTTATATGTCGAAAATAGGCAGCACGGTGGCGCAGCGGTAGAGTTGATGCCTCACAGCGCCAGAGACCCGGGTTCGATCCTGTCTAAATTCCCCTCTCCCCTCCTCTCTCCTGTCCACGGGTGCTGTCTGTATGGAGTTTGTACGTTCTCCCCGTGACCTGTGTGGGTTTTATCCGAGATCTCCGGTTTCCTCCCACACTCCAAAGACGTGCAGGTTTGTGAGTCTCCCACACTCCAAAGACGTACAGCTTGGTGAGTCAATTGGCTTGGTATTGCATGTAAGACTTGTCCCTGGTGTGTGTAGGATAATGTTAGCGTGAGGGGATCGCTGGTCGGTGGGCAGAGGGGCCTGTTTACGCGCTGTTTCGCGCTCCTGCACCTATTGTCTATTGTTTCTCTAAATTAAACGAAACCCAACTAAACAATTGGAGTATTTTCCCCGTCATTATCACCCTCAGGAACGTTAGTTTGCAGTTCTTTGTGTGCATTGAATGGATAGTTTGCCTCAAGTGTTAAACGCGGTGATTGAATTATCTGCCAGGTCTCTGTGCATGCTCATTCATTTAGATGGAGCCCCGGGGGTTCCCAGTATCTGTGGAGCTGTTCAGACTGGAGAAAAATAGTGTTGACTTATGGGCACATGAAACACTATTAATATATTGAAACCACAGTGTAATTGGAACCACTGTGTACTGCTCCTGCGCACCTTTACCAGGCCTGGGGGAAACCTGGCGACAATCAGAGATGGGAGCTGCTGACTCTGGACATGATGGCATGCCCTGCCCTCAGCTTGGACAGAGGAGTAAAAGTGCTTTCCTTCCAGACCTCACAAGGGCGGCCACGGTGGCACAGCGGTAGAATTGCCGCCTTACAGCGCTTGCAGCGCCAGAGACCCGGGTTCGATCCCGACTACAGGCACTGTCTGCACGGAGCTCGTACGTTCTCCCCGTGATTTTCTCCGAGATCTTCGGTTTCCTCCCACTCTCCAAAGTCGTACAGGTCTGCAGGTTGATTGGCTTGGTATATAAGTGTAAGTTGTCCATGGTGGGTGTAGGATAGTGTTAATGTGCAGGGATCGCTGGTCGGCACGGACTTGGTGGGCCGAAGGGCCTGTTTGCGCGCTGTAACTCTAAACGAAGCTAAACTAAACCATGCATTGGCATTAGCTGCACTGCTGAAGTCCAATTTAACAAAGCTGGAATAATCAGTGTGGCACGGAGTTTGTACGTTCTCCCCGTGACCTGTGTGGGTTTTCTCCGAGATCTTCGGTTTCCTCCCACACTCCAAAGACGTGCAGGTTTGTAGGTTAATTGGCTTGGTAAATGTAAAAAAAATGTCCCTCGTGGGTGTAGGATAGTGTTGATGTGGGTGTAGGATAGTGTTAATGTGCGGGGATTGCTGGTCGGTGCAGACCCAGTGGGCCGAAGGGCCTGTTTGTGCGCTGTAACTCTAAACTAAGCTAAACTAAACCATGCAATGGCATTAGCTGCATGAGCTGAAGTCCAATTTAACAATGCTGGAATAATCAGTGTAGCAAGGAACTGCAAATGATGGTTTACACAAAATGCTGGAGTAACTCAGTGGGTCAGGCAGCAGTAGGTGATGTTTTGGCTTGTCTGAAGGAGGGGTTTCAACCCAAAACGTGCCGAGTTAGCAAAACCAAAATTCAAAGCTACAATGATTCCATATTGTTAGCTACTCCCTTGGAAAGAAGGTAAAGCTACTGTTACCAGAGAATGATCTCTCAATTCTGCTGGAAATAATCAATATAGTGCACATGACAAAGTCCTTTAAACAAAACGAGTCAGAAGAACCAAAGGACACGATTATAAGCTGAAAAAGCCAGGAGGCAAAGTGCGCTCGATAAATAACCACAACCTTTAAGTTGTCAGCTCCTGTAATGGGCTGCCTTTATGTGATGTAGGAAAAGGTGCATACGAGCGTTTTGATGGGGAATTGGATCAATTTCTGATTGAGCACTCTGGAGATGGATGGGAGCTGAACAATCGGTGAAGAAAACAGATGTACGTGTGTAAATATTTATTTATATAATTATATATTATACATATAATATATACCTATATATATATATATATATATATATATATATATATATATACGCACACACACACACACACACCACACACACACACACACACACACACGCGCATACACACATATATATATATATATAGTAGGAAATGTTGAAGGTATGTAAAGATGAATCCAGCTGTTATCAGGGAAATGAACCATCATACCCACAACTAGAGACCAGCCTGAACTACTAGTGTAAGAAAATAACTGCAGATGCTGGTACAAATCGAAGGTATTTATTTCACAAAATGCTGGAGTAACTCAGCAGGGCAGGCAGCATCTCAGGAGAGAAGGAATGGGTGACGTTTCGGGTCAAGACCCTTCTTCAGACTGATCTACTATCTACCTCAACTTGGTTCTCGGACTATCTTTGATCGGACTTTGCTGGCTTTACCTTGCACCTCACGTTTGCTGGCTTTACCTTGCACCTCATATAATTTCTCTATAGACTGTGAATGGCTTGATTCTAATCATGCATTGTCTTTCCGTTGACTGGATAGCACGCAACAAAAGCTTTTCATTTTACTTCGGTACACGTGACAATAAACTCAACTAAACTAAACTTATTCAGGATCATGTCCCCAGTAATTTCACTCCTCCATAGCCATTGATTTATATTGATAACTTAAATTCCATGCATGCCAGCATACTATTGTTTTTTACACTCATGCCATCAGTCTGTTTGGAAATAAAATTGACACCTCTAATAATTCTGCCATTGTGTAGGAAGGAACTGCAGACGCTGGTTTAAACTGAAGATAGACACAAAATCCTGGAGTAACTCAGCGGCTTAGGCAGCATCTCTGGAGAAAACGAATAGGTGACCATTCAGACTGAAAATCTGGGGAAAGGGAAACGAGAGATATAGATGGTGATGTAGAGAGATATAGAACAAATAAATGAGAGAGATATGCAAAAAAGTAATGATGATAAAGGAAACAGGCCATTGTTAGCTGTGGGCTAGGTGAAAACGATTTACAGACAATGAGACTCAACAAGACTACTTTGAAGTTGGTATGACTTGGGTTGGGGAGGGATGGGGAGAGAGGGGAATGCAAGGATTCTGCAACTTTGTTTTCAAAGTCTTCCTGCAATAATTCAATTCCATTTGAAGTATGATTACGCCTTGACTTCCTCTTGACTCGCTGTGCAAAGATTAACCATTATTTTGTGTCGGCCCACTTGTAAAACTGGTCTAAACCATTTTAGTAGAGGAACAAAACTGCCGATGCTGGTATAAATCGAAGGTAGTCACAATGTGCTGGAGTAACTCAGCGGGTCAGGCGGCATCTCGGGAGAGAAGGAATGGGTGACGTTTCGGGTCGAGACCCTTCTTCAGACTGATGTCAGGGGAGGGGGCGGGACTAGTGGGAGAACTGGAAAGCGGGAGGGGATAGAGAGGAGAAGCAGGGACTACCTGAAGTTAGAGAAATCAATGTTCATACCGCTGGGGTGTAAACTGCCCAAGCGAAATATGAGGTGCTGTTCCTCCAGTTTGCACTGGGCCTCACTGTGACAGTGGAGGAGGCCCGGGACAGAAAGGTCCAGATGTCCAGTGACAATAAACGCTGTTCCAGATGTCTACATCGGCGAGACCAAGCGCAAGCTCGGCGATCGTTTCGCTCAACACCTCCGCTCAGTGCATCACAACCAACCTGATCTCCCGGTGGCTCAGCACTTCAACTCCCCCTCCCATTTCCAATCTAACCTCTCAGTCTGAAGAAGGGTTTTGACTTGAAATGTCACCTCTTGCTTTTCTCCAGAGATGCTGACTGACCTGCTATGTTTCTCCAGCTTTTTGTGTCTGCCTCTGGAGAACAGTTTCCTCCCACACTCCAAAGATGTACAGGTTTGCAGGTTAATTGACTTCGGTTAAATTTGTAAATACAGTAGTCCCTAGTGTAAAGAATAGTGTTAGTGAACAAGTAATCGCTGGTTGGTGCAGATTCGATGAGCTGATGGGGCTGTTTCCATGCTATATTTCTAAACTAAACTAAACTAAACTAAACCAAACCAAACCAAACCAAACCAAACCAAGCCAAACCAAACCAAACCAAACCAAATCAAACTAAACTAAACTAAACTAAACTAAACCAAACCAAACCAAACCAAACCAAGCCAAACCAAACCAAACCAAACCAAACCAAACCAAACCAAACCAAACCAAACTAAACTAAACTAAATCAAACAAGTAATCATGCTCAGGTTACCGAGCAAAGGTCAGGGACAATTTCTTCCCAGATGTTATCAGGCAACTGAACCATCCTACCACAACCAGGGAGCAGTGCTGAACTACTATGGAACTTGATTGGACTTTACTGGCTTTATCTTGCACTAAACATTATTCCCTTATTCTGTATCTGTACACTGTGAATGGCTCGATTGTAATCAGGTGCTGTCTTTCCGCTGACTGGTTAGCACGCAACAAAAAGCTTTTCACTGTACCTCGGTACAAGTGATAATCAACTAAACTGAAACTGAAACTGAAACTGAAAGCAGTCAGGGGAATCTGCAGCAACTATCCCAATAAAAGCAGACTAGTATTCGGTCTCACTCAATTATTTACTTGAATGATGGACAATTAACCAATCATCCCTTTTTTTCAAATCCTTAATGCAGAGTCCAGTAGACACAATGACATAATAAAATATCATAAAAAGCTTCACAGGGAAGTTAAAACTTGACAGCAGAAATTTCAGTGAAACACTAATAACTGAATGATTCACTGTGTTGGAAATATATCTCACAAACAATAAACTCCAAAGCAAGATACTTACTGCAACTTTTATTCTTTCTTATGATCTCACAAAATGCAACTAAACATTTCAACATTTCATCATTTTATTGTAGAGAAACGTAGAAGTATTTATGTAATGTAACAATGGTATTATAACAACATTTAAAAGACATTTGGATAGGACAGTTTAGAGGGATATGGGTCAAATGCAGGCAGGGGGGACTAGTGTAGATGGGCATCTTGGTCGGCATGGGCAAGTTGGGCTGAATGGTCTGTTTTCATGCTATCTGACTCTATGACTCGATGATACCACTCACATTATATTTTACAATGTCCAATTTTGTCGTTTAACAATTCATTCAGTTCTTGTTATTGCTGGTAGTTTTTTAGTCAATTGACATTTTCTTTCTAAAGAATGCATGGACACAAGTGGTTTATGCTATGATTAAAAATATAGAGTCATAGAGTCAGACAGCACAGAAACAAACCTGCCTCTGCATTACTCCAAAGACATACAGGTTTGTAGGTTAATTGGCTTGGTATGAATGTAAAATTGTCCCTGGTTTATGTCGGGTAGTGTTAATGTGCGGGGATTGCTGGTCGGCACGGACTCATTGGGCCGAAGGGCCCGTTTCTGCACTGTATCTCTAAACCAAACCAAACCAAACCAAACCAAACCAAACCAAACTAAACTAAACTAAACTAAACTAAACTAAACTAAACTAAACTAAACTAAACTAAACTAAACTAAACTAAACTAAACTAAATTAAACTAAACTAAACTAAACTAAACTAAACTAAACTAAACTAAACTAAACTAAACTAAGACAAACCAAACCAAACCAAATTAAACTAAAATAAAGATAGACACAAAATGCTGGCATAACTCAGCGGGCCAGGCAGCATCGCTGGAGAGAAGGAAGGGGTGACCCATTCCCTCTCCCCAGAGATGCTGCCTGTCCCCGCTGAGTTACTCCAGCATTCTGTGACTATCTTCGATTTAAACCAGCATCCGCAGTCCTTTCCTAAACTAAACTAAACTTACCACGAATTGAAAGACTCCGCACCATCTTAAAACCCTAGCCCTGAGAGTTCCAAGGTATATTTCTGAACTGCCGTGAAATTGTGATCGGGGTATAAGATTTCATTTGAGTCAGATCTGCAGGAACAACTTTTCTGTGACTTTGTGCGTCCTGCTGACTTATGGGGCAATTTCACATGACACGAGCGCTGGCTTCAGTCGCGGGGAGATAATGGATGGGAAGTGGGTCGGGTCAGTTGGAGTTCAAGTTTGGCCGATGATGGATGGCAAACTGACGTCTTCTGAGAGCTACCAACATTGTCGGAACAAATTGGCTGTGACCTGGAGTGTACTGCTGAGGAGAGAGAAGCACTGACCAGGTCAGAACGTACGCTAGAGAGGAGAGATCACATGGACTGAGGCAGGCAGCCTGAAAACGGTCGACATTGCAGTGTGCATGGGATTGAGTTGGTTTCTCGACCCGAAATGTCACAAATTCCTTCAATCCAGAGATGCTGCCTGACCCGCTGAGTTACTCCAGCATTTTGTGTCTATCTTCGGCGTAAACCAGCATCTGCAGTTCCTGCCCACAAAGAGGGTTTAGCTTCGTGAAGCTTAGAGATACAGTGCAGAAACAGGCCCTGCAGCCCACCGTGTCCAGGCCGACCAATGATCCCCGAACACTAACGATATACTATACTATACGCACTACGGACTATTTACAATTTCACCAAGCCAATTAACCTGGACAAGCTAGATGCAGGAAAAATGTTCCCAAAGTTTGGCGAGTCCAGAACCAGGGGCCACAGTCTTAGAATAAAGGGGAGGCCATTTAAAACTGAGGTGAGAAGGAACTTTTCCACCCAGAGAGTTGTGAATTTGTGGAATTCTCTGCCACAGAGGGCAGTGGAGGCAAAATCACTGGATGGATTTAAGAGAGAATTAGATAGAGCTCTAGGGGCCAGTGGAATCAAGGGATATGGGGAGAACGCAGGCACGGGTTACTGATTGTGGATGATCAGCCATGATCACAATGAATGGCAGTGCTGGCTTAAAGGGCCGAATGGCCTCCTCCTGCACCTATTTTCTATGTTTCTATGTTTCTAAACACAACCAGAAGGCAGCTGGCGTTACCTTGCACGAAACGTTATTCCCTTATCACGCATCTGTACATTGTAAATGGCTCGATTGTAATCATGTATTGTCTTTCTGCTGGCTGGATAGGACGCAACACAAGCTTTTCACTGCACCTTGGTACACGTGACAATAAACTATTCTAAACTGAATTTCTATGAGGAGTTTTGTTCAAGTAAATCAAGATTTTACCTTGTGGACCTGGTAACCTAAGGTCATGCCTAGAATGAAAGAAACAATGAGAAATACATGTGTAGGAAGGAACTGCAGATGCTGGTTTAAACAGGAGATTAGACACATAAAGCTGGAGTTACTCAGCAGGACAGGCAGCTTCTCTGGAGAGAAGGAAAGGGTGATGTTTCGGGTCGAGACCCTTCGTCAGCCTGGTTAGGGATAAGGGACACTAGAGATATAGACGATGATGTAGAGAAATAAAGAACAATGAAGGAAAGATATGCAAAATTAAACAGGCCATTGTTAGCTGTTTGTCGGGTGTAAAATAGAAGCTGGTGGGACTTGGGTGGGGGAGGGATAGAGAGAGAGGGAATGTTGGGGCTACCATGGGTTTAAAGAAGGGTCTCGACCCGCAACGTCGGCTGCTCCTTTTCTCCAGAGATTTTCTCCAGTAACCCGTTGAGTTACTCCAGCATTTTGTGTCTATCTTCGGTTTAAACCACCATCTGCAGTTCCTTTCTAAATAAAAAAAATAGTCAACTTGAATATCATTACTGGCCATCTGGATTACTGGATTTTGTTACTAGATATTAAGAAAGTATAAGTATCTTTTGGATCAATATCCCCCATCAATTTTTCCCACATTAAGGGTCGGCACGGTGGCGCTAGGGTAGAGTTGCTGCCTTACAGAACCAGAGACCCAGTTTCGAACCTGACTACGGGTGCTGTCTGTACGGAGTTTGTACGTTCTCCCTGCATGACCACGTTTTCCCCGGGTGCTCCAGTTTCCTCTCGCACTCCAAAGGCGTACAGGTTTATAGATTAATTGGCTTCGGTAAAGCTTGGAAAATGATCCTAGTGTGTGTAGAATCGTGCGGGTGCGCGGGGATCGCTGGTCGGCGCGGACTCGGTGGGCCGAAGGGCCTGTTTCTGCACTGTATCTCTAAACTAAACTAAACTAAAAGTTCATGCTTGTGACTTAAATATTCCCAATAAAACAACATCCAGGAGGTCAGCAGGACTTGCAATCAAATTAATACGGATCAAACTAAGCTCCAAGGTATTAACCTTTCAAAAACCCTCTTCATAGACAAGGAACAAGCATATTGAAAACTCATTAAAATTACGCCAGGCACAAAAGAATACATTGAAGAGAAACACTTCAAACATTTATTTTTCACAAAACAAGGTGGTAAAAGGAAATCTAACAGATTGATTAGTAGAACTAGATGTTACAATCCTTAAGGTTTGCACTACAATTGACTGATGTTGTTCTTGGGGTGACCATTAGGTGATGTTGCTACCATTCAGACACATCTTCAGTTGTGTACCTCAACGTCACTGGGTGTTTCGGCCTTTTATCACAAGACATCCGAGGCAGGCCCACCGGAGAGTGATCAGACCTGGGTGTGTGGGACTTTAGTTCAGTTTAGTTTAGAGATACAGCGCGGAAACAGGCCCTTTGGCCCTCCATGTCCGCGCCGACCCCACACGATCTTACACATTTTTTTACAATTTACCAATTTGGACCATTTTTACATTTACCAAGCCAACTAACAGGCCCTTAGGCCCTATGTGTCCGCGCCGACCAGCGGTCCCCACACACTAACATTCTCTTCCACATTTTTTACAATTTACCAATTTGGACAATTTGGACATTTTTTTACATTTTACCAAGCCAATTACCCAACAAACCTGCACGTCTTTGGAGTGTGGGAGGAAACCGAAGATCTCGGAGAAAACCCACGCAGGTCACGGGGAGAACGTACAAACTCCGTACAGTACAACGCCCGTAGTCGGGATCGAACCCGGGTCTCCGGCGCTGCATTCGCTGTAAGGCAGCGACTCTGCCGCCGTGCCACCGTGACCGCCCGTGACCGAAGGTTAGACTTCTAAACTTCTGCAGCTTTATGAAATAGAAAATAGTGAAAAGACTGCTGGTGACATTGTAGCAAGAAGCCATTGACTCAGGACTATCGCTAGGTGAATGGAAGGGTCACTTGCATGATATACTTTTCAAAGAAATGATTATTTGGAAGTAAGTTGAAATACTCTTATCTCCCTTTACAGTCGAGAGTCAAGTGTGCTTTATTGTCATATGTTCCAGATAGAACAATGACATTCTTATTAACAGCAGCACAACAGAACATGTGAACATCGTGCACTGTAAACAATATAATCAACCAGAGAAAAAATATGTATGTATATATATGAAGCATCTGCAGCTCTATATAAGAAAATAACTGCAGATGCTGGTACAAATCGAAGGTATTTATTCACAAAATGCTGGAGTAACTCAGCAGGTCAGGCAGCATCTCAGGAGAGAGGGAATGGGTGACGTTTCAGGTCGAGACCCTTCTTCAGACTGATGTCAGGGGGTGGGACAAAGGAAGGATATAGGTGGAGACAAGAAGATAGAGGGAGATCTGGGAAGGAGGAGGGGAAGAGAGGGACATAGGAACTATCTAAAGTTGGAGAAGTCGATGTTCATACCATTGGGCTGCAAGCTGCCCAGCTCTATATATATGTGTATGTGTGTGTGTGTGTGTGTGTGTGTGTGTGTTTAAACATGGAAACATAGAAATTGATATGATCATGGCCAAAATCAGTGCCCCGTTCCTGCTTTCTCCCCATATCCTTTGATTCCATTAGCCCTAAGAGCTAAATCTAACTCTCTCTTGAAAACATCCAGCGAATTGGCCTCCACTGCCTTCTGTGGCAGAGAATTCCACAGATTCACAAGTCTCAGGCTGAAAATGTTTCTCCTCATCTCAGTCCTAAATGGCTTACCCTTTATTCTTAAACTCTGACCCCTGCTTATGGACTCCCCCCTACATGGGGAACATTTTTCTTGCATCTACCCTGTCCAATCCCTTAATAATGTTGTATGTTTCTATAAGATCCCCTCTCATCCTTTTAAATGCCAGTGAGTATAAGCTCAGTCGACCCATTCTTTCCATCATATGTCAGTTTATCAATGGTTGATTAAGAACGAGCAAAATGGTTAAATGCTATTATGGATGTTTTCAAATTATCCCCAGGGTGTGAGATTTACTGGCAAGATCAGCATTAAATGGTGATCTGTAGTTGCTCTAGGGAGTGGGATAATGGATAATCTTGACACACAGCAGTTTGCATTCTTTGTCGTTGTTTAACTGGCTGGTTGGATTGCATCTGACGAAAGCTAAAAGCTAAAAGCTCTGCCTTTTCTCTTTACAGAGGCATAATGTTCCCCTCCACCGACACACTTGCCAACACCACAAATAATACATTGATGGTAGAAACAAGGAACTGGATTCAAAAATCAGAGGATTCACTGGAATTTATAAGGAAGAGAGGGGATCTTATAGAAACGTGTAAAACTATAAAAAGAATGGACAAGCTACATGCAGGAAAAATGTTCCCGATGTTGGGGGAGTCCAGAACCAGGGGCCATAACACAGTCTAAGAATAAAGGGGAGGACATTTAAAACTGAGGTGAGAAAAAACTTTTTCACCCAGAGAGTTGTGAATTTGTGGAATTCTCTGCCACAGAAGGCAGTGGAGGCCAATTCACTGGATGAATTTAAAAGAGAATTGGATAGAGCTCGAGGGGGAATCAAGAGATATGGGGTGTAGGCGATCATGGGTTACTGATTGTGGATGATCAGCCATGATCACAATGAATGGCGATGCTGGCTCGTAGGGCCAAATGGCCTCCTCCTGCACTTGTTTTCTATGATTCTATGTTTAGGACACAGGTTTAAGGAGAGGGGGGAAAGATTTAATAGGAACCTAAGAGCAATTACAACTAAAAGAATACTACAATAACACCTTGATAACTAATGAATATAGTTGTCCAAAATTATATTCCTGTGCTATTCTAAATAAGCTATTGACTCAAAAGTGTAACATTTGTAAATCATGTGAGGGGGGAAAGATTTAATAGGAACCTAAGCTGCAACTACAACTGGGAGAACTCTAGGGTTAGGGTTAGGGTTAGGGTTAGGGTTAGGGTTAGGGTTAGGGTTAGGGTTAGGGTTAGGGTTAGGGTTAGGGTTAGGGTTAGGGTTAGGGTTAGGGTTAGGGTTAGGGTTAGGGTTAGGGTTAGGGTTAGGGTTAGGGTTAGGGTTAGGGTTAGGGTTAGGGTTAGGGTTAGGGTTAGGGTTAGGGTTAGGGTTAGGGTTAGGGTTAGGGTTAGGGTTAGGGTTAGGGTTAGGGTTAGGGTTAGGGTTAGGGTTAGGGTTAGGGTTAGGGTTAGGGTTAGGGTTAGGGTTAGGGTTAGGGTTAGGGTTAGGGTTAGGGTTAGGGTTAGGGTTAGGGTTAGGGTTAGGGTTAGGGTTAGGGTTAGGGTTAGGGTTAGGGTTAGGGTTAGGGTTAGGGTTAGGGTTAGGGTTAGGGTTAGGGTTAGGGTTAGGGTTAGGGTTAGGGTTAGGGTTAGGGTTAGGGTTAGGGTTAGGGTTAGGGTTAGGGTTAGGGTTAGGGTTAGGGTTAGGGTTAGGGTTAGGGTTAGGGTTAGGGTTAGGGTTAGGGTTAGGGTTAGGGTTAGGGTTAGGGTTAGGGTTAGGGTTAGGGTTAGGGTTAGGGTTAGGGTTAGGGTTAGGGTTAGGGTTAGGGTTAGGGTTAGGGTTAGGGTTAGGGTTAGGGTTAGGGTTAGGGTTAGGGTTAGGGTTAGGGTTAGGGTTAGGGTTAGGGTTAGGGTTAGGGTTAGGGTTAGGGTTAGGGTTAGGGTTAGGGTTAGGGTTAGGGTTAGGGTTAGGGTTAGGGTTAGGGTTAGGGTTAGGGTTAGGGTTAGGGTTAGGGTTAGGGTTAGGGTTAGGGTTAGGGTTAGGGTTAGGGTTAGGGTTAGGGTTAGGGTTAGGGTTAGGGTTAGGGTTAGGGTTAGGGTTAGGGTTAGGGTTAGGGTTAGGGTTAGGGTTAGGGTTAGGGTTAGGGTTAGGGTTAGGGTTAGGGTTAGGGTTAGGGTTAGGGTTAGGGTTAGGGTTAGGTTAGGGTTAGGGTTAGGGTTAGGGTTAGGGTTAGGGTTAGGGTTAGGGTTAGGGTTAGGGTTAGGGTTAGGGTTAGGGTTAGGGTTAGGGTTAGGGTTAGGGTTAGGGTTAGGGTTAGGGTTAGGGTTAGGGTTAGGGTTAGGGTTAGGGTTAGGGTTAGGGTAACTAATGAATAACTAATGAATGTATTTGTCCAAAATTATTTCCTGTGCTATTTTAAATCACCCATTGTCTCAAAAGTGTGCCATTTTAGGTTAGGGTTAGGGTTAGGGTTAGGGTTAGGGTTAGGGTTAGGGTTAGGGTTAGGGTTAGGGTTAGGGTTAGGGTTAGGGTTAGGGTTAGGGTTAGGGTTAGGGTTAGGGTTAGGGTTAGGGTTAGGGTTAGGGTTAGGGTTAGGGTTAGGGTTAGGGTTAGGGTTAGGGTTAGGGTTAGGGTTAGGGTTAGGGTTAGGGTTAGGGTTAGGGTTAGGGTTAGGGTTAGGGTTAGGGTTAGGGTTAGGGTTAGGGTTAGGGTTAGGGTTAGGGTTAGGGTTAGGGTTAGGGTTAGGGTTAGGGTTAGGGTTAGGGTTAGGGTTAGGGTTAGGGTTAGGGTTAGGGTTAGGGTTAGGGTTAGGGTTAGGGTTAGGGTTAGGGTTAGGGTTAGGGTTAGGGTTAGGGTTAGGGTTAGGGTTAGGGTTAGGGTTAGGGTTAGGGTTAGGGTTAGGGTTAGGGTTAGGGTTAGGGTTAGGTTAGGGTTAGGGTTAGGGTTAGGGTTAGGGTTAGGGTTAGGGTTAGGGTTAGGGTTAGGGTTAGGGTTAGGGTTAGGGTTAGGGTTAGGGTTAGGGTTAGGGTTAGGGTTAGGGTTAGGGTTAGGGTTAGGGTTAGGGTTAGGGTTAGGGTTAGGGTTAGGGTTAGGGTAACTAATGAATAACTAATGAATGTATTTGTCCAAAATTATTTCCTGTGCTATTTTAAATCACCCATTGTCTCAAAAGTGTGCCATTTTAGGTGAGTAAAACATGTGAGGGGTTAATAGGGACCTGAGCGTTAACAATAGACAATAGACAATAGACAATAGACAATAGACAATAGACAATAGACAATAGACAATAGACAATAGGTGCAGGAGTAGGCCATTCGGCCCTTCGAGCCAGAACCGCCATTCAATGTGATCATGGCTGATCATTCACAATCAGTACCCCATTCCTGCCTTCTCACTATACCCCCTGAATCCGCTATCTTGAAGAGCTCTATCTAGCTCTCTCTTGAATGCATCCAGAGAATTGGCCTCCACTGCCTTCTGTGGCGGAGAATTCCACAGATTTACAACTCTCTGACTGAAAAAGTTATTCCTCATCTCCGTTCTAAATGGCCTACCCCTTATTCTTAAACTGTGGCCTCTGGTTCTGGACTCCCCCAACATTGGGAACATGTTTCCTGCCTCTAATGTGTCCAATCCCTTAATAATCTGATATGTTTCAATAAGATCCCCTCTCATCCTTCTAAATTCCAGTGTATACAAGCCTAGTCGCTCCAGTCTTTCAACATACGACAGTCCCGCCATTGTGGGAATTAACCTAGTGAACCTACGCTGCACGCCCTCATAACTTTTTCACACAAAGTGGGGACGATTTACAGAAGGGCCTGTTTCCACACTGTATCTCTAAACCAAACCAAACTTTACCAAACGTCATGACTTGACTCATCATTGCAGCTGGTCATTGAGTTCCTATTTCTCTATTCGTACATGTAGATTTATGCACTTATATTTTCCTAATCACTGTGGTCTCAGAACATTAACCTGAGGTCTTTTTTTAGCCACAGGGAATATTTTCACACACCGGATTTCCATTTGCCAACTGTGGGGGAGTCTTTCCAGATGAATAGTATAATGTTTGCAATTGAAAATTGCAGAAACTGCACAGTCATTGTCAAAAAAGGACTCCAACCAGGTGGAAAAAAACTGTAACAAAACACACAGATCAAAGTAATGGTCAGTCGTAGGATGGAACTGCTGATGCTGGTTTATACCGAAGATGGACAAGGTATACTGGAGTGATTCAGCGGGGCAGGCAGCATCTCCGGAGAGAAGGAATGGGTGACGTTTCGGGTCGAGACCCTTCTTCAGACTTTGTCTGAAGAAGGGTCTCGACCTGAAACGTCACCCATTCCTTCTCCAGAGATGCTGCCTGTCCCTCTGAGTCACTCCAGCATTTTGTGTCTACCTTCAAGGTCCATTGGTGGCTGTGGAATAGATGACAACAATGCCCCATTGTTTGCCCCACATTTACTTGATTATCGGTGCTTTTTGCATCTCTTCATTTCTCCGAAGAACCGTCTGCAGCATATCTCTCCTTCCCCTTTCAATAGACAATAGACAATAGGTGCAGGAGGAGGCCATTCGGCCCTTCCGAGCCAGCGCCGCCATTCAATGTGTTCATGGCTGATCATTCACAATCAGTACCCCGTTCCTGCCTTCTCCCCATTCCCCCCTGACTCCGCTATCATTAAGAGCTCTATCTAACTCTCTCTCGAAAGCATCCGGAGAATTGGCCTCCACTGCCTTCTGAGGCAGAGAATTCCACAGATTCACAACTCTGAGTGAAAAAGTTTTGCTCATCTCCGTTCTAAATGGCCTACTCCTTATTCTTAAACTGTGTGGCCCCTGGTTCTGGACTCTCCCCTGACTCTCAGTCTGAAGAAAGTGCCTCCACCAGAAACGTCACGCATTTCTTTTCCCCATTGATGCCGCCTGGCCCGCTGAGTAACTCCAGGCTTTTGTGTCTGTCTTCGATTTCAGCAGACCCTCCCCACACACCCTGCACTGTTACCCTCGCCCCTGTTAAGTTCATTCATTCAAGGTGCAACCACACACCAAATCCCACTGAACAGCTCTTCATCAAAGTAACTGAGGACATTAACATTTGTTGCTAATTACTGACATGCTAACATCCAGCTGCAATGTACATTCCCTTTCCAGCATCGAAAAAAATCATCAGTCATCTTGCATCATTGTTAAATGTTGTGATAATTTTGCCAACAGTTTCTGGGGTGAAATTTGTCTGCATTAAAAATGATGATATGTTGACAGCGAGGAAAGTCATAACATTATCATGATAGCACTGCGTTTTAATATGCCAGGGTTACAGAAAATGACACCTGTTTTTATTGGCATTGAGCTGGGGAAATATATTGTACTGCCAGATTTCTGATGACTCCAGTTATCTTGCATTTCGCTGGCACAGATCAATGTATATTTTTTAATCCATCTTTATTTCTCTTTTCACTTTTGTGATCTTTACAAAGCAAGTTGCTTTGTAATCTTTTCCCTCATCGTTCTTTGCTCTAGTTTCCCTCCCCCTTGACTGTCGGTCTGAAGAAGGGTCTCGACCCAAAACGTCACCCATTCCTTGTCTCCAGAGATGCTGCCTGACCCGCTGAATTACTCCAGCTATTTGTGTCTATCTTCTAGCAAAATGATAGTTGGATACAGGTGAGGCAGTTCGCCCATCACCTGCCCACTCCCATCTCTTTTATCTGAATGGTGTCAAGTTAGGAAAAGGGGACGTTCAACGAGATCTGGGTGTCCTAGTGCATCAGTCACTGAAAGGAAGCATGCAGGTACAGCAGGCAGTGAAGAAAGCCAATGGAATGTTGGCCTTCATAACAAGAGGAGTTGAGTATAGGAGCAAAGAGATCCTTCTGCAGTTGTACAGGGCCCTAGTGAGTCCGCACCTGGAGTACTGTGTGGAGTTTTGGTCTCCAAATTTAAGGAAGGATATTCTTGCTATTGAGGGCGTGCAGCGTAGGTTTACTAGGTTAATTCCCAGAATGGCCGGACTGTCTTATGTTGAAAGACTGGAGTGACTAGGCTTGTATACACTGGAATTTAGAAGGATGAGAGGGGATCTTATCGAAACGTATAAGATTATTAAGGAGTTGGACACGTTAGAGGCAGGAAACATGTTCCCAATGTTGGGGGAGTCCAGAACCAGGGGCCACAATTTAAGAATAAGGGGTAGGCCATTTAGAACGGAGATGAGGAAAAACCTTTTCAGTCAGAGAGTTGTAAATCTGTGGAATTCTCTGCCTCAGAAGGCAGTGGAGGCCAATTCTCTGAATGCATTCAAGAGAGAGCTAGATAGAGCTCTAAAGGATAGCGGAGTCAGGGGGTATGGGGAGAAGGCAGGAACGGGGTAATGATTGAGAATGATCAGCCATGATCACATTGAATGGTGGTGCTGGCTCGAAGGGCCGAATGGCCTACTCCTGCACCTATTGTCTATTGTCTATTGTGTTTTCCAGTCCTATCCCCATCTCCATTCCAGTTTTCTCCTCCTACTAGAATAGTCAGAAGAAATGGGTCCTAACCTGAAACATCACCTTGGCAGCTGCTGCCTGATCCGCTGAGTTGCTCCGGCATTTTGTGTTTTCCTCAAGTTATAGGCCTCATGGGAGATGGAAACATAAAGGATCCAGTCCAAAGACAGACTCAAAAGTGCCGGAAAAGAAACAGGTGACATTTTGCCTCAGAATCCTTCTTTAGGCTGCTAACCAGCTTTCTCTCCAGAGATGGTGCCTGACCCGCTGAGTTGCTCCAGCACTTTGTGTCTGTCTTCGGTATAAACCAGTTCATTCCTATCCAAACATCTAGTCCAGGTGGAGATAACTAATGCGATAAAACAGTTAACATGAAAGACTCACCAACATATTATTATAAGGAGGACATTTATTCCCATACCATTGGAATAGCGCAAGACCAAGGAGTTATATTAATGGAGGATTCCATCAATTATGTACAAAGCTGAAAGATTCGAGCCGTTCACCAGCAGATGTGGTACACTTAATGCAAGAATGCTTCATGGAGCAATAGGTTTAAGAGGCCACCAGGGCCAATTGTCATTTTGAACCGAAACAGTGCCAGCAAAACTACAGCAATGCCATGGAGAGAGTGTGATAAGGTCTGAAGTTGTGGGAGGGTTGCTGGGAAGGAACGGCACCTGTCCCAGCCTGCCCCACGACTGACCTTCCTCCCATGGTGCAGTGCAGCATCAGAGAGAAGGCCAAAGAAGATGGCCACCGGCAGGGCGAACATGCGGCAGCTCTCCTGCCACTGGCCGCTGCGATGGCCGCCCGGGGCCAGGGTGAGTGGTTCCCTCTCCCCCCTCGCCCGCCCCCGGCCCCGGGGGAGACTCCCTGTCCGGCCACAGCTCCACGGGTCGTCAGTTGGGGGAGGGTTGCCGAGCCCGCAGGAGAGCCTTGCACCCAACATGTCCATGGGTCGTCTAGTTCCCCTTTATAAATGAGCTCAGAGAGATCAAAATAACCCTCGAAAATGCAGCTGAGTTAAGAATGGCAATCATCAAGAGGACATAGTTATCTATTCCAGATGTCGTGGGTGGCACGGTGGCACAGAGGTCGAGCTGCTGCCGCACAGCACCAGAGACCCGGGTTCGATCCCGACTACGGGTACTGTCCGTACGGAGTTTGTACGTTCTCCCTGTGACCTGCGTGGCTTTCCTCTGGTTTCCTCCCGCACTCCAAAGACGTGAAGGGTTGCAGGTTGATTGGCTTCTGTAAATTGTGCCTAGTGTGTAGAGTAGACGACGCGTACAGGGATGGCTGGTCGGTGTGGGCTCAGTGGTCTGTTTCCACACTTCATCTCTAAAACTAAAGCTAGAATTGGAAAGTCCCATTGGATGAAAATGCATCCAACACAAGGTGCCAGCATTCAAAAGGATGTTAGCAACAAACTCGAGGACAATGAAACAATGATTGATCTTTCTCCCGAAGGTAGACACAAAATGCTGGTGTAACTCAGCGGGTCAGGCAGCATCTCTGGAGAGAAGGAATGGGTGACGTTTCGGATCGATCCTTCTATCCAGAGATGCTGCCTGACCCGCTGAGTAACTCCAGCATTTTGTGCCTACCTTCGATTTAAACCAGCATCTGCAGTTTTCTTTCCTATTGATCTTACTCTGTCCAATGGAACTCATCGTCTAATTCGATTATGGATGTAATTTTCTTTATTGATACACATGAAATTATAATTACAATGAAAGAAATTATGACGTGGTAACTAAAGTAGATCAACACGTCCTATCTCCTGACTATAACTTCATTTCACCTGAAGACTACACCTCTGTTCATTCTTGGGGCGTCACATAACATCTTTATCATAAGAAGCATGACAGTCAGAGAATGATAGTCAGTAGATCGGTAGCAAGTGAGGCAAATGCAATGCCAGCTTTTATTTCCAAAGGACTAGAATATGAGAACAAGGATGTAATGCTGAGGCTTTATAAGGCGCTGGTCAGACATTAATGACTTAGACGAAGGGATTAAAAGTACCATTAGCAAATTTGCAGATGATACTCAGTTGGGGGGTAGTGTGAATTGTGAGGAAGATCCAATAAGGCTGCAGGGTGACTTGGACAGGTTGTGTGAGTGGGCGGATACATGGCAGATGCAGTTTAATGTAGATAAGTGTGAGGTTATTCACTTTGGAAGCAAGAATAGAAAGGCAGATTATTATCTGAATGGTGTCAAGTTAGGAGGAGGGGGAGTTCAACGAGATCTGGGTGTCCTAGTGCATCAGTCAATGAAAGGAAGCATGCAGGTACAGCAGGCAGTGAAGAAAGCCAATGGAATGTTGGCCTTCGTAACAAGAGGAGTTGAGTATAGGAGCAAAGAGGTCCTTCTACAGTTGTACCGGGCCCTGGTGAGACCGCACCTGGAGTACTGTGTGCAGTTTTGGTCTCCAAATTTGAGGAAGGATATTCTTGCTATGGAGGGCGTGCAGCGTAGGTTCACTAGGTTAATTCCCGGAATGGCGGGACTGTCGTATGTTGAAAGGCTGGAGCGATTGGGCTTGTATACACTGGAATTTAGAAGGATGAGGGGGGATCTTATTGAAACATATAAGATAATTAGGGGATTGGACACATTAGAGGCAGATAACATGTTCCCAATGTTGGGGGAGTCCAGAACAAGGGGCCACAGTTTAAGAATAAGGGGTAGGCCATTTAGAACGGAGATGAGGAAGAACTTTTTCCGTCAGAGGGTGGTGAAGGTGTGGAATTCTCTGCCTCGGAAGGCAGTGGAGGCCAGTTCGTTGGATGCTTTCAAGAGAGAGCTGGATAGAGCTCTTAAGGATAGCGGAGTTAGGGGGTATGGGGAGAAGGCAGGAACGGGGTACTGATTGAGAGTGATCAGCCATGATCGCATTGAATGGCGGTGCTGGCTCGAAGGGCTGAATGGCCTACTCCTGCACCTATTGTCTATTGTCTATTGTCTATTGCATCTGGAGTATTGGGTGCATTTAGATCAGCCATGATTGAATGGTGGAGTGGTCTTAATGGGCCGAATGGCCTAATTCTGCTCCTATAAATTGATGTGCATGAAAAATACATTGATTGAGAAATTCTGCAATAGATTCATTATACTTTTTTTCACAAGGTATCACAAAATGCTGGAGTAACTCAGCGGGTTAGGCAGCATCTCTGGAGAGAAGGAATGGGTGAGGTTTCGGGTCAAGGCCCTTCTCCAGTCTGAAAGACACGGTGGAGCAGCGGTAGAGTTGCTGCCTTACAGCGAATGCAGCACCGGAGACTCAGGTTCGATCCTGACTACGGGCGCCGTCTGTACAGAGTTTGTACGTTCTCCCCATGACCTGCGTGGGTTTTCTCCGAGATCTTTGGTTTCCTCCCACACTCCAAGGACGTACAGGTATGTAGGTCAATTGGCTGGGCAAATGTTAAAAAAAATTGTCGCTAGTGTGTGTAGGATAGTGTTAATGTGCGGGGATCGCTGGGCGGCGCGACCCCGGTGGGCCGAAGGGCCTGTTTCCGCGCTGAATCTCTAAATCTAAATCAAAATCAAGAAGGATCTCGACCCGAAACGTCACCCATTCCTTCCTTCTCCAGAGATGCTGCCTAACCCGATGAGTTACTCCAGCATTTCGTGATACCTCTGATTTTTGTACTAGCATCTGCAGTTATTTTCCTACATATTATTTCACAAAATCTTTTGAGATTTTAGAGATACGGCGTGGAAACAGGCCCTTCGGCTCACCGAGTCCATGTCAACCAGCAATCACCACCATACACAAGCACTATCCCACACAATAAACAATAGACAATAGGTGCAGGAGGAGGCCATTCAGCCCTTCGAGCCAGCACCGCCATTCAATGCGATCATGGCTGATCACTCTCAATCAGTACCCCATTCCTGCCTTCTCCCCATACCCCCTCACTCCGCTATCCTTAAGAGCTCTATCCAGCTCTCTCTTGAAAGCATCCAACGAACTGGCCTCCACTGCCTTCTGAGGCAGAGAATTCCACACCTTCAGCACTCTCTGACTGAAAAAGTTCTTCCTCATCTCCGTTCTAAATGGCCTACCCCTTATTCTTAAACTGTGGCCCCTTGTTCTGGACTCCCCCAACATTGGGAACATGTTTCCTGCCTCTAATGTGTCCAATCCCCTAATTATCTTATATGTTTCAATAAGATCCCCCCTCATCCTTCTAAATTCCAGTGTATACAAGCCTAATTGCTTCAGCCTTTCAACATACGACAGTCCCGCCATTCCGGGAATTAACATAGTGAACCTACGCTGCACGCCCTCAAACACACTAGGGACAATTTACAATTTTCACCAAAGCCTATTAATCTACAAACCTGCACGTCTTTGGAGTTTGGAAGGAAACCGGAGCAAACCCTCGCAGGTCACGGAGAGAACGTCCAAACTCCGCAAGGACAGCACCAGTAGTCAGGATGGAACCCGGCTCTCAGGCGCTGTGAGGCCACCATGCCACGCTAAGGTTGTGGAAGAAACCGACATTTCCCCGGAGCAATCTCCTTGATCCATTTTCTCAAGGAACATTTCTTCCTCCAACAGGATACACAAATAATGATTTTCACACAGGATTTCCACCAAATGTGTGTGGGTTGTTTTAACATCCTGTTCTGTCTTGTGAGGTGTCAGAATCTACACCTATTGATGTGGAAAACTGCAGCCCTCCATACACGTAAATATCAACAGAAATCAGATGACAGGAGTAGAAGCTGAAAATACTTCACACATCAATGTGAACGTACACATCTCCATAACAGTACAACCTATTTCCTTCCAGCAAAAAAAACCCAGCACCACTAATTAAATAGGCGCCGCTACCTGAACTCGATGCATCGTCTGAAGAAGGGTCTCGACCCGAAACGTCACCCATTCGTTCTCTCCAGAGGTGCTGCCCATTCCGCTGAGTTACTCCAGCATTTTGTGTCTATCGGCGTCTCGAAGTTGGGAGGTCAGGTTGCAGTTGTATAAGACGTTGGTGAGGCCGCATTTAGAATATTGCGTTCAGTTCAGGGCACCCATGTTCTAGGAAAGATGCTGCCAAGCTGGTAAGGGTGCTGAGAAGATTTACGAGGATGTGGCCAGGACTAGAGGGTCTGAGTTATAGGGACAAGTTGACTTGGCTGGGATCCTCTTCCTTGGAGCGCAGGAGAATGAGGGGTAATCTCATTTCATAGAGGTGTATAAAATCATAGATTGGGTAGATGCAGAGTCTCTTGCCCAGAGTAGGTGAATCGAGGACCAGAGGACATAGGTTATATATACTGTAGGATATATGGGACATATAGGATATTGTTATATATACATACATCTATAAAGTTTAAGAAGTTAGCAGAAAATATGTTTTTTCCATGTTCCAAATAACAACAATGGTGGATCATAATATCAGGTGGGAAACATTTCTGATCGAATCAAATGAGATGTCAGTCTGTTATCTCCTAAAAAAAATCTAACACAGTGGATCTAACAATATAAACAAAAGAACTGTGGTGCGTCCTGCCAATAATTTTATTTTATTTTTAATTGCTTTTGGAGTCTCTCCATAACTTTAAAGATAATCGTAATGCCAGGCGCAAGACTAGAGTAGCCTACATCCTTTTAAAACTATAATCTATAGGTTTTATTTGGTTGAAGAATTAGAACTAAACAGTAGTATATTAAATGGTATGGATCAGAGTATCGATGTTCTGTACCAGGTGCCTGTGTGGCTTACTAATGGATCTCTTGTGAGAAATGTGCACATCCGGCCCTTACATTTTCTGATCTTATTCTCCTCACATCTTCCACCCCCTACAGCAACTGATTTTCTAAACTGACACAGATCTGTGACATTCTCCACTGCCATCGTCATTAACACCACCCTACTACCATGACTCGGCTTCTTCCTTATGGTTGATCATATGCTATCATGTAGAGGTAGGGTTGCTGCCTTACAGCTTCAGAAACCTGGGTTCGATCCCGACCACGGGTGCTGTCTGGATGGAGTTTGTAAATTTCCCCGGTGTGGGACGAATAAAGGAATCATCTTTGATCAAACCCTCTCCTTCGACAAACACATCAAACACATCACCAAGACAGCCTTCTTCCACCTCAAAAACATCGCCCGTCTCCGTCCATCCCTCTCCTCCACAGCTGCAGAAACCCTCATCCATGCCTTCATCACCTCCCGTCTGGACTACTGCAACAGCCTCCTCTATGTTTCACCCTCAAAAATCATCAACAAACTCCAACACATCCAGAACTCCGCTGCCCGTCTACTCACCCACTCCCCGATCCGTGACCATATCACCCCCGTCCTTTACAAGCTCCACTGGCTCCCCATCCCCCAGAGAATCCAGTACAAAATCCTCCTCATGACCTACAAAGCCCTCCATAACCTGGCCCCATCCTACCTGACTGACCTCCTCCACAGACACACTCCAACCCGTAACCTCCGCTCTGCTGCTGCAAACCTGTCCCCCCCCCATCCGGACCAAACTCAGATCCTGGGGGGACAGGGCTTTCTCCATCGCTGCTCCAACCCTCTGGAACTCACTACCCCAAACCGTCAGAGACTCCTCCTCACTCACCACATTCAAAACATCACTGAAGTCTCACCTGTTCAGTACTGCCTTCAACCACTGACCGTCACCTCACCTTCTGTCTCCTTTTCATTGTTTACTTGTTTATCTATTTATTTTCTTTTATGTTTTAGTAAACCTTGTAAAGCGTCTTTGAGTGTTTCGAAAAGCACTATATAAATGTAATGCATTATTATTATTATTATTATTATATTTTATTATTATTATTGTTCTCCCTGTGACTTGCTTGTGTTTTCCCTGGGATCTCTGGTTTTCTCCCACACTCCAAAGACGTACAGGTTTGTACAGACGTACAAGGACGTACACACCAATTAGTTATACCACACCTTATTGGTGTGGTATAATTGTAAATTGTAAAAGCAGGGAGATTCTGCTGCAGTTGTACAGGGCCTTGGTGAGACCACACCTGGAGTATTGTGTACAGTTTTGGTCACCTAATCTGAGGAAAGACATTCTAGCCTTAGAGGGAGTACAGAGAAGGTTCACCAGATTGATCCCTGGGGTGGCAGGACTTTCATATGAAGAAAGACTGGATAGACTAGGCTTAGACTCGCTGGAATTTAGAAGACTGAGGGGGGATCTTATAGAAACATATAAAATTCTTAAGGGGTTGGAGAGGCTAGATGCGGGAAGATTGTTCCCGATGTTGGGGAAGTCCAGAACCAGGGGTCACAGCTTAAGGATAAGGGGGAAGTCTTTTAAGACCGAGATGAGAAAACATTTCTTCACACAGAGAGTGGTGAGTCAGTGGAATTCTTTCCCACAGAAGGTAGTTGAGGTCAGTTCATTGGCTATATTTAAGAGGGAGTTAGACGTGGCCCTTGTGGCTAAAGGGATCAGGGGGTATGGAGAGAAGGCAGGTACAGGTTACTGAGCTGGATGATTTGCCATGATCATATTGAATGGCGATGCAGGCTCGAAGGGCCGAATGGCCTACTCCTGCACCTATTTTCTATGTTTCAATGTTTCTATGTTTCTATGTCCCGAGTGTGTGCAGGATAGTGTTAGTGTGCGGGGATCGCTGGTCGGCGTGGATTCGGTGGTCCTGTTTCCATGCTGGATCTCTAAACTAAACTAAACTAAACTGAATGGGTATTTCTGAGACCCTTTGCCCATTTTTGTTCATGTCTTTGTTTCCTGAATTACTGCCAATTTCATTATTAAAATAATAATTGCCCATTATTAGAGAGATATGGCCAATAGCCACCTGTCCAATTTGATTCAAATGTATTCAAATGACTTTCAAAAATGCGAATCAGATAGAAACTAGTTTTGACTTCACAAATAGTGTTTCTGCACCTTTACCTTAAAATGACTTTTTCAGTCATATAACATTTCCAATCAATCATCATTTTTCACCGAATTCTACCGCAGTTTTCAAAATTCATTCTTTGATCCCAATACTTACCCAAAGTGTCGACTCTGCTGGGTTTTTTTTAAACAAGGACACAAAAACAATGTTCTTTTGCTCTGATTATAAAAGCATGAACTCTTTTGATGTGGAAAACTCCTTGGGAAAATTATTCATCTTTAAAATCCATGGGCCCAATGAGAGGGATGTGATAGTCATGAATTATAGATTTTCATCACTCTTAAATAAACATACTACCACAGCACATTCCACGGATTATTGAAGAGGAATTGGATTGCTTTTTGTTTGTTCTGACATTTATTTTATTTATTGCTTTCGGAAAGTAACGCGTCTTAATATTTTTCTTCACTCGAGAATCCCTAAGACCGTGGGCGGCACAGTGGTGCAGTGGTAGAGTTGCTGCCTCACAGCGTTAGAGACACAGGTTCCATCCTGACTAGGGGTGCTGTCTGTATACAGTTTGTACGTTCTCCCCGTGACCTGCATGGGTTTTCCTCCAGGTGCTCCAGTTTCCTCCCACACTCCAAAGATGGACATGTTTACAGGTTAGAAACATAGAAACATAGAAACATAGAAAATAGGTGCAGGAGGAGGCCATTCGGCCCTTCGGGCCAGCACCACCATTCATTGTGATCATGGCTGATCATCCACAATCAGTAACCCATGCCTGCCTTCTCCCCATATCCCTTGATTCCACTAGCCCCTAGAGCTCCATCTAACTCTCTCTTAAATCCATCCAGTGATTTTGCCTCCACTGCCTTCTGTGGCAGAGAATTCCATAAATTCACAACTCTCTGGGTGGAAAAGTTCCTTCTCACCTCAGTTTTAAATGGCCTCCCCTTTATTCTAAGACTGTGGCCCCTGGTTCTCGACTTGCCCAACATTGGGAACATTTTTCCTGCATCTAGCTTGTCCAGGTTAATTGGCTTGGTGAAATTGTAAATAGTCCGTAGTGCGTATAGTATATTATATCGTTAGTGTTCGGGGATCATTGGTCGGCCTGGACACGGTGGGCTGCAGGGCCTGTTTCTGCACTGTATCTCTAAGCTTCACGAAGCTAAACCCTCTCTGTGGGAAGGAACTGCAGATGCTGGTTTACACCGAAGATATAAACTGCTGGAGTAACTCAGCGGGTCAGGCAGCATCTCTGGATTGAAGGAATGGGTGTCATTTCGGGTCGAGAAAGGTCTGCACCCGAAACGTCGCCCATTCCTTCTCTCCAGAGATGCTGTCTATCCCGCTGAGTTACTCCAGCATTTTGTGTCTATCTGAAATAAACCCCTTACTTGGCAGTGATGAAAATGCACAAAAGCTGGGTCGTTTGACATCACACAAAAGAGAATTATCTTCCAATGATTATTAAAATGATTGACTCGGCTGATGAATCAGTTGCCAGCAGGCTCCAGGAGTATATTAATGGCTCATTCAATTGTTCAGAATGCTTGGGATTCATTATGTGCTTTATATTTCACGGCTATTCATTCCCTATTCTGATGTTGGCCATGCCATAACTCGACAATGAATTATGTCCAAAGCTATCTGTGTATAAATATTAATTGTCTTCACTGCGAACATTATTTTTGATAATTGCAAGACCGGGGAGCGAATTTTCAACCAAAATTAATGACTTGATGTTGGCAGTATTTGAAGCATCACTTGTTTTGAAGACTCTGTAATAACTTACGAACAGAAAACTTGTTCTTGAATGTTAATGTTTCACCAGGAAATAGATTAACATTTTAATGCTAGAATGTTAGAACTAAACAAGTTGTAAATTGCCTTACAGGATCAGAGATTGAACATGGCGGCACGGTGGCGCAGCGGTAGAGTTGCTGCCTTACAGCGAATGCAGCGCCAGAGACCCATGTTCGATCCTGACTAAGGGTGCTGTCTGCACGGAGTTTGTACCTCATCCTCCCACACTCCAAAGACGCGCAGGTTTGTAGGTTAATTGGCTTCGGTAAAAAATTGTAAATTGCCCCTAGTGTGTGTAGGATAATGCTGGCATGTGGGGATCGCTGGTCGGCGTGGGTTCGGTGGATCGAATGCCAGTTGCCGCTTTGTATCACTAAACTAAAACCAAACTGAAATTCTTTGAATGAGGAAACCTTTTATGTCATGGGTTGTGTTGAGATGCAGCTTTCCAATATTCAGACATGAATTTCAACCAGTTAAGACAGTATTTGCTGGAAAGATTACATTCAGATAACGACGGTACTATTGTAAATATGTTTGAGCATTACTCCCCACCAGGTAATCATACACTCTGTCAATAGTCCTTTAGCAAAACTTAAGTTGTTACTTCCGATGGCATTTATCTTCAAGCCATTGATCAATGAACATAAGGGAACTTTTCTTTCGTTTCAGGAGTTACAGCAGAAGTACGGATTACATGTTAATAATTATTTTAGATATTTACAACTTAGAGATTATGTAAAATCACACATGCAAGAATATAAGTTTAGAGGTCCAGAAACACTTGATGTATGCCTGAATCGACATTATAATTCAAATAAATTAATATCCTTTATTTACAATACTCTCCTTGACACTGACATTCCGTCATCAGAATCTTATAGACGAGCATGGGAGGACGAATTGAATCAACTTATAATGCAAGATATATGGGATGAAAGTTTACAACATATACATCAATGTTCATTGAATACTAGACACTCCTTAATACAATTTAAAATAATACATAGATTACATTATTCGAAGACGAAATTAAATAGGATTTTTCCTAGTATCTCTCCTATTTGTGATAAATGTCAATTTCAAGAAGCTAATTTAACTCATATTTTCGTAACGTGTATAAAAATGCAAAACTTCTGGTAGGAGATTTTTAAAATAGTTTCTAAAGTTATTAATAAAAAGTTAGATATGGACCCAAAATTAATTATATTAGGATTATCAGAACATACTACAAATTTTACAGTAAGTCAGGTACATTTTCTTGATTACAGTCTAATAACTGCGAAAAAATTAATACTTAAATTTTGGAAAAAACCAATAACCCCCACAATTAAAATGTGGACTACGGAAATGACAGAGACCCTACATTTGGAAAAAATAAGGTTTGCCTTAATCGACAAACCTGAGCTATTTTTAAAAATATGGTCTCCATTTATTGAATTTTTAGAAAAGTAAATGTGTTTGGCACAGGACTAAAATAAAAAATTTAAATTAAAAGTTGAAAATTGAGTTAGGGGTTGGATGTACAACTGTGGTTATTGTCTCCTGGATCTACTCCCTTTAATTTTTATTGTTAGATCCGTTTTTTTTAACTCTTTTACTCTCTCTCCCCAAGTTTATAGTTTTTTTAATTTTATTTTTACTTTCTCTCTCCAAAAATTTAAAAATTGAAGCTATGTAAGAACTTTGTAACAAATGTGTTTTTTTATTTCTATTTGTACATATGCTTTTCAAAAAAAAAGAAGAAAAAAAAAAAAAAAGAAAACTTGTTCTTGAATGTTAATGTTTCACCAGGAAATAGATTAACATTTTAATGCTAGAATGTTAGAACTAAACAAGTTGTAAATTGCCTTACAGGATCAGAGATTGAACATGGCGGCATGGTGGCGCAGCGGTAGAGTTGCTGCCTTACAGCGAATGCAGAGCCAGAGACCCATGTTCGATCCTGACTAAGGGTGCTGTCTGCACGGAGTTTGTACCTCATCCTCCCACGCTCCAAAGACGCGCAGGTTTGTAGGTTAATTGGCTTCGGTAAAAAATTGTAAATTGTCCCTAGTGTGTGTAGGATAATGCTGGCATGTGGGGATCGCTGGTCGGCGTGGGTTCGGTGGATCGAATGCCAGTTGCCACTTTGTATCACAAAACTAAAACCAAACTGAAATTCTTTGAATGAGGAAACCTTTTATGTCATGGGTTGTGTTGAGATGCAGCTTTCCAATTTTCAGACATGAATTTCAACCAGTTAAGACAGTATTTGCTGGAAAGATTACATTCAGATAACGACGGTACTATTGTAAATATGTTTGAGCATTACTCCCCACCAGGTAATCATACACTCTGTCAATAGTCCTTTAGCAAAACTTAAGTTGTTACTTCCGATGGCATTTATCTTCAAGCCATTGATCAATGAACAATAGACGCACACAGTCTCTTGCCCAGTGAACCTACATTAACCGAGTGAACCTACGCTGTACTCCCTCTATAGCGAGAATGTCCTTCCTCAAATTTGGAGACCAAAACTGTACACAGTACTCACAGAGAAGTTTGAATGCCAACATATAATGCATATTACTTTTGTTTTTGATAAATATTAAGCTTGTATAGCCCCTTTTAGTATCTATTAGTAATCGCTTCATATACGTAATATACGCAGAACAATTAGGGGCCGGTGTGTAGGAGCCATTTGTGCTTAATTTAGTTACTGTCATTGTATTATGGCTATGTTTAATATTTCTAGTTTCTGTCTTTTTTGCATGCTTGTGGGTGTGATTTGACACGTAATGGGGACTGTCCACATGGGAGGAGGCTAGTGTAGCAACAGAGATTGTGGGTCAGATTAGTCTCGGAGAATGGAGAGAATACAGTCTCGCACCAGTCACACTCACGACTACCACACTCGCGCCAGCTACACTCACAAGAACCACACGGTAACGACTACACGATTTTTACTGTATTGTTTGAAGAAGAAACAGTTGATAAGAACGAAAAGTTATGAATTACTCGTTTGATTTGTGCTACTTTAATAAAGACCAATTAATCAAGAAACAGCATTTGGAAAATTCGTTTTGGTTATCTTAGAGTGCGGTGTGTGCGTTAGCTCTACCTCCATTCCATCCCCGAGAAGTAATGGCTATCGAAGTTGGACTTTGAGAAGGTATAGAAACTGCCATTACATTAGAGTAAAAAACTGCACACAGTACTCCAGGTGTGGTCTCACTAGGGCCCTGTACAACTGCAGAAGGACCTCTTTGCTCCTATACTCAATTCCTCTTGTCATGAAGGCCAACATGCCATTAGCTTTCTTCACTGCCTGAAGAGAGGCATTACTACTACTACTGCGCTAATATTGTTAGTTTTTTGTGTGTACATATGTCTGTGTATATATATGTGTGTGTGTGTGTGTGTGTGTGTGTGTGTGTGTGTGTGTGTGTGTGTGTGTGTGTGTGTGTGTGTGTGTGTGTGTGCGTGTGTGAGACTAAGCTTTTAAAAAAAAAATCTTTCTCGTTTATTATATTGTTTACAGTCTACTATGTTTACATATTCTGTTGTGCTGCCGTAAGTAAGAATTTCATTGTTCTATCTGGAACATATGACAATAAAACACTCTTGACTCTCTACCAAGCCAATTCACCTACAAACTTTTACGTCTTTGGAGTGTGGGAGGAAACCGGAGCACCCGGAGAAAACCCACGCAGGTCACGGGGAGAACGTACAAACTCCGTACAGACAGCACTCATAGTCAGAATCGAACCCGGGTCTCCAGATCGAAAACTGGTCAGCGCTGACTCTGTGGGCCGAAGGGCCTGTTTCCGCGCTGTATCTCTAAACAAAAAAAGCAATTATTTTGGTGTGCTGAATTGCATCTTCAGATCTGGTGATCCAGCACAATAGGATGGTTTCTCAGACCCTTTGAAGGTTCAATATGGACTATGATTCTTCAGCTTCAATTCTTCTTCATGTTGTTTTTATCAAAGAAGCATTAAAGTCAATACCAACACTACGTGTCTGCAACAGAATTCAATGAGAATTGTTTTCAAGTCAGACACTTGCTTAAAGTGAATTCAAAACTCTGATTGAATGGAAGTTGCTGTACTGTCAGCTGAATTTCTTACAGGGTGCAAAGACAGTGATCTATTTTGTCAGTGAGAGGCCCAGCACAAAGTGGAGGAACAGCATCTCATATTTCGCTTGGGCAGCTTACTCCCCAGCGGTATGAACATTGACTTCTCTAACTTCAAGTAACCCTTGCTTTCCCTCTCTCTCCATCCCTCCCCCCTTCCCAGTTCTCCCACCAGTCCTACTGTCTCCGACTACATTTTATCTCAGTTTACTTTGTTGCTACCTTCTCCCAGCTAACAACGATCTATTCTACATTTTCCCTGATTTCCATCCCCTTTGTCCTATTTCACACCTTACACTTCCTTATCTATATATCTCCCTCTCCCCTGACATCAGCCTGAAGAAGGGTCTCGACCTGAAACTTCACCCATTCCTTCTTTCCACAGACGCTGCCTGTCCCGCTGAGTTACTCCAGCATTTTGTGTCAACCGTGAGTTATTTTAGTGATTAATTAGAGAGTCAAATATCAAGATGTGACAGATAGAACAATTAAGTTCTTACTTGCTGCAGCACAACAGTATATGTAAACATAGTACACCACAAACAGTATGATAAACGAGAGAGAAAAAAAAGATCAGTGTGTATCTATACACATAGACACAAGTACACACACACATATATATATCTATCTATATATATATATATATATATGTGTGTGTGTGTGTGTGTGTGTGTGTGTGTGTGTGTGTGTGTGTGTGTGTGTGTGTGTGTGTGTGTGTGTGTGTGTGTGTGTGTGTGTGTGTGTGTGTGTATGTATGTATGTATATATATATAGTGTAAGAAAATAACTGCAGATGCTGGTACAAATCGAAGGTATTTATGCACAAAATGCTGGAGTAACTCAGCAGGTCAGGCAGCATCTCAGGAGAGAAGGAAAGGGGGACGTTTCGGGTCGAGACCATTCTTCAGACGAGACCTTAGACCCTTCTTCTGAAGAAGGGTCTCGACCCGAAACGTCACCCATTCCTTCTCTCCTGAGATGCTGCCTGACCTGCTGAGTTACTCCAGCATTTTGTGCATGTATATATAAAGTATATATATATATAAAGTATATATATAAAGTACATATACACACACACATATATATATATATATATACCTATATATGTATATATACATACACACATATACTAAAAAAAACAACAGTAGAATAATAATAATAATAATAATAATAATAATAATAATAATAATAATAATAATAATAATAATAATAATAATAATAATAATAATAATAATAATAATAATAACAATAATAATAATAACAATGATAATAATAATAATAATAATAATAACAATAATAATAATAATAATAATAATAATAATAATAATAATAATAATAATAATAATAATAATAATAATAATAATAATAATAATAATAATAACAATAATAATAATAATAATAATAATAATAATAATAATAATAATAATAATAATAATAATAATAATAATAATAATAATAATAATAATAATAATAATAATAATAATAATAATAATAATAGTCTATGTAGTTCAGAGTGTATTTGAGGTTGTGGTGTTTAATAGCCTGATGGCTGTTGGGAAGAAGCTGTTCTTGAACCTGGACGTTACAGTTTTCAGGCTTCTAATAACCAAAGCTAAGGTTTTGAGACGTAATCACACAAGATCTTATTGCAATTTAGAAATTGAGGTGAGGACTCAACTCAGAGGGTGGTGAATGCACACACACACACACGCAGACACACACGTATGTGTTAATGCCAATGTGGAAATTCCACATCCATCCCTGTCTCCTTTTCAGTGAGATTATTTACGTTTAAAAAAAGATGTGTTATAAAATAATGAGAGGAATAGATCGGGCAGATGCACAGAGTCTCTTGCCCAGAGTAGGTGAAGTGAGGACCAGAGGACATGGGTATAAAGTGAATGGGAAAGCATTTAATAGGAATCTGAGGGGGTAACTTTTTCACTCGTAGGTGGTGGGTGTAAGGAACGAGCTGCCAGAAGAAGTATTTGAGGCTGGAACTATCCCAACATTTAAGAAACAATTGGACAGGTACATGGATAGGACAGGTTGGGAGGGATATGGACCAAACGCGGGCAGGTGGGACTTGTGTAGCTGGGACATGTTGGCAAGTTGGGCCGAAGGGCCTGTTTCCACGCTGTTTCACTCTATGACTCCATGACTCTATGAGGTTTGCTGCACGATTTTACCGGGTTGTATGCAAAACAAAGGATTTCACTGTGACAATAAAGTATCATTGAAACATCATTGAACTGAATCGCAAATTTGTTAAGATTTACATGGATCGGGCAGGTTGGGAGGGATATGGACCAAACGTGGGCAGGTGGGACTAGTGTAGTTGGGACATGTTGGCCAGTGTGGGCAAGTTGGGGCCTGTTTCCACGCTGTATCACTCTTATGAGTCTATGACTCCTCTGAGGCTCTTTGTAAAATTCAAATGTCACCTGGCCACTTCAATTCTGTTTGAAAAGATGGTGAATATTCAAAAATCAATACAGATATTTTATTTCCTATCAGCCTTATTGAAAATGTTTCATTAAAATATAGAAACATAGAAAATAGGTGCAGGAGTAGGCCATTCAGCCCTTCGAGCCAGCACCGCCATTCACTGTGATCATACAGAATACAGAATAGTTTTATTGTCATTCGTTTTACCGAACAAAATTAATTTGCCAGCAGTCACAGAGCAAAAAAACAAAGAACACAAGACACACAACCCCAACACAAACATCCATCACAGTGGCATTTGCTTCATCCAGAAACACTTCATATTGTTACAGAATCAGTAATACACCGAAGACAGACACAAAATGCTGGTGTAACTCAGTGGGACAGGCGGCATCTCTGGAGAGAAGGAATGGGTGACGTTTTCAGGTCGAGAATACACTAACAGGCACGTGTAGTCCAGTCGTGAATTATTCAGGGCCCTCCATGAATGAATCACTTTTTGCAATGAAGGCATTGATCAGATTCTGCTCTCTGCTTACTGCAATGAAAAAGCAATTTATTTGCGGCAATATGCTTTGGAAACTAATGATTAGCTTGGCTTCATTCAGCTTGAGCCCTTCGGTGAAGTTCATTCTGGAGACACTCGCAAGATAGTACCTTCGACCATTGTTTGTCCCAGTTTGTTCAGTGAGGAAAAAGATGGGAGGATAAGAGGATAAGGGAGATCAAAAACATTTTCACGGGAGAGTTAGATTTTGCTCTTGAGGACTGACGGAATCAAGGGATATGAGGGAAAAGCAGGAACGGGGAACTGATTGTGTCACGTGTGGTGGCTCCGTAATGGCTGCGGCTTGCTGGCAGTCTGTTTGTCCTTTTTCTTTTTTTGTTTGTGTGTTGGTGTTGGGGTGGTTTGTTTTTGGCTGTGTATGTGTGGGGGGTGTGGGGGGTGGTGGGGTGGGGTGGGGGAAATCTTTCTTTTTTTAGGTATCTTCCTCGGGGCGAGGCTCGGCCGCGGGGCCTTCCATCGCCCGGTGCGGCTCGGCCGCGGGACTTTCCATCGTCGGTGCGGCTCGGCCGCGAGACTTAACAGCACCCGATGCGGCTCGGCCGCGAGGCCTTCCATCGCCCGGTACGGCCGCGGGACTTATCAGCGCCCAGTGCGGCTCGGACGCGGGACTTACCATCGCCCGGTGTAGCCCGGCTGAGGGCCTTCTATCGCCCGGTATGGCTCAGCCGCGGGGACTTACCATCGCGGGTGCGGCTCGGCCGTGGGGCCTTCCATCTCCTTGCGGGGGCTGTGCGGGTCGGTTGCCTCGGTAGGGGTCGAGCTGTCTGTCCGTGGGCATGGGGAAGAGAGAGGAAGTTTTTTGCTGCCATCACAGTGAGGGGGTGTGGAGCCACTGTGATGGATGTTTGTGTTGGGGTTGTGTGTCTTGTGTTCTTTGTTTTTTTGCTCTGTGACTGCTGGCAAATTAATTTTGTTCGGTAAAACGAATGACAATAAAACTATTCTGTATTCTGTATGATCACAGTGAATGGCGGTGCTGGCTCGAAGGGCTGAATGGCCTACTCCTGCACCTATTTTCTATGTTTCTATATTTTAATGAAAAGGTTAAAAAGCATGAGAAAGATAAAATAATGTTGCTTTAATAGTGTTCAAGAGATGTAACAATGAAACAGTCACCTTAATCTTCTAACCATCTTCTAATGTTGTTGTGCGGGAATCGCTGGTCGGCACGGACTCGGTCGGCCGAAGGGCCTGTTTCGATTTAGAGATACAGCGCACAAAAAGGCCCTTCGGCCCACCGGGTCTGCGCCGCCCAGCGATCCCCGCACACTAACACTATCCCACACCCGCTAGGGACAATCTTTACATTTGCCCAGCCAATTAACCTACACACCTGCACGTCTTTGGAGTGTGGGAGGAAACCGAAGATCTCGGAGAAAACCCACGCAGGTCACGGGGAGAACGTACAAACTCCGTACAGACGGCGCCTGTAGTCAGGATCGAACCTGAGTCTCCGGCGCGGCATTCGCTGTAAGGCAGCAACTCTACCGCTGCGCCACCGTGCCATCCTTGCTGTATCTCCAAGTTAAACTAAACTAAACTAAACTAAACCTATACAAAATCATGAAAAGGCCTAGTGACAGTGTTTCGTTATTATTATATGGTGGCACGGTGGTGCAGCGGTAGAGTTGCTGCCTTACAGCGCCAGAGACTCGGGTTCAATCCTGACTACGGGTGTTGTCTGTATGGAGATTGTACCTGCGTGCGTTTTCTCCGGGTGCTCTGGTTTCCTCCAAAGACGTACAGGTTTGTAGGTTAATCAATTTCGGTAAAGATTGTAAATTGTCCCTCATGTGTAAGTTAGTGCTAGTGTACAGAGATTGCCGGTTGGCACGGACTCGGTGGGCCGAAGGGCCTGTTTTCCTGCCATATCTCTAAACTAATTTTTTTTAAATTTTATTTAATACCAAGAGATTGCTAGAGAAGGTGATGTTTTGGGTTCTGTTCTGAAATATCACACATTCCTTCTCTCCAGAGATGCTGCCTGGCCCGCTGAGTTACTCCAACATTTTACAACACAGTAGAATATAACTTTATTTATCCCAGGAGGGAAATTGATCTGCCAACAGTCATAAAAACACAAAATACATGAAACATGAAATTAAAGTGACGAATGGAAGGGATTGGGGACGTGCATAGATTGGGGAGGGAGGGGGGAGTCAGTCTCAGTCTCACTCTACCCCATGACAGAAGGGGGAGGAGTTGCACAGTTTGATAGGCACGGGGAAGAATGATCTCCTGTGGCGTTCTGTGCTGCATCTCGGTGGGGCCAGTCTGTTGCTGAAGGTGCTCCTCAGGTTGGCCAGTGTGTCACGGAGGGAGGGGGTGAGCTGTATTGTCCAGGATGCTCCGCAGTTTGAGGAGCATCCTCCCCTCCAAGACCCCCTCCCGTGAATCCAACTCCATCCCCCAGGACGGAGCCAGCCTTCCTGATTTTGTGTCCAACTTCACAAGATCTTCTTTGCATCGTTGTAAAAGGACGTAGTAATGAAACAATTGGACCATTTCCATTTAAAAATTGCCAGCCAAATTCATTGATCCATTCTCAATCAAAGGATCAATTACCCAGTCAGTAAAGTGCATCAATTTGGAGTTGGATCCTGATCATTAAATCCCACTGACAAGACAAAATATTCAATGTTTTTCATGTTAAAATATTGTTTAGTTTAGTTTTGTTTAGTTTAGAGACACCGCCCTTCAGCCCATCGAGTCCACGCCGCCCAGCGATCCCCGTACACTGGCACTATCCTATGCACGCGAGGGACAATCTACAATTGTACCAAGCCAACTGTCCTACAAACCTGTACGTCTTTGTGGAGTGTGGGAGGAAACCGGAGATCTGAGAGAAAATGCACGCAGGTCACGGGGAGAACGTACAAACTCCGTGCAGACAGCGCCCGTAGTCAGGGTTGAATCTGGGTCTCTGGCCCTGTAAGTCTGTAGCTCTACCGCTACACCACCGTGCCGCCCAGTTTATTGACACTTTATTTGCGTTCTGAGTCACTTCATGATCGATTGTTTAGCAGATCCTTGTCAAGGGTGACATGGTCTTCTTGGATTATGTATTAGCTGTCTTCTGGTTTCCAAAGGAACGGCCAACCAGATACGGCTTAAAGCAATCACCGTGTTTAATTATGTTGAAATTCTGCAGCTCGGTTCCACAGCCAAGTAAATTAGCCGAAGAGCATTTAAATAATCATGCAGCACTAATGTCAAAACAGGCAGGAACTGCGTTTGAATGAATACACTGTTTCTTTATTTCTATCACATTTATGCCTGAATTTTTCTAAAAACGCGATGTCTAATTATAAATAGAACTAATAGCTGCTCTGTGCGTAGGAAAGAGGTTGGTGAATCTGTGGAATTCTTCGCCATAGAAGGCTGTGGAAGCCAAGTCAATGGATATTTTTTAAGGCAGAGATTGATAGATTCTTGATCAGTACGGGTATCAGGTGTTATGGGTAGATGGGTGCTGATCAATTATGCTCTCACATCAGTTATACCATTCAGTACGTCTGAGATTGATTCTTGGCCTCAGTTCTATTTTCCGTTTGTCTCTTGATTCATATTGGAATGCAAAAATCTATCAATCAATCGCAGACTTGAAAATGCGAGAGTTTGAGTTTAGTTTAGTTTAGTTTAGTTTATTGACACGTGTACCGAGGTACTGTGAATAATTTGTTTTGTTGCGCGCTAACCAGTCAGGGGAGAGACAATACATGATTCCAATCGATACAGATACATGATGAAGGGAATAACGTGAATAACCTTTAGTGCGAGATAAAGGCCAGCAAAGTCTGATCAAAGATACTCCGAGGGTCTCCAATGAATGGTGGATAGTAGATTGAGAAGATCACTCAGAGAGTTGTAAGAAAATAACTGCAGATGCTGGTACAAATCGAAGGTATTTATTCACAAAATGCTGGAGTAACTCAGCAGGTCAGGCAGCATCTCAGGAGAGAAGGAATGGGTGACGTTTCGGGTCGAGACCCTTCTTCAGACTGATGTCAGGGGGGCGGGAGAAAGGAAGGATATAGGTAGAGATAGGAAGATAGAGGGAGAACTGGGAAGGGGGAGGGGAAGAGAGGGACAGAGGAGCTATCTGAAGTTGGAGAAGTCGATGTTCATACGACTGGGCTGCAAGCTGCCCAGGCGAAATATGAGGTGCTGTTCCTCCAATTTCCGGCGGGCCTCACTATGGCACTGGAGGAGGCCCATGACAGAAAGGTCAGACTGGGAGTGGGAGGGGGAGTTGAAATGCTCGGCCACCGGGAGATCAGATTGGCCAACGCAGACCGAGCGCAGGTGTTGAGCGAAGCGATCGCCGAGCCTGCGTTTGGTTTCGCCGATGTAACAACTCAGAGAGTTGTAAATCTGTGGAATTCTCTGCCTCAGAAGGCAGTGGAGGCCAACTCTCTGGATGCTTTCAAGAGAGAGCTAGATAGAGCTCTTAATGACAGCGGAGTCAGGGGGTGTGGGGAGAAGGCAGGAACGGGATACTGACTGTGGGTGATCAGCCATGATCACATTGAATGGCGGTGCTGGCTCGAAGGGCCAAATGGCCTACTCCTGCACCTATTGTTTGTTGTCTATTGTCTATTGTCATCAAAGTTAAAGTAAGAAATGTTACTGTCGGAGTAGAGATTAAAAAGAGAGGAGCGATTGTAATGTGTGATTGCAGAACCACTAACACACAAAGAGCAGCCCGGGCTGTCCGCCAAGTTGGATCAAAGTGGAAACTTCCAAAGATTTTCGATCAGCAGAGTGAAGATTTTTCGCCTAACTTCAGCCTTCATGTACGAGCATACTTTTCCCACCTTGAACGTCAAAGGATTTTGACAGCAGAGTGTTTAGTTTGGCTTAGTTTAGAGATACAGTGTGGAAACAGACCCTTCGGCCCACCGAGTCCGTGCTGACCAATGATCCCCGCACACTGACACCATCCTACACACAGCAGGGACAATAAACAATTATACCAAGCACGTCAAACTACAAACCTGTACGTCTTTGGAATGTGGGAGGAAACCGGAGCTCCCGGGGAAAATCCACAGGGAGAAAGTACAAACTTCGTTCAGACAGCACCCTTCATCAGGATCGAACCCGGGTCTCTGGTGTTGTGAGGTAGCAACTCTACCGCTGCGCCACCGTGCCGCCCTGAAGAGTGGAGTATGGATAGTTCAATGTTTATTACAACCTCATTAAATCCTAATATAGAAATGTAGAGCGAGATTTAAAAAAAAATTAAATACAGGCTTAGGGCATATAGTCTTGACAGAATTTATAATTCATCGACAGCAGTGTTTATTAAAACTTAAAATCACCAGATTGAATCATTATCGCAGTGTTATCTAGGATTCCTTTAGATTCCACCGAAGATAGACAAACATTGCTGGAGTAACTCAGCGGGACAGGCAGCATCTCTGGATTGAAGGAATGGCTGATGTTTCGGGTCAATAGACAATAGACAATAGGTGCAGGAGGAGGCCATTCGGCCCTTCGAGCCAGCACCGCCATTCAATGTGATCATGGCTGATCATTCTCAATCAGTACCCCGTTCCTGCCTTCTCCTCATACCCCCTGACTCCGCTATCCTTAAGAGCTCTATCCAGCTCTCTCTTGAATGCATTCAGAGAATTGGCCTCCACTGGCTTCTGAGGCAGAGAATTCCACAGATTCACAAGGGTCGAGACCCTCCTTCGGACTGAATCAGGGGAGAGGAAGATGCAGAGATAAGGAAGTGTAAGGTGTGAAAATAGGACAAAGGGAATGGAGATCAAGGGAAGTATACCATAGATCATTGTTAGCTGGGAGAAGGTGACCACAAAGCAAACAGAGATAAAATGTAGTCGGAGTAAGTAAGACTGGTCGGAGAACTGGGAAGGGGGGAGGGATGGAGAGAGAGGGAAAGCAAGGATTACTTGAAGTTAGAGAAGTCAATGTTCATACCGCTGGGGTGTGAGCTGCCCAAGTGAAATATGAGGTGCTGTTCCTCCAATTTGCGCTGGGCCTCACTCTGACAATGGAGGAGGCCCAGGACAGAAAGGTCAGTGTGGGAATGGGAGGGGGAGTTAAAATGTTTAGGAACCGGGAGATCAGGTTGGTTTAGGAGCAGAGATGCTCCAGATTACATTTATCTCGTGCTCATTCGCACACCTTACTGGAGGATGGGAGGGATAGAATTAAGCGTCTAAAATAATTAAACACAAGCAGGCGGCAAAAGGTGAGAGGAATCCGCTATCCTGGAGATTCCGGCAGGGTTTCGAAGATTTTGGGGACTCGTCAAGAAAACAGCCTGAAAACAAAACTTGTCACAAACTGCTGAGTCCCAGGATATCTCAAGAACAGCAGCTGGAATGTTCCGGACCCCTGTTGAGTTAATGGAAATGAGAAACAATTCACACAACCACATTCTTTCAAAGCTTGTTTCCAACCGAGCGATATTTCATAGTTAGTTTGCTTCTCGGTAATCAGGGCTTAATGGAAGTCAGACATGCAGAAAATACAGCCTGCTAACTTCCAAACAGTTTCTCATTCCTTCCCATTCCCCTCTTGGCCTGTTTATGGTGGATCTTTTTTTTCAAATCAACTCAAAATGATCACCGTTCTCTCCTTTAACATTCGCCAAACAAATATATATATATATATATATATATTTTATTTTTATTTTAAAATAGGTGCAGGAGGAGGCCATTTGGCCCTTCGAGCCAGCACCGCATTCATTGTGATCATGGCTGATCATCCACAATCAGTAACCCGTGCCTGCCTTCTCCCCATATCCCTTGATTCCACTAGCCCCTAGAGCTCTATCTAACATTCTTTTAAATTCATCCAGTGAATCGGCCTTCACTGCCCTCTGTGGCAGAGCATTCCACAAACTCACTACTCTCTGGGTGAAAAAGTTTCTTCTCACCTCAGTTTTAAATGGCCTCCCCTTTATTCTTAGACTGTGTCCCCTGGTTCTGGACTCCCCCAACATTGGGAACATTTTTGCTGCATCTAGCTTGTCTACTCCTTTTATAATTTTATATGTCTGTATAAGACCCACTCTCATATTTCTAAACTCCAGTGAAAATATAAAACTACTTGGAAATTAGGGGGAAGAAGTTGCCTTGTTATCACAACTTAGCACATAACATAATATCCCAGAGCATCTCACATCAAACTAATAGGCTTAGTTTAGTTTAGTTTAGTTTAGTTTAGAGATACAACGCGGAAGCAGGCCCTTCGGCACACAGTCCGCACCGACCAGCGATCCCCACACACTAACACGACCCTACACACACTAGGGACAATTTTTACATTTATACCAAGCCAATTAACCTACAAACCTGTACGTCTTTGGAGTGTGGGAGGAAACTGAAGATCTCGGAGAAAACCCACGCAGGTCACGGGGAGAACGTACAAAATCCATACAGACAGCACCCGTAGTCGGGATCGAACCCGGGTCTCTGGTGCTGTGAGGCAGCAACTCTACCGCTGCACCACCGCGCTGCCTCTTAGTTTATTCACTCTCTCTTCATTAAATCCATCATCCCAGTATTTAATCCAGTGACGTTTCACTGCACTCCTGCTATGATAACTATATACTTTTATTAAGGTAAATTCACGTTGTTTTAAGTATAAAATCCAAACCTGCGCCCTGTATTCTCATGTGTCGGAAGGAACCGAGGAAGTAGATTGGACTTTGTTGACTTCCATCACGTTGAGGAATGTGGGGAATGTGCTATGGTGGATGTTTATGTTAACTTTTAAGTAGTTGTGTGTCTTGTTGCTTCTTTTCCAGTATGGCTGCATGGTAATTGGAGTTTCACTGTACCTTAATTGAACTGCAGCGACTGAAAGACTAGAGCGACTAGGCTTGTATACACTGGAATTTAGAAGGATGAGAGGAGATCTTATCGAAACGTATAAGATTATTAAGGGGTTAGAGGCAGGAAACATGTTCCCAACGTTGGGGGAGTCCAGAACAAGGGGCCACAGTTTAAGAATAAGGGGTAGGCCATTTAGAACTGAGATGAGGAAAAACTTTTTCAGTCAGAGAGTTGTGAATCTGTGGAATTCTCTGCCTCAGAAGGCAGTGGAGTCCAATTCTCTGAATGCATTCAAGAGAGAGCTAGATAGAGCTCTTAAGGATAGCGGAGTCAGGGGGTATGGGGAGAAGGCGGGAACGGGGTACTGATTGAGAATGATCAGCCATGATCACATTGAATGGCGGTGCTGGCTCGAAGGGCCAAATGGCCTCCTCCTGCACCTATTGTCTATTGTCTATTGTCTATTGCAGATGCTGGTTTACACCGAAGATATGCACAAAATGCTGGAGTAACACAGCGGGCAGGCAGCATCTCTGGAGAGAAGGAATGGGTGGCATTTCTGGTAGAGACAATTCATCGCACCTCAGTCTACAGTCTGAAGAAGGGCCCCGGCCCGGAATGTCACCCATTCCTTCTCTCCACAGATGCTGCCTGTCCCGCTGAGTTACTCCTGCATTTACCATGCGTCCATCTGCAGAATTCTCATCACAGCCCTATGTAATTTCAGTAAGACCTCGTTACTCCTGCATTCAAAACCAGTGCTGAACAATATGTCAAGTAAAGATTAATAACCCATCAAAAAATGTCAGATACTTTTCTTCCCTGTTATCTTGAATTTTGACCAGTTTTGAACTGATCCATTTTCCCGAGGAACTAAATTATGGCTGCTTGTACTAATTCATATATTGCTACTGGCAGATAAAACTTGCATCCTATCAATCTTGACTAAAACGTTGGGACTTATGCGAGCTATGATGATGAGATGATTTATTCAGCGTGTGGTGACAGATTAGATGGCATTGACAAATCTGCATAAACAAGACCATCGCGGGCTATTGCTTTTTCCAACTTTTAACTTTGAACAAAGATTTCCATTTTCATACCTCATCAGTTAAATGTCAGCTTACAAGCAAAGGGGATTCAGCAAACAGAGAAACACAGTGGGAAAGGGAACTTGGAGTAATTGTACGTGAGACAGATGGACAACAAAAGCTAAAATCCAACAAAAAATGATCAAATTAGATGTTATGTATCTGAGTGCTTGCAAAGGTAAAAACATTAATGGTAAAAAATAAAGAGTGAATTCACGACAGGAAAAGACACAAAGTGTTGGAGTAACTCAGCGGATCAGGCAGCATTTCTGGAGAAAATCGATGGGTGACGCTTTAAGTTGGAACCTTTCTTCAGGTTATCCATTTCTCCAGAGGTGCTGAGTTACTCCAGCACTTTGTGCATATCTTTGGATAAACCAGCATCTGCAATTACATTTCATTACAAAGAGCGGGTCAGGCAGCATTCTATGGAGAACAAGGCCATTTGACGATCAGTCTGAAGAAGGGTCCCGACCTGAAATGTCACCTATCCACATTCTCCAGAGATGCTGCCTGGCCCATTGAGTTACTCCAGCACTTTGTGTCTTTTTTTAATATATTGTCATGGATTGAGAATTCGCTGTTGGGCAGAAAGGAAAATAAAAATGTTGTCAGATTGGCAAGCAGTATCCCGAGCCTCATTTCTTCACAATTGACAATGTTTATATATGAATAGAAAACATAGAAAACACAGAAAATAGGTGCAGGAGTAGGCCATTCGGCCCTTCGAGCCTGCACCGCCATTCAATATGATCATGGCTGATCATCCAGCTCAGTAACCTGTACCTGCCTTCTCTCCATACCCCCTGATCCCTTTAGCCATAAGGGCGACATCTAACTCCCTCTTAAATATAGCCAATGAACTGGCCTCAACTACCTTCTGTGGCAGAGAATTCCACAGACTGAGGGGACCAAACTTCATATCATCAGCTTTCAGTCTTTTTTTCAGTTACAGTTCGGTTTAGTTCAGTGTCACGTGTACAGGGGAACAGTGAAATGCTTTTTGTTGCGTGCGAACCAGTCAGCGGAAAGACAGCACATGATTACAATTGAGCCATTTGCAGTGTACAGATACATGACAAAGGAATAACGTTTAGTGCAAGGTAAAGCCAGCAATGTCCGATCAAGGATAATCCGAGGGTCACCAATGAGGTAGATAGTAGTTCAGGACTGCTTTCAGGGGTTGGAGAGGCTAGATGCGGGAAGATTGTTCCCGATGGTGGGGGAGTCCAGAACCAGGGGTCACAGCTTAAGGATAAGGGGGAAGTCTTTTAGGACCAAGATGAGAAAGCATTTCTTCACACAGAGAGTGGTGAGTCTGTGGAATTCTCTGCCACAGAAGGTAGTTGAGGCCAGTTCATTGGCTATATTTAAGAGGGAGTTAGATTTGGCCCTTTTTGCTAAAGGGATCAGGGGGTATGGAGAGAAGGCAGGTACAGGTTACTGAGCTGGATGATCAGCCATGATCATATTGGATGGCGGTGCAAGCTCGAAGGGCCGAATGGCCTACTCCTGCACCTATTTTCTATGTTTCTATGTTTCTATGCTCTCTGGTTGTGGTAGGATGGCTCAGTTGCCTGATAACAGCTGGGAAGAAACTGTCCCTGAATCTGGAGGTGTGCGTTTTCACACTTCTACACTTTTTGCCCGATGGGAGAGGGGAGAAGTGGGAGTGGCTGGGGTGCGACTGGTCCTTGATTGTGCTGCTGGCCTTGCCGAGGCAGCGTGAGGTTTAAATGGAGTCACTGGAAGGGAGGTTGGTTTGTGCGATGGTCTGGGCTGCATCCGCAACTCACTGCAGGAGACATTCAGAGCAGTCTGAAGAAACCGGAAACATCACCTGCTCCTTGTCTCCAGAGATGCTGCCAGACCCGCTGGGTTGCCCCAGCACTTTGTGTCTATCTTTGGTATAAACCAGCATTTGCAGCTCCTTCCTCACAGCCTTCATATTACCAGGATTGTTGATGACACAACATCAGGTTGGATAGCAAGCATAGGGGAGGATGCAAAGGTGGACACAAAAAGCTGGAGTAACTCAGCGGGACAGGCAGCATCTCTGGAGAGAAGGAATGGATGATGTTTCAGCTCGAGCCAGTTCTTCAGACTGGTCAAGAAGGGTCTTGACCTTAAACGTCACCCATTCCTTCTCTCCAGAGATGTTGCCTGTCCAGCATTTTGTGTCTATCTTTGGTTTAAACCAGCGTCTGCAGTTCTTTCCTTCACATGGAGAATGCAAGGATGGATATGGATACACTGAGCTAGGGGGCAAGAATGAGGGTAGTGGCATGTACTATAGAAAAGTGTGAAATCACTACTTTGGTTGAGATAACAGAAAACAGAATATATTAGACAATAGACAATAGACAATAGGTGCAGGAGGAGGCCATTCGACCCTTCGAGCCAGCACCGCCATTCAATGTGATCATGGCTGATCATTCTCAATCAGTACCCCGTTCCTGCCTTCTCCCCATACCCCCTGGCTCCGCTATCCTTAAGAGCTCTATCTAGCTCTCTCTTGAATGCATTCAGAGAATTGGCCTCCACTGCCTTCTGAGGCAGAGAATTCCACAGATTTACAACTCTCTGACTGAAAACTTTTTTCCTCATCTCCGTTCTAAATGGCCTACCCCTTATTCTTAAACTGTGCCCCCTGGTTCTGGACTCCCCCAACATTGGGAACATGTTTCATGTCCATAACGTGTCCAACCCCTTAATAGTCTTATATGTTTCGATAAGATCCCCTCTCATCCTTTTAAATTCCAGTGTTTACAAGCCTAGCCGCTCCAGTCTTTCAACATACGACAGTCCCGCCATTCCGGGAATTAACCTAGTAAACCTACGCTGCACGCCCTCAATAGCAAGAATATTGTTACCTGAAGGCAGGTTGGGTAGAGTTGATGATTATAAGGACTGAGGTGCATGGTTACAAAAGTTACTGAAGACTAACATGCAAGTATAATAAACTATCAAGAGGACAACTACAGCTAACCTTTCTTATAAGAACAATGAGAAATACGAGTCAGGAATATTGTAATTGTAATATGGCGATGGGCGGTCACGGTGGCGCAGCGGTAGAGTTGCTGCCTCGCAGCGCTTTCAGCGTCAGAGACCCGGGTTCGATCCCGGCTACGGACGCTGTCTGTGCGGAGTTTGTACGTTCTCCCCGTGACCTGCGTGGGTTTTCTCCAAGATCTTCGGTTTCCTCCCACACTCCAAAGACGTACAGGTTTGGAGGTTAATTGGCTTGACATCAATGTAAACTTGTCCCTAGTGTGTGTAGGGTGGTGTTAATCACAATCACAATCACAATCATAATAATACTTTATTAGCCAAGTATGTTTTGCAACATAAGAGGAACTTCATTTGCCCTTACAGTCATAACAATAAAAAGCAACAGGACACACAAAATATATTTTAACATGAACATCCACCACAGTGACTCATAGAAGCATAGATACATAGAAAATAGTTGCAGGAGGAGGCCATTCAGCCCTTCGAGCCAGCACCGCCATTCATTCTGATCATGGCTGATCGTCCCCAATCAATACCCCGTGCCTGCCTTCTCCTCATACCCCTTGATTCCACTAGCCCCTAGAGCTCTATCTAACTCTCTCTTAAATCCATCCAGTGAATTGACTTCCATTGCCTTCTGTGGCAGAGAATTCCACAAATTCACAACTCTCTGGGTGAAAAAGTTTTTTCTCACCTCAGTTTTAAATGGCCTCCCCTTTATTCTTAGACTCTGGCCTCTGGTTCTGGACTCCCCCAACATTGGGAACATTTTTCCTGCATCCAGCTTGTCCAGTCCTTTTATAATTTTATATGTTTTTATAAGATCCCCTCTCATCCTTCTAATGTGGAGGAGTCACATTGTATTCATCATCCTTCTAAACTCCAGTGAATATAATGTGACTCATCCACATTCCTCACTATGATGGAGAGAAAAAATGTTTAATCTCTCCCTTCTTTCTCCTCCCGTGGTCGGGGGCGTCTAACCTTCCATTGACGGGACGATCGTGACTCCCGCAGCCAGTGGTGGGCCTTCCTCGTCGGGGCGATCAAGCTCCTGCATCGGTGGGGGGAGGGGATTTCAGCTCCCCCGCGCCCAGCGATCTACCCCGGATCAGGGCCTGTCGGTGGGCCGAAGGGCCTGTTTCCGCGCTGTATCGCTAAACTAATCTAAACTAAACTCAAACTGAATGGGTTGAGATTGCACTCAGAGTATTGTGTGCAAGAGAGATCAAAGACAATGAGAGGATGTTGATGCCGATAGAGAGAACCACTCGCTCTGCTCCAGGGATGACAGGTTGGCCGTAAAGAACATGGAACAGTTTAGCACAAGGACAGCTCCATTGGCCCACGATCTGTGCAGATCACGGTGCCAAATTATACTGATCCCATCTGCCACGAGGAGAAATTGAATAGGCTGGAACTGTATTCTGCAAAGCGTGAAAAACAAACTTACTGAAACATAGATAATACTTACGGGACTTGACATGCCAGCTGCAGAGGGATGCTTACTCTAACCGAGGCCTGGTGTGGGTGAAGGGCAGTGATACAGAGACTATTCATGACAGGGGTAAATAGAGGATTCTTCACTAAAGGTAGACACAAATTGCTGGTGTAACTCAGCGGGTCAGGCAGCATCTCTGGAGAGAAGGAATGGGTGACGTTTTGGGTCGAGACCCTTCTTCAGACCGTTTGAAGAAATGTTTCCGCTGAGTTACTCCAGCATTTTGTGTCTCCCTTCGATTTAACCCAGCATCTGCAGGTTTTTTTTCCTACACTTCTTCACTAAAGGGCTGGGAAACGTTGAAATTCTACTTTCCTAAGGAACATGGAAATTCAATTGTGTAGGCACAATGGGTCGAAGGTAGTCACAAAATGCTGGAGTAACTCAGCGGGACAGGCAGCAACTCTAGAGAGAAGGAATGGGTGATGTATTGGGTCAAGACCCATCTTTTGGGTCTGGACCCGATAAATCACCCATTCCATCACTCCAGAGATGCTGTCTGCCCCAGATATACTCCAGTATTTTATGTCCATCTTCGGTTTAAACCAGCTTCTGCTGTTCCTTACCACACATCAGCAGTGGGTTGGGTGAAATCCCTTTCGCATGTGTAAATTTGAATCAGAGCTATTTCTCCCTTTCTTATTTTGCTTATCGATACAGCGCGGAAACAGGCCCTTCGGCCCACCGAGTCCGCGCCGACCAGCGATTCCCCCACACTAACACTATCCTACACAATTTACACTTATACCAAGCCAATTAACCTACAAACCTGCACGTCTTTGGAGTGTGGGAGGAAACCGGAGATCTCGAAGAAAACCCACGCAGGTCACAGGGAGAAGGTACAAACTCCGTACAGATATCACCTGTAGTCAGGATCGAACCCAGGTCCCTGGCGCTGTAAGGCAGCAACTCTACCACTGCGCCCGAGGGTCAACGCAAACCCGGTAGGACAAGGATCTGTTTCCCTGCCATACCTCCATTTGCCTCCATGTTCTACTTTGGACTGATTATTTTAGGTACTGTTAATAAATGCGTCATTGCAATTTAAAATGCAATAGAATGTAATTTGTTTTGCTGAGTTCTTACTGAAAATTCAATGCAAAATTAAATGGAACCATCTCAAGTTACAAGTATGAAAATAAAAAATGCAGAGGCTATGGTAATTTATTGCAAAGCTGCGCTCCCTTATCTATCTGATGATGACAAAGTTGGTGTCAAAATTTTCCAGATGCCTTTGAGGTTTAGTTTTCATAACGATGTGTGGTATAGTTGGCTGGAGATGAGTGAGAGGGAAAATCTCTGGTGAATCTTTTCTTATTGGCATCTGCTAATATGCACCAGTGGAGCATTGTAAATGCCCTGGTATTGAATGAAATGAGATCTTCTACAGCATGTATTGAGGATTTTCTATCGTCTGTACATTTGCAGTTACCAGGAAAAAAACATAGGCTTGTTTTAGTTTAGTTTACTTTTGTTAGGAGGCACCGAGTGGAAAGAGGCCCTTCGGCCCACCGAGTCCGCGCCGACCAGCGATCCCACACATTAACGCTATCTTACACATACATGGGACAATTTACACTTACACCAAGCCAATTAACCTACAAACCTGCATGTCTTTGGGGTGTGGAAGGAAACCGGAGATCTCGGAGAAAACCCACGCAGGTCACGGGGAGAACGTACAAACTGCGTACAGACGGCGCCCGTAGTCAGGATCGATCCCGGGTCTCCGGCGCTGTGAGGCAGCAACTCTACCGCTGCACCACCGTGCCGTCCACCGCTGTAATTTTGGTTTTGAAATTACTTTCCATTTGTCGGGAGTTGATAGAAAGAAAATTCCCATGCATAATTTTTCTCTCCAAATAAAATGGTTAAATATCTCAGAAATCAGTCTTTATTTAACTTGCCCTAGTCGTATGGTCTTGTTAATTAATGTCATAAATTGGCTGTTAAATAAAGGAGATAAGATAAAGAGTTCACTGTAACCTTAAATGTAACTGTGTATGTGTGTGTGTGTGTGTGTGTGTGCGTGTGCGTGCGTTTGCGTGTGCGTGTGCGTGTGCGTGTGTGTGTGTGTGAGAGTGTGTGTGTGTGTGTGTGTGTGTGTGTGTGTGTGTGTGTGTGTGTGTGTGTGTGTGTGCATGTGTGTGTGAGTGTGTGTGTGTGTGTGTGTGTGTGTGTGTGTGTGTGTGTGTGTGTGTGTGTGTGTATGCGTGTGTGTGTGTGTGTGTGTGTGTGTGTGTGTGTGTGTGTGTGTGTGTGTGTGTGTGTGTGTGTGTGTGTGTGTGTGTGTGTGTGCCAAGTCCGCGCCGCCCAGCAATCACCCCGCACACTAACCTACACACTAGGGACAATTTTACAACTTACCGAAGCCAATTCACCTACAGACCTGCACATCTTTGGAGTGTGGGAGGAAACCGAAGATCTCGGAGAAAACCCGCGCAGGTCACGGGGAGAACGTACAAACTCCGCACAGACAGCACCCGTAGTCAGGATCGAACCCGGGTCTCTGGTGCTGGAAGGCAGCAACTCCACCAGCTATGTTGCCCTAGGTAGTAAACACTCAATTGACAGCAGTGTCCAGTACGATAATGATTATAGAATAATTTCACTTAGTTTCTAAAGGAGCACTAAACTGATATGCACTGAACATTGAGCTCCCTTTGGGCTCCATTGATGAGTGAAACTGGATGCATAACGTCCCATCTTTTATCAGCATATTTACAGCACATCGGAAGTCCATTTGATCCATGTCATCACTGTTGAAGAGCTGTTTCATTTACTGCACGGCTTTAATCAATATTCTCTATTACTTTGTTCATAAGTACCCCACTCCCGGAAAAATATTATGAGTGTTCAATTTATCCATGTCCTTCATAATCTTCTACACCAGAATCAGGTTGCTTCAAAGGCCTCTTAATCAATGGATATTTGGTCCATCGACCTGCAGACATGTAGTCCATGACCATCTACAGTATGTTCATGAGTTCGTAAGTGATAGGAGCAGAATTAGGCCATTCTGCCCATCAAGTCTATTCCGCCATTCAATCATGGCTGATCCATCTCTCCCTCCTAACCCCATTCTCCTGCCTTCTCCCCATAACCCCTCACACCTGCACTAATCAAGAATCTATGTTATCTCTGCCTTAAAAATATCCATTGACTTGACCTCCACAGCCTTCTGCGGCAATGAATTCCACAGATTCACCACCCTCTGACCAAAGAGGATCACATATTGGGGATTTCTTCCTAAAGCGCTGCAAATTAATTCTGCTACACGCATTTCCAAATTGTCATCTGAATGGAATCTGGTTTTGCCATCTTTCCATGTTCCATATCTGCAAATCTCTCCGCATCAAATAATTTCTCCTCATTTTATCTGTGCCACTCACTTTAAATTCATCATCTTCCGTTAACAGTCTGTTATCAGGAGAAAAAGTATCTTTCCACCTGCTTTATTCTTCCCACGTAGTCCATGCAATGGAGAATGTGACTATTCCGTTTAACCTAGGGAACTATTCTAGCTGTTCCCACTTCAACAAAGGGGGGGCTGGCATGGGGAGGGCACAGAGAAAACAAAGGGAGAAACAATTGATTAATCAATTGATTAATTGATCAAATAAACATAGATGACTTATCAGATCCCCACAATGATGAACTTTCCATGTGTCCTCTCCTAGGCTTTGCTTAATACCTATCTGAGGGTCGTGTAAAAATATCTTCCTCTCTCCGACTGATCATCTCCCTCTGTTACTTCATTTAGACCATCACCAGATTTGTTATACAAAATTTGCTCTTCACAATGTTATGCTGCCTGTCCCTTTATTAACCCACGCAACCCCAGGTCAGAGTAAATGTTGTCCTCGACAATCACCTCGATCGTCATCGGTGGTCACTGGAAGCGAGTGTGACTGTCCTCTCCATAGGGTCGGATGCCTGTGCATGACTTTGTTTAACGTGGGGAGACTGGCACAGACAGCCACCACACGGTTCTTGACAGACCTGGATCAGGATCCAGTGGCGTGGAGTCCAAGTCAACCGGGGACCCTTTTCTGCTGCAGCCTTCATCCGCCTTCCCAACCGTTGTGACGCTCCACTAAAGTCAGCCGTCATCCTCCGCCTGTTCCACCGTTGAGGTCTTGGTTGGATTGCTCTTTGTCAGGGACCTCCCCCTCGACCTTACTGCCACGGGTGACCCTACCAGGAGCGTAGCTCCAGACGGCATCGCTCTCAGGATCTCTGGACCACACAAGCTTCTCCACCACCACAAGGTGAAGAATCACCTCGATACTTCAATAATGTCCAGTCAGGTTCCTTTAGCTTGAAAGAATTCTAGTTTCTCCAGTGTAACTTCACAGCTGAAATCCCATTCCATTATCAATAAATCTTTAACCTTGACTAAAAACATCTATGCCAAGTAACCAGACATGAATGCAATATTTCAGACCCAACCAGCGCTTTAAGGTGTAATAGGTAACTTTACTAAGGGGCAAAATGGTGGCGCAGCGGTAGAGTTGCTGCCTCACAGCGCCAAAGACCCGGGTTCCATCCTGACTACGGGTGCTGTCTGTACAGAGTCTGTGCGTTCTCCCTGTGATGGCGTGGGTTTTCTACAGGAGCTCCCACATTGCAAAGATGTACAGGTTTGAAGGTTAAGTGGCTTTAGTCCAGAGTGATACAGCATGGAAACAGGCCCTTTGGACCACCTTGCCCACACCGGCCAACATGTCCCAGCTACACTAGTCCCACCTGCCTGCGTTTGGTCTATATCCCTCCAAACCTGTCCTCTCCATGTACCTGTCCAACTGCTTCTTAAACGCTGTGATAGTGCCAGCTGCAACTGCCTTTGGCAAGTTCTGAACGACAATCTACATCTTTGCTGGCCGTCGGACTATCCTTGATCGGATTTTGCTTGCTTTACCAAACGTTATTCTCTTATCCTATATCTATACACTGTAAATGGCTTGATTATAATCATGTGTTGTCTTTTTGAAGGCTGGATAGCACGCAACAAAAGCTTTTCACTGTACCTCGTTGCACCTGATAATAAACTAAACTGAAAATGAACCGAACTTTGGTGTTGTCAGATGGTTCCCGTTTACCAGCCTTGCTCTTTTTCTAGTTTTTTGACCGGCGATACGACATGAATATATCTCCAGCTCTTTGCTCCCATGGTCTTGCACTATATTGCAGTCACAGGTATTATTACCTTCCACCAGTGTTCACCAGCATCCTTGTGTCTTTCTACTTTGACCGGCTGCCTTGTTAGCTTTGAGTAATATCATCCAGTTTAATATTTCCAGTCTGCTTTAATTTTACCCTCCAATTCACTCCTAACAGAAAGTGCATTCAGAAAGTATTCAGGCCCTTTCACTTTTTCCACATTTTGTTACGTTACAGCCTTATTTTAAAATGGATTAAATTCTTTTTTTTTTAAATCATCGATCTACACACAATACCCCATCATAAAAAAGTGAAAACAGGTGTTTAGAAATTTTTGCAAAGTAATTAAAAAGAAATAACTGAAATATCACATTCACATAAGTATTTAGACCCTTTACTCAGTACTTTGTTGAGGCACCTTTGCCAGCGATTACGGCCTCAAGTCTTCTTGGGAATGATGCTACAAGTTGGCACACCTGTATTTGGGTGATTTCCCCCACTCTTCTCTGCAGATCCTCTCAATAGACAATAGACAATAGGTGCAGGAGGAGGCCATTCGGCCCTTCGAGCCAGCACCACCATTCAATGTGATCATGGCTGATCTCAAGCTCTGCCAGGTGCACAGTCCTTCCCCATTTCATTCAGATCTTCTGCCTCCATAAGACCTGTTTTATCTTGCCCAAAATTGTGCTAAATACACTTTTTGGTATAATTCCTAAATTACTTTGAGGTATTTCTTCACCTCCAACTTTTCCTTATTCTCTCCTGTTGTACTTCTTAAACCTCGTTTCAATATATATCAACGCATACTTTGTGCACCTGGATCCCATTAAACCTTTCTGAAAATGTACCTCTTTATTCTTTCATCTATGAAATTGAACCTTTGACATATGATGAAAGAATGGGTCGACTGGGCTTGTATTCACTGGAATTTAGAAGGATAAGAGGGGATCTTACAGAAACATTTCACCCTCTAATCTTAAAAACAGCCGTTTGTCGCTCCTCTCTCCCCTCTCCTTTTAAGGGCGGCACGGTGGCGCAGCGGTAGAGTTGCTGCCTTACAGCGAATGCAGCGCCGGAGACTCAGGTTCGATCCTGACTACGGGCGCCGTCTGTACGGAGTTTGTACGTTCTCCCTGTGACCTGCGTGTGTTTTCTCCGAGATCTTCGGTTTCCTCCCACACTCCAAAGACGTGCAGGTTTGTAGGTTAATTGGCTGGGTAAAATGTAAAAATTGTCCCTAGTGTGTGTAGGATAGTGTTAGTGTGCGGGGATCGCTGGGCGGCGCGGACTCGGTGGGCCGAAGGGCCTGTTTCCGCGCTGTATCTCTAAACCTAAAAAAAAAATCTAAAAAAGTCAGTTTTTCTTCTCTCTGTTGTGTTACTGCCGTTTACTTCCACTGTTCCATTTTGTTAACGAGCCTTTTGTTCAGACGTTTGTCAAACGCCTTCTGAAAATTCACCTAGACAACCTCAGCATTTTCTTTATCAAACTCTTCTGTTGCCTCATCAAAACATTCAAGCAGGTTATTCAAGTCCAATTTTCCCTTAACGAATCCGTGTCACCGCTCCTTTGTCAATCTCCACATGGCGATTAAAGTTCTCACTACTTGTTGACTGCCTCTGTGGGCATCTCCACTATTGATTCCTGGGATGGCAGGACTTTCATATGAAGAAAGACTGGATAGACTCGGCTTGTACTCGTTGGAATTTAGAAGATTGAGGGGGGATCTTATAGAAACTTACAAAATTCTTAAGGGGTTGGACAGGCTAGATGCAGGAAGATTGTTCCCGATGTTGGGGAAGTCCAGAACAAGGGGTCACAATTTAAGGATAAGGGGGAAGTCTTTTAGGACCGAGATGAGAATGTTTTTTTCACACAGAGAGTGGTGAATCTGTGGAATTCTCTGCCACAGAAGGTAGTTGAGGCCAGTTCATTGCCTATATTTAAGAGGGAGTTAGATGTGGCCCTTGTGGCTAAAGGGATCAGGGGGTATGGAGAAGGCAGGTACAGGATACTGAGTTGGATGATCAGCCATGATCATATTGAATGGCGGTGCAGGCTCGAAGGGCCGAATGGCCTACTCCTGCACCTATTTTCTATGTTTCTATTGACAAACTGACTAGCCCGCATTAGCCTGCCATGCCTGGTTAAGTTTAGTTTTCAGTTTAGAGGTCCTGCGCGGGAACAGTCCCTTTGGCCCACCAAGTCCACGCCAACCAGCGATCACCTGCACCTTAACACTATCCTACTCCAGGGACCATTTTTACATTTTTATACCAAGCCAGTTGGCCTACAAACCTGCATGTCTTTGGAGTGTGGGAGGAAACCGGAGTTCTCGGAGAAAACCCACGCAGGTCACGGGGAGAACGTACAAACTCCGTATGGAATCCGGGTTGCTGGAGCTGTAAGCACTGTAAGGTTGCAACTCTGCCGCTGTGCCATAGTGCTCAGCGGGACAGGCAGCATCTCTGGAGAGAAGGAATGGGTGACGTTTCAGGTTGAGACCCTTCTTCCATTTTCCGTCTCTCCAGAGATGCTGCCTGTCCCGCTGAGTTAGGCCGGCATTTTGTCCTTATTTGTAACAGTTCTTGCAATAACAAACGCTTCACTTTACTTCTCTCATTGATCCAAGACAAGAGAGTCAAGAATCAGGAGTGTTTTATTGTCCTGTTTCCCGAAACGGAACAATGAAATTCTTACTTGCCTGTTCCGGCACATGACAGAGTTTGATGAAGGGTTTCGACCAGAAACGTCACCTATTCCTTTTCCACAGAGATGCTGCCTGACCCTCTGAGTTACTCCAGCATTTTGTGTCTATCTCTGGTACTTGAAGCTGAATCCTAGTCAGTACAGCTCTTAGCTCGCTGTGAGAACATATTTACAGTTTCGAACTTGGAATCAAGCCCTTCGGCCCATCAAGTCCACACCGACCATCGATTACACTAGTTCTTTGTTATCCTACTTTTGCATCCTACGCACTAGGGGCAATTTACAGAAGCCAATTAAGCTCAAACCTGAATGTCTTTGAGATGTGGGAGAAAACCGGCGCACCCAGAGAAAACCCACGTGGTCACAGCGAGAACGTACAAACTCTGTACAGACAGCACCCATAATGAGGATTGAACCCGCGTCCCTGGTGCAGTCAGGCGGCAACTCCACTCCTGCATCTCCGGGTCCCTCCCACTCCCCTGACATCAGTCTGAAGAAGGGTCTCCACCCGAAATGTCACCCATTCCTTCTCTCCAGAGATGCTTCCTGTCCCGCTGAGTTACTCCAGCATTTTGTGTCTACCTTTGATTTAAACCAGCATCTGCAGTTAAACCTGTTCAGTTCAGTTCAGTTTCGGTTCAGTCTAGATTATCATGATATACAGTGCAGTATAGGTACAGTGAAAAGCTTTTGTTGCGTGCTAACCAGCCAGCGGAAAGACAATACATGATTACAATCGAGCCATTTACAGTGTACAGATACATGATAAGGGAATAACCTTTAGTGCAAGGTAAAGCCAGTGATGTCTGATCAAGGATAGTCCAAGGGTCTCCATTGAGGTGGATGGTAGATCAGCACTGCTCTCTGGTTGCGGTAGGACGGTTCAGTTGCCTGATTACAGCTGGGAAGAAACAGTCCCTGAATCTGGAGGTGTGCGCGTTTTCACACTTCTGTACCTTTTGTATGATGGGAGAGGGGAGAAGAGGGAGTGACCGGGATGCGACTGGTCCTTGATTATGCTGCTGGCCTTGCCGAGGCAGCGTGATGTGTAAATGGAGTCAATGGAAGGGAGGTTGGTTTGTGCGATGGTCTGGGCTGCCTCCACAAATGGCTGCAATTTCTTGCCGTCTTGGAAATGAACAGAGAGCTCTTCTTGCCTCAGCAGTTTTGCACTAGTGATTTATTCTTTAGCTCCATCTGTAAAGTCAATGGACTTCCTTCCAGTTGCCAATAATCATTCATTCTACAGCAATGATTGACTTTGCTGGATTTTGTTCGGGGCTTATTGTGAATGTTTGCTCCATCGGATGCATGAACTCCAGTGGATGAAAACCATCTTTTCATTTTCCAGTTCAGCGATGTGCTGAAGTGAGGAAATGTTCTGACTAGACATTAACAATAGTCAGTCCTCCCCCATCATTAAATGCACTGACCCCTTGTGTCTTGTGATATCTCGTTCAGTGTGCGGACAGCCAGAACTAATGCATATTTCACTTCGTTTTCAAGCACGAAGGTGGACTGTTCGTGCACTATTTTTCTAAGCTTCTTCAAGCAGCGCTATAGGGCAGCACAGCGATAGAGTTGCTGCCTCGCAGCGCCAGTGACCCGGGTTCGATCCTGACCACGGGTGATTTTAGATTTTAGAGATACAGCGCGGAAACAGACCCTTCGGCCCATCGAGTCCGCGCCGCCCAGCGATCCCCGCACACTAACACTTTCCTACACACACTAGGGACAATTTTTACATTTACCCAGTCAATTAAACTACATACCTGCACGTCTTTGGAGTGTGGGAGGAAACTAAAGATCTCGGAGAAAACCCACGCAGGTCACAGGGAGAACGTACAAACTCCGTACAGACGGCGCCCGTAGTCAGGATCGAACCTGAGTCTCCGGCGCTGCATTCGCTGTAAGGCAGCAACTCTACCGCTGCGCCACCGTGCTGTCTGTTGCAGAGTTTGCACCTTCTGCCTGTGACGGCGTGGGTTTTCTCCGGTTCCCTCCCACACTCCAAAGACGTGCAGGATTGTAGGTTCATTGGCTTCTGTAAAATACCCCTAGTTTGTAGGGCAGAGAACAAGTGTACAGGTGATCGATGGTCGGTGTTGCCTCGGTAGGTCGGTAGGGCTGTTTCTATGCTATATCTCTAAACTAAAGGTTTAGTAAGTTAATTGGCTTTGGTTAAAAAAAAGATTGTAAATTGCCCCAAGTGTGTAGGATAGTGCTATTGTACGTAGATCGCTGGTCACTGCGGACTCGATGGGCCGAAGGGCCTGTTTCTGCACTGCGTCTCTAAACTAAACTAAATTAAACTATACTAAACTAAACTTGATTCAACTCAATTCAGCTGAACTCAATTCAACTCAACTCAACTCAATTCAACTCAACTCAACTAAGATAGACATAAAATGCTGGAGTAACTCAGCGGGTCAGGCAGCGTCTCTCTAGAGAGAAGGAATAGGTGACATTTTGCGTCGAGACCATTCACCAGACTCTAAACTAAACTAAACTGAACTGAACTCATCTCAACTCAATGCAACTCAATTAAACAATAGTTGTTTGTGCGATATGATTGCAGTACAGATAAATACTCTCTTCCAGCATGTTTTTATTTATTTTCTTTTGTTCTTCAACCTTTGACAGTGGAACGGAACAATTCCTCAGAGGCGTGGGGATCAATGTTGTCTTAGCTGCTCATACTGAGTATTTTCAATACGCAAGCTGTCACAGAACTGTGTGTGTGTGTGTGTGTGTGTGTGTGTGTGTGTGTGTGTGTGTGTGTGTGTGTGTGTGCGCGTGTGCGTGTGCGCGTGTGCGTGTGCGTGTGCGCGTGCGCGTGCGCGTGCGTGTGTGTGTGTGTGTGTAGGTGCTGCACTGTGAGACTGGTGATGGCTGTTAGCATTTAGACAAGCGGCATTAATTGTCAAAGTGATTCATTTATTCATGAAAGCGAGAAGGGTCAGCATGTTGTTCAACTCTTTAGCATATAAATAATGGTTTTTGGGTGTATCTGGAGTGAATATCATCTTGTCGTGCAGAAATTATTTGGTTGCTCGGCGATGCATCTCAAAGGGGCGATTTGTGCATTTGCATTCCCAACACAAAGCTGCCTTCCCCGCTGGGAGTGAGGATTGTGTGTTCCTGACGCACATTCCCAGCCAATCAATATCACCCCTGCTTAAAACCATCCTCACGTTTCTAGGGTTGCGGAAAATGCCACCAATGGAAATGTTGCTCGAGAGGTTTAAAGTGAGAGAACGCCAGGCGTAGCAGATGCCTTCTAATCTTCCGAAGGGAGGCTCGAACCAGACTAGCTTCAGACCAGCGAAAATCGTCTGGGTGTTTCACTGATTATGCACCAGGTAGCCTTTGGCTCAATACCATTCATTTTATGCTCAAGAAGGTAGCTGGAAGGACAGGTTATGGACACAAGCAAAAGGAGCAGGAGGAGGCTAAAGGGTGTTCCAAGGGTGGGGGGGTCTCTAGATTTTGTCCTATCACCTGCGCGAGATAACCACTTATCAAAGTCAAAGTCAAAGTCAACTTTATTGTCAATTTCCAGTTAGTTTACACAGACAGAAAATCGAAATACCGTTTCCCACAATCCCGAGGAATAAAGTGCATTAAATTAAGTTAAAATTAAAAAGGCACAGCAAACAACAATCAATATAAAATATAGTCACTTCAATGAAAAAAAGATGAAGATGAATATATTACAATAAAAAATAATGAACAGTAGTGCAAAGCCTGTCCATAGCAGTGTTTAAAAAAAAGTGTCTGGTGCTGGATGTGCGTGTGTGTGGGGTGTTAAAGTCCAGGTCCAATGGGGGCAGGGGAGAGAGGAGGGAGGGAGGGGAGAGAGTTCAGCATCCTGACAGCCTGGTGGAAAAAACTGTTCTTTAGTCGGGTGGTGCTCGACCTCAGGCTGCGAAACCTTCTCCCTGAAGGCAGGAGGGTGAAGAGGCTGTTGGAAGGGTGGGAGGGGTCACCCACAATGCTCAATGCTTTGAGGTGTTTGCTCAGTAATCAACCAGAATGTAAGATGATAGAAGATCTATAATAAAGGAACAAGGGGCCACAGTTTAAGAATAAGGGGTAGGCCATTTAGAACTGAGATGAGGAAAAACTTTTTCAGTCAGAGAGTTGTAATATAGTTATATCATTATAACAGTCGAATGGAAAACTTAATGTATCGTAACTGATAGGAATATAAAATATATATGAAAGAAGATTGGCACAAAATGGTGGAGTATCTCAGTGTGTCAGACAGCATTAACTTTTTCAGTCAGAGAGTTGTGAATCTGTGGAATTCTCTGCCTCAGAAGGCAGTGGAGGCCAATTCTCTGAATGCATTCAAGAGAGAGCTGGATAGAGCTCTTAAGGATAGCGGAGTCAGGGGGTACGGGGAGAAGGCAGGAACGGGGTACTGATTGAGAATGATCAGCTATGATCACATTGAATGGCGGTGCTGGCTCGAAGGGCCGAATGGCCTCCTCCTGCACCTATTGCCTATTGTCTATAAAGGAGATGAGGAGGAATTTATTCAGTCAGAGTGTGGTAAATCCGTGGAATTCATTGCCACGGAAGGCTGTGGAGGCCAAGACAATGGATATGGTTTGACATCCCTTCTTATTCTTATTCTGTTTTGAGTGATTTTTCTTTTCAAGCAAACTTTATTCCACAAACCATTCCAAAAATTCAACGTGAATTAATACTCTTGTTAATTTGGATTTCAATGGAGATATTGGTCCTCCATCACCTGGGGGACTTCCTCGGTTCCACAAACTCCGTGCAGACAGCGCCCGTGGTCGGGGTCACCGTAGTTGTGCCATCGCGCCGCCTTTAAAAAAGAATTTACAGTAAAGGAAAATAGAAAGATATGTTGAATATCTAATAAGATTAGTGGCAGCTTAAACTAGGTGTGCTGAGGACAACTTCATAGCAGCAAATTAACATTATTATATATTTTATATATATATATATATATATATATATATATATATATATATATATATATATACGTACACACATACACACACACGCACATATACACACACGCACATAAACGCACACACACACACACACAAACACACACACACACACACACACACACACACACACACACACACACACACACACACACACACACACACACACACACACATATATATAGATAATATTATCTGTTATACTATGTTCTGATACTATAATATTATATCTGTTATACTACGTCTGTATGGAGTTTGTACGTTCTCCCCGTGACCTGCATGGGTTTTCTCCGAGATCTTCGGTTTCCTCGCCCACTCCAAAGACGTACAGGTATGTATGTTAATTGGCTGGGCAAATGTAAAAAATTGTCCCTAGTGTGTGTAGGATAGTGTTAATGTACGGGGATCGCTAGGCGGCGCGGACCCGGTGGGCCGAAGGGCCTGTTTCCGCGCTGTATCACTAAATCTAAATCTAAATCTAAATCTAAAATTCTCAGGGCATAGATCGAGGCCATTTGACTCATCATTCCCATTTATCACATTCACCTGTTAATTTCCCATGAACCTAATCTCACACATACCCATCAACTCCATCCTGATTTCCCTGCCATCCACTTGCCCTGGGTAATTTATCGCAGCTGAACAATTTACCAGCCTACACAAATCTCTGGGTTGCGGGGAGGTAACCAAAACACTCAGGGGAAACTCTCACAGCCACTGGGAGAATGCGTGAACTCCAGACAGTCAGGCGGCACGGTGGCACAGCGGTAGAGTTGCTGCCTTGCAGCGCCAGAGACCCGGGTTTGATCCTGACTACTGGTGCTTGCCTGTACGGAGTTTGTACATTCTCCCCATGACTCACGTGAGTTTCCTCCCACACTCCAAAGACGTACAGGTTTGTAGTTTAATTGGCTTCTGTAAATTGTAAATTGTCCCTAGTGTGTGTGGGATAGTGCTAGTGTGCGAGGATCGCCGGTCACACCCAATTGCCCAAATGGCTAGAATTAGTGGAGTACAATCAACTCAATACTTGCCAGCATTTATTTCCAGAGGACTAGAATATAGAGACAGGGATGTAATGCTAAGGTTTTAAAAGACACTGTTCAGAACTCAGTTGGAGTATTGTGAGCAGTTTAGCACCCCCCATCTAAGGAAGGATGTGCTGGCTCTGGAGAGGGTCCAGAGGAGGTTTACGAGAATGATCCCAAAGAATGATTGAGTTAACATATGATGAGTGTTTGACAGCACTGGGCCTGTACTCGCTGGAGTTTAGAAGGATGAGGGGGGACCTCATTGAAACTTACTGAATAGTGAAAGGCCTGGATAGAGCAGATGTGGAGAGGATGTTTCCACTAGTGGGAAAGTCTAGGAACAGAGTCCACAGCCAATGAATAAAAGGACCTACTTTCAGTAAGGCAATGAGGAGGAATTTTTTTAGTCAGAGGGAGGTGAATCTGTGGAATTCCTTGCCATAGAAGGCTATGGATGCTGTCAATGGATATTTTTAAGGCAGAGATTGACAGGTTCTTGATTAGTACGGGTGTCTGGGATTATGGGGAGAAGGCAGGAGAATGGAGTTAGGTGGGAGAGATAGATCAGCCATGATTGAATGGCGGAGTGGACAAATGGCCAAATTCTGCTCCTAGAACTCATGAACTTACAAATTCAATATAAATGTCGCCAAGTATCACTTAGAAACTTGCTGCTATTATCAATTTCCGCAAATCCCCTGGAAATAATGTAATCTTGGCTCTTTGACAATATACGTGTTGTAATTTATTGACTGGAGAAATGAACGGGCTTGATGTTGGAATTTTTTTCCACTGTTTTGGAACGCAGTGCCACTCCTGTCTTATATCTCCCTTGTCCCATAAATAAATTCTTCTCATGTATTTGTATGAACAAGGCCCGAGGATCTTCAGGACAGAGAGGTGTGGAGCGGGGACGTTTGAAAGCTGGGTTCGAGTTTCTTAAAGGTTAAGTCGTAAGGTGATCCATCTGCTGCAGTTGAAGCTAATAAATCTGCCTTCAACCCTGCCTTAAATAGACCAGGTAATTACCTGCTGAAGCATCTGTCAAAATCCAGGCCATTACCAATGTCAAAGGGCAATGGAACTCATGGATATCATGTACCATGCACTTTCTAAATATAATAAAATCAATTTAGGCTCAAAAATGTAAATTGAAGCTTGTTCAAGGCACGAGTGGTATTATTTCCAGTGATGACCAAATTAGGCTGAATTGAACAGTGTGTTTAAAAAGAAACCTCTTCCTGTTCATGTTTGCGTGATTATAATTTAATCAGCTCCAGTAATAGGCTGCCGTTATGGGGAAAAATACAATAATTGCTTTTGGGATTGAGGCTCCTTGACCTTGTCCTCACCAATCTACCTGTCACTGCAGCATCTGTCCATGACAGTGTTATCAGAAGCCACCACCATACTGTCCTTGTGGGGGTCACGTCTGGTCTTCGACATTGAGTTCGCTCCATAGTTTAGATAAGTTTTCGAGATCCAGCGCGGAAACAAGCCCACCGGCCCACCGAGTCCGCGCCGACCTGCGATCTCCCCCGCACACGAACACCGTCCTAACCACACCAGGGACAATTTACAATTATACCAAGCCAATTAACCTACAAACCTGTATGTCTTTGGAGTCTTCGTCTTCGCCCTGTTAAATGGAATACATTCAGAACGGGGCATCCATAAAATTCAGCAACAGAGCTTTATTGCGTTGCAATGTAAAATTTCATAGCATCTCCCATATCTAGAGCTTTATATTCGTTATTAACATTATTCCCTGTAACACATATCATCTGTGCACTGTGAATGACTTGATTGTAATCATGCATTGTCTTTCCGCTGGCTGGTCAGCACGCAACAAAAGCTTTTCACTGTACCTCGGTAAACGTGACTATAAACTAAAGTGAGCTAAAATAAAGAAATGTTACATGTTTAGCAAGATGCACAACAAATTTACAGATTTTACAACATCTTTTCACTTGTGCTTTTCTATGTCTATGTCTAAGATATAAAGCAAGAATTTGGCATGTGCAGCTTTACTCAATATCTGAAACAATGATGGATTTATATGAATGTGTTTGCAACAATTCTCTGACAGGTTTACTTTTCGGCCCTTAGACAACACTATTAGATTGCTTGTGAAAAGGTCAACAATAAGGTGTCCCCGCTATTGGTTTTAAACAAAGATACTAGAGGAGCAAGATGAACCACTCCGTCAAAATCGCCTATACTGAAGTGTAGTACGCAAAGGAGCGTAACGTCCACCATTTTAGTAAGCAAAACCCATCGTTCGCTCTGCCTCTCGCAGTGTAATCAGTGTTGTGGGGGAACAGTATGTGTGATGATACCATAAGGATAAGGGGGAAGTCTTTTAGGACCGAGATGAGTTTAGGACCTATTTTCTATGTTTCTATGTCTATGTTTCTATGAAATGTCACCTTCCTTGTAATCCAAAGATGCTGCCTGACCCGCTGAGATATACCAGCACATTGTGTCTATCTTCAGTACATACCAGCATCTGCAGTTCTTTGTTTCAACCTATTACCTGCAGGGCTTTGTCCTACTCCTCCTCTCTTCCATCTTCCCCCCCCCCCCCCCCCCCAACCCACCCACCCACTCCCCCTGCAGAAGGGTCCTGACCCGGGACGTCACTTATGTTCTCCAGAGATGTTGCTTGACCCGCTGAGTTACTCCAGCACCACTTGGCATCATTTCTTTTTATACTTTAGACTTTAGAGATAGAGAGCGGAAACAGGCCCTTCAACACACCAAGTCCGCGTTGACCAGAGATCACCCCGCACACTAGGACTATCCTGCACACTAGGGACAATTCACAATTTTACCAAAGCCAATTAACCTGTAAACATGCAGGTCTTTGGAATGGGGGAGGAAACCGGAGCACCCGGAGAAAACCCACGCGGTCACAGGGAGAACGTACAAACTCCGTACAGACAGCACCCGAGGTTAAGATTTAACCTGGGTGCTGTCTGTACAGAGTTTATACGTTCCTTAGAGTCATAGAGTAACACAGCATGGAAACAGGCCCTTCAACTCTACTTGCCCAAGCTGGACAAGGTGGCTTATGTATACAAGTCCCACATGCCCATGTTTGGCCCATATCCCTCCAAACCCATATCCTATTATTCCCTAAAGCGGGTATCTTGTTTCTCGTAGGAAGGAACTGCAGATGCCGGTTTTCACCGAAGATAGACACAAAATGCTGGAGTAACTCAGTGGGACAGGCAGCATCTCTGAAGAGAAAGGAATGGGTGAAGTTTCGGGTCTGAAGTTTCGGGTCTCGACCGAAAACGTCACCTGTCCCTTCTCTCCAGAGGTGCAGCCCGTCAGGCTGAGTTCCTCCAGCGTTTTGTGTCTATCTACCTTGTTACTCGAGCAGAGATCACGCTGTTTGTTTGCTAGCCTCGTCGAATAAAGTAATTTGTTCAGGCTGTAGCTGCTTGAAAGGCCGTTGATTAGCACGCATCCTCAAAAGTCACGACCCGCACTGTTCCTGAATCAAGCAGATGTGTAAAATCAGACCTTTGAGCTCCAGTGACCATGGAACGGCACCAGTGGACCATGTAATCACTTTGACTCATTTGAAAGGGAATAGCGTTCAGATGCCAACAGCAAGGTTTCAGAGGAGAGAAGCACCTCCAGAGAGGCTTGGAACAAACAACAAGATGAATGATTCCTCTTCCAAGAAGCAAGCGATAAAGGCTAATGGTTTGTTAGTACAGATGACCGTGGTTCTTGCAGAGATGGCATCCACTTTTGCCAAACGGTTCACTGTGTGCAGATGGTGCTTACTCACGCACGTTCCATAAATCCGCAGATGGGTTGGTTGACAGCGTCGGGGAGACAGATGGGGGCAGTAAATGGGGAGAAGATGGTTTGGCATTCAGATGAGTTGACTTTAGTTTTGTTTAGTTTCAGAGATACAGCGCGGAAAACAGGCCCTCCGCCCCACCAAGTCCGCGCCGACCTACGATCCCCGCACACCAAACACACTCGGGACAACTTCCAATTATACCGAAGCCAATTAACCTACAAAACCTGCACGTCTTTGGAGTGTGGGAGGAAACCGGAGCTGCTGGAGAAAAGAACACGCAGGTCACGGGGAGAACGTACAAACTCCCGTACGGACAGCGCCCGTAGTCGGGATCGAATGTGGGGTCTCATTTATTTATTTATTTATTTTTAATTTAGAGATACAGCGCGGAAACAGGCCCTTCGGCCCACCGAGTCCGCGCCGCCCAGCGATCCCCGCACATTAACACTATCCTACACACACTAGGGACAATTTTTTAAAAACATTTACCCAGTCAATTAACCTACAAACCTGTACGTCTTTGGAGTGTGGGAGGAAACCAAAGATCTCGGAGAAAACCCAAGCAGGTCACGGGGAGAACGTACAAACTCCGTATAGACGGCGCCCGTAGTCAGGATCGAACCTGAGTCTCCGGCGCTGCATTCGCTGTAAGGCAGCAACTCTACCGCGGAGCCACCGTGACACCGCCCCTTTTGAATAGTTGAAAGTGGCAGAATTCAGTCATTTAAAACCAAAGATAATAGAGCAGAGCAAGATAGACCACTCGACCCTAAACACCGTAGTACGTCACGGCGCCATTTTAGTAGGCAGAAACTTGCAGAAACATTTAAAAAGAAAAATAACAGAAATCTGTGAGTTGATAGATGAGATATATTCTACATTTTTATAGAAACATAGAAACATAGAAAATAGGTGCAGGAGTAGGCCATTCGGCCCTTCGAGCCTGCACCGCCATTCAATATGATCATGGCTGATCATCCAACTCAGTATCCCATACCTGCCTTCTCTCCACACCCCCCTGATCCCTTTAGCCACAAGCGCCACATCTAACTCCCTCTTAAATATAGCCAATGAACTGGCCTCAACTACCTTCTGTGGCAGAGAATTCCACAGATTCACCACTCTCTGTGTGAAGAAATGTTTTCTCATCTCGGTCCTAAAAGACTTCCCCCTTATCCTTAAGCTGTGACCCCAGGTTCTGGACTTCCCCAACATCGGGAATAATCTTCCCGCATCTAGCCTCTCCAACCCCTTAAGAATTTTACATGTTTCTATAAGATCCCCCCTCAGTCTTCTAAATTCCAGCGAGTATAAGCCTAGTCTATCCAGTCTTTCTTCATATGAAAGTCCTGCCATCCCAGGGATCAATCTGGTGAACCTTCTCTGTACTCCCTCTAAGGCTTGGGATCCTTCTTAAGGTTGACACAGGTAAGGGGGGTGGGGATGATAGGCAGACAGATAGATGGTTAGACAAAGGCCAGAGATGAAATGTCAGAGCAGTCCTGAGCTACTATCTACCTCATTGGAGACCCTAGACTACCTTTGAACGGACTTTACCAGTCCTTATCGTGCACTAAACGTTATTTACGTTATTCCCTTTATCATGTACTTGTACACTGTGGACGGCTCGATTGTAATCACGCATTGCCTTTCCTCTGACTGGTTAGCACGCAACAAAAGCTTTTCACTGTACCTCGGTACACGTGACAATGAACTAAACTCAAACTCACACCTTTGCCATTCTATTTACTTGTGTTGACACGTTCAGGGAGCGATGGGCTTCGATCCTAAGATCGGCCTGTGTCCGTATATCATCAAAGCTCTTTGGAATTGAGTCTGGGAAAGCTGTTTTGTTTTTATTCCTCTTAACTACACAAAAATAATCAATGATTGAAAAGCTTCTTCAGATGTAACTCCCAGCTTGGGACATCTAAGAGAAAACTCATATTATTGCTACATTTGCATTTTTGTAAGATATTAGCTGGACACAGCAGTTCAGTTTAGTTTAGTGATGCAGTGCAGAAACAGGCCCTTCGGCCCACTGGGTCCGTGCCGACCAGCGATCCCCACACACTAACACTATCTTACACACACTGTGGCCATTTTTACAATTTTACCAAACCAATTGACCTACAAACCTGTGTATGAAGGAGCTGCAGATGCTGGTTTACACTGAAGATAGACACAAAAAGCTGGAGTAACTCAGCGGGACAGGCAGCATCTCTGGAGAGAAGGGATGGGTGACATTTCGGGTCGAGACCCTTCTTCAGACCTACAAACCTACAAACCTGTACGTCTTTGGAACGTGGGAGGAAACCGGAGATCCCGGAGTAAAACCCACGCAGGTCACGGGGAAAACGTACAAACGCTGCACAGACAGCTCCCGTAGTCAGTAACGAACCCGGGTCTCTGGCGCTGCAAGGCAGCAACTCTACCGCTGCTCCGCCGTGCCACAGTATTAACTAAAGGCACAAAGGCAGGAATGGGTTTCGGATCTGAAGAAGGGTCTTGACCCGAAACGTCACCCATTCCATCTCAGCAGATGTGTACATATCTCCTTTAAAAGACTGTGCCCTCTGCAGTGATTCTGTTTAGAGATTCCGCGCGGAAACAGGCCCTTCGACCAACCGAGTCCCCGCACACTAACACTATCCTACATACACCAAGGGCAATTTGTAATTTTACTGAAGCCAATTAACCTACAAACCTGTTCGTCTTTGGAGTGTGGGAGGAAACCGGAGCACCCGGGGCAAAGCCACGCAGGTCACGGGGAGAATGTACAAACTCCGTATAGACAGCAGCCGTGGTCAGGATCGACTCCGGGTCTCTGGCGCTACAAGGCAGCAACTCTACCGCCGCGCCACCGTGCCACCGCCCCTCACCGCCCTACGCACTCTTGTTTCATGCTCGCGATGAAGCCTACATGTTGTGCTTGTCAGAGGAGCAAGTCTACCAGTGGAGCCACAGCTAATGCCAAACATCTCCAGAAATGCACAGTTTGACTCTTGTACATTTTTTGATGGAAATTGATTGTGAACGTGGAACCCAATTAGCAGCATATAAGTGCACCTGGGCACACGTTCTTCCTTGCATCCCAGCTCCAACGTTCCACAGAGGATGTTGAGGAATGTTTTTTCGTTGTAAAGAAGCAGGTGGTTTCTCTAGTCCCAGCGCCACAGGGATCCCCTTCGAAACATCTGTCATGAATCCAGCTCACTGTGACAACCATCCACTCTGATTCCATTAGCAATCTCCATGCAAATCAAGCAGACTGCTGGCCCAGAACATGGCTCTTAATCACGGTGGAAAGGCACTAAACTCCACATGGGGTTGTGAACATTACGGTTCTGCCTCCTTTCAGTAACAGGTCACAAGACCTGTTCACGCAGAGGGTGGTGGGTGTATAGAACGAGCTGCCGGAGGGGGTAGTTGAGGCTGGGACTATCCCAACGTTTAAAAAGCAGTTAGACAGGTACATGACTCTATGTACGACGCTAAGACTGACAGAGGCGAAAGATGGACACAAAACACTGGAGTAACTCAGCGGGACAGGCAGCTTCTCTGGGGAGAAGTGGCAGGTGACGTTTCGGAGAGAGACCCTTCTTCGGATCTAGAAACCTACAAACCTGCACGTCCTTGGAGAGTTAGAGGGGTGACATTTACCCAGTCAATTAAACGACATACCTTTGGAGTGTTGGAGTGTTGGAGGAAACCGAAGATCTCGTGGAAAACCTACGCAGGTCACGGGGAGAACGTACAAACTCCGTACAGACGGCGCCCGTAGTCAGGATCGAACCTGAGTCTCCGGCACTGTATTCGCTGTAAGGCAGCAACTCTACCGCTGCGCCACTGTGCCACCTCTGGCAGCATGTTCCATACACCCACCACCCTTTGTGTGAAAATGTTACCCCTCAGATTAATATTAAATCTTTTCCCCTTCATCTTAAACCTATGTCCTCTAGTCCTTGACTCACCTACTCTGGGCAAGAGACTCTGTGCATCTACCCGATCTATTCCTCTCATGATTTTATACACCGCAATAAGATCCACCCTCTTAGAACAGGGAACATTGAACAGCACAACACAGGAATAGCCCCTCACCTCACAAAAACACTGCCTGCATGGAGAGAATGTGGAGATTTCTTGCTGGTATTTATTTCGAAAGGACTAGAATATAAAAACAGGGATATAATGCTGAGGCTTTATAATGCACTGGTCAGACCGTATTTGGAGTACCGTGAGTAGTTTTGGGCCGCATATCTGAGGAATAGGGTTGCCAACTGTCCCGTATTAGCCGGGAGATCCTGTATATTGGGCTAAATTGTTTTGTCCCGTACGGGACCGCCCTTGTCCCGTATTAGGCCCGGGGGGGCGCTGTTACAATAGACAATAGACAATAGACAATAGACAATAGACAATAGGTGCAGGAGTAGGCCATTCGGCCCTTCGACCCAGCACCACCATTCAATGTGATCATGGCCGATCATTCTCAATCAGTACCCCGTTCCTGCCTTCTCCCCATACCCCCTGACTCCGCTATCCTTAAGAGCTCTATCTAGCTCTCTCTTGAATGCATTCAGAGAATTGGCCTCCACTGCCTTCTGAGGCAGAGAATTCCACAGATTCACAACTCTCTGACTGAAAAAGTTTTTCCTCATCTCCGTTCTAAATGGCCTACCCCTTATTCTTAAACTGTGGCCCCTGGTTCTGGATTCCCCCAACATTGGGAACATGTTTCATGCCTCTAACGTGTCCAACCCCTTGGGACACTGTATGCCCAGACACTGTAGACCCCGGGGCCGCTGTAGGCCCGGACAGTGTAGGCCCTGAGGCCCGGGCGCTGCCTAACTGTAGGCCCGGGCGGCCGCCATTGGTGGAGCGGGAGCGTGGGGCGGTGATGTCACCTTTTGTCCCTTATTTGGGAGTGAGAAAGTTGGCAACCCTACTGAGGAAGGAAGTGCTGGCTCTCGAGATGGTTCAGAGGAGGTTTACAAGATTGATCCCAGGGATGATTGGGTTAATGTATGAAGAGCATTTGATGGCACCGTGCCTGAACTCGCTGGGGTTTAGAATGATGAGGGGGGACCTCATTGAAACTTACCGAATAGTGAAAGGCCTGGATAGAGTGGATGTGGAGAGGTTGTTTCCACTAGTGGAAGAGTCTAGCACCAGAGGGCACAGCCTCAGAATTAAAGGATGTACCTTTAGAAAGGAGATGAGGAGGAATTTCTTTAGTCAGACGGCGGTGAATCTCTGGAATTCATTGTCACAGATGGCTGTGGAGGCCAAGTCAATGGATATTTTATAGGCGGAGATTCTTGATTAGTACGGGTGTCAGGGGATATGGGGAGAAGGCAGGAGAATGGGGTTGAGAGGGGAAGATGGATCAGCCATGATTGAATGGCGGAGTAGACTAGAAGGGTCGATTGGCCTAATTCTGCTGCAGACTTACAGATTACCAAAGTGAAATCTAATGTGTAGGAAGGAACTGCAGTTGACACCAAATGCTGGAGTAACTCTGCAGGCCAGGCAACATCTCTGGAGAAAAGGAATGGATGACGTTTTGGGTCAAGAACTTTATATATATATATGTATAAAACTGCATTTTATGGAAACTATTTCCATCCTTATAACATCCCACATCCTTGTTCACCAACACCATTATGTCCAAAGTATATGCAATCTTATTATGCAGTATTATGTTCGTGGCAATATTTATCAATTATTGGTGTGATAAATTATCTTTTTTTTCCTGCTCCTTTTAATTGCATTAAAATAACATTTTGATATTTCAGCAGCGGACTGGTCCCACCAAGATGCAGCACAGAACGCCACAGGAGATCCTTCCTCCTTGTGGCTATCAAACTGTACAACTCCGCCCCCTTCTGTCGTGGGGTAGATTGAGACTGACGCCCCCCCTCCCCTCCCAAATCTTTGCTCATCCCCCAATCTTGGACTTTCCACTCATCGCTTTAATGTCGTGTTTCATGTATCTTGTGTTTTATGACTGTTGGCAGACCAATTTCCCTCCTGGGATAAATAAAGTTACATTACATCGCATCATATCGTATCGTAGAGTCATAGAGGCACAGAGTGATATAGTGTGGAAACGGGCCTTTCGGCCCAACTTGCCCACACCGGCCAACAATGTCCCAGCTACACTAGTCCAACCTGCCTGCGTTTGCTCCATATCCCTCCAAACCTGTCCTATCCATGTACCTGTCTAACTGTTTCTTAAATGGTGGGATAGTCCCTGCCTCAACTACCTCCTCCGGCAGCTCGTTCCACACACCCACCGCCCTTTGTGTGAAAATATTACCCCTCAGATTCCTATTAAATCTTTTCCTCTTCACCTTGAACCTATGTCCTCTGGTCTTTCATTCCCCTACTCTGGGCAAGAGACTCTGTGCATCTGTCGTATCGTATCGATTTATTACTTCAAAGTTTGATACGGTCTTTGCACAATAAATGCAGGAATATCATCTCAAGGCACCAGAAAGAATGGTTTCCATGCCTTCTGCGTTTTGGCATGCTCCCTGAAAGTGGTAGACTTCCAATAACCAGATAATTATTACCAGGAATATACCATCGAGAGCCTGCTGACGGGCTGCATTACAGTCTGGTACGGGAACTGTTCCGCCCACAGCCACAAATCACTACAGAGAGTGGTGAAGATGGAACAGCACATCACTGGCAACTGTCTCCCGGCCATTCAGGACATTCTCTACCGGCGGTGCCTGCGGAAGGCATGCAGCATCATCAAGGACCACAGCCACCCAGCACGCAGGCTGTTCTCCTTGTTACCGTCAGGCAGACGATATAGGAGTATGGCTGCGCGTACCACCAGACTTAAGAACAGTTTCTACCATCAGGCCATCAGGCTTCTGAACTCATAAACACGTTTCAAATCATATATGTTGATTATTTTTAATATTGTCTTTTAACCTATTTTTAATATTGTCTTTTTACCTTACTAATGTCATTTTTAAAATCTTTAGATTTAGATTTAGAGATACAGCGCGGAAACAGGCCCTTCGGCCCACCGGGTCCGCGCCGCCCAGCAATCCCCGCACATTAACACTATCAGTAGGGACAATTTTTACATTTACCCAGTCAATTAACCTACGTACCTGTACGTCTTTGCAGTGTGGGAGGAAACCGAAGATCTCGGAGAAAACCCACGCAGGCCACGGGGAGAACGTACAAACTCCGTACAGACGGCGCCCGTAGTCAGGATCGAACCTGAGTCTCCGGCGTTACATTCGCTGTAAGGCAGCAACTCTACCGCTGCGCCACCGTGCCGGCCACTAATCTTATTTATCCTTGGAAGATTACTGCTGAGGTGACCCGTTCTCTTGTCAAATACATTTCATTGTACTGTTGACACTATGCCAACCTACATATGACAAATAAGATTTATTATTATTATTATTATTATTATTATCAATGACTCCCGGGTGTAGCCTTTAGGTTATTACAGAAATTTGATCTGCAAAAGATTTAATTAATCCTTAATGATTTCAAGCCACACATCATAAAATGTCAATTGTTTCTAAATCATTTAATGACCTTTATCTTGAACTGAGCATGTTTTAATTGAGGACTTGTTTAACAAGGGGCTTGGAAACAGAATATAAATAGTTTGATTTAGCAGCCGATTATTCCTGGAATCACCATAGCTGTGCTGTTTAATTTCCAGCTGGATTCTAAACATAATATTATTATTATTTTTTTTTTAAATGCCCAAAAGTGGAACTATCAATCATTTTGATGCACACTTTCTCAACATTATCTCTTGGCCAATATCATTTGGATAATTTACAAGGAAGATATTTGTTAAAGACCGGGTTAAATGCACAATCTCTGCTCACATCAAGCCAAACTCCAAATAAATAAATAGAGCATTTGGAAAAAAAATGCTGATCTAAATATTTGCTATCACCTCATAATAAGATCAGAAGTGACAGGAGCAGAATTAGACCGTTTGGCCCATCAAGTCTACTCTGCCATTCAATGATGGCTGATCTATCTCTCCCTCCTAACCCCATTCTCCTGCCTTCTCCCCATTAGCCCTGACACCCATACTGATCAAGAATCTATCCATCTCTGCCATAAATATATCCATTGACTGGTGTATAAAATCATGAGAGGAATAGATCATGTAGATGCACAGAGTCTCTTGCCCAGGGTGGTGAATGGAAGACCAGAGGACATAGGTTTAAGGTGAAGGGGAAAGATTTAATAGGAACCTGAGGGGGAACTTTTCCACGCAAAGGGTGGTGGGTGTATGGAACGAGCTGCCAGAGGAGGTAGTTGAGGCAGGGACTATCCCAACATTTAAGAAACAGTTAGAAGGGGTACATGGATAGGACAGGTTTGGAGGGGTATGGACCAAATGCTGGCAGAATGGGATTATTGTAGCTGGGACATGTTGGCCGGTGTGGGCAAGTTGGGCCGAAGGGCCTGTTTCTATGCTGTATCATTCTATGACTCTATGACTTGGCCTCCACAGCCGTCTGTGGCAATGAATTCCACAAACTGAGAACTGAGTGCTGACTGACCACAGCTCTGAGTTCTGGACATCAATGTACTATATGGAATAATGAAAGGGATGTACGGTATATGCTTCACTCGTTGGGAATCAATCAAAAGATATAGCACAACTTATTGATTTCAATATTCTAACTGAGGGAGGCACGGTGGCTCAGTGTTAGAGCTACTGCCTTACAGATCCAGAGACCCAGGTTCGATCCTGACTAAGGGTGATGTCTGTACGGAGTTTGTACCTTCTCCCAGTGACCTGCGTGGGTTTTCTCCAAGATCTTCGGTTTCCTCCCACACTCCAAAAACGTACTGGTTTGCAGGTTATTTGGCTTGGTATGAATGCAAAATTGTCCTTAGTGTGCGTAGGATAGTGTTAATCCGTGGGGACCGCTGGTCAGAAGGGCCTGTTTCCGCGCTGTATCTCTAAAACTAAAAACTAAAGTTGAAGGCAGACACAAAATGCTGGAGTAACTCAGCGGGACAGGCAGCATCTCTGGAGCGAAGGAATGGGTGACGTTTCAGGGCTCTTCTTCGGAAGGGCTTCGATCCCGAACATCACCCATTCCTTCGAGCCTGTCCCGCTGAGTTACTTCAGCATTTTGTGTCAATCCTTGGTGTAAACCAGCATCTGCAGTTCGTTCCTACACAACTAAAACTGTATATGATTTTACGTAAGAGTTCACCGGTGCCTTTACCATGAAGCTATTTTCAATTTCATTTTTCTCTTTTGAATCTGATCTCGTTCGCCAATTTGTCATCTGCAAGGTTCCACTACAGCATGTTCTTGGGCTCTATTTCTCACCACTTCCGTGAAGCACCTGAAACGACGTTGCAGTTCATTTTGATCAAGATGTATCCTCTCACCATAAACCAATGTTGATTTAGATAAATGACTCGGTGTAAGTGCAGTAAACACTAATGACAGTATTCATCAACACGTGAGCTGTTCCATATTATGCAGGGCATTTGTTTGCTCACGAGCATATGGTTAGAGTGTTGTGAAACCATAGTGTAATGCTGAGGGAGATGCATCTCAACCTGATCACATTCCATTTTAGAAAAAGTGCACCAGCTCCATTTTACCTGTTGTTCTTTGTTTCAATAAATGACTTTGGTTGAGTTTTTCAGTTTAGTTTAGTTTAGGGAAAGATTTAGTTTCAGTTTAGTTTAGTTTAGTTTAGTTTAGTTTAGTTTAGTTTAGTTTAGTTTAGTTTAGTTTAGTTTAGTTTAGTTTAGTTTAGTTTAGTTTAGTTTAGTTTAGTTTAGTTTAGTTTAGTTTAGTTTAGTTTAGTTTAGTTTTGGGAAATAACTAGTTTAGTTTAGTTTAGATTAGTTTTGTGAAATAACTAGATTTGTTTTGTTTAGTTTAGTTTAGTTTAGTTTAGTTTAGTTTAGTTTAGTTTAGTTTAGTTTAGTTTAGTTTAGTTTAGTTTAGCTTAGTTTATGGAAATAACTAGATTAGTTTAGTTTAGTTTAGCTTAGTTTAGGAAAATAACTAGATTAGTTTAGTTTAGTTTAGTTTAGTTTAGTTTAGTTTAGTTTAGTTTAGTTTAGTTTAGTTTAGCTTAGCTTAGCTTAGCTTAGCTTAGTTTAGTTTAGTGATACAGCACAGAAACAAGCCCTTTGGCCTACAGAGGAGGTAGTTGGATAGGAAAATCTTACAGCGATATGGGCCAAACATAGGCAATGGGACTAGTGTAGGTGGGGCATATTGGTGGGCTTGGTATGTTGGGTTACAGGGCTTGTTTCTGTGCTGCATGACTATGACTCTATAACTAAAGGCCGGCGCAATGGCACAGTGATAGAGTTGCTGCCTTACAGCGCGAGAGACTGGTTCGATCCACTCTATGGGTGCCGTCTGTACGGAGTTTGCACGTTCTCTCCGTGACTGCGTGGGTTTTCTCTGGGCGCTTCGGTTTCCTCCCACACTCCAAAAGACGTACAGGTTTGAAGGCTAATTGGCTTGGTGTAAATTTAAAATCATTCCTAGTGGGTGTCGGACAGCAGTAGTGTGTGCAGGTCGCTGGTCAGAGCGAACTCAATAGGCAATGGGCAACAAACAATAGGTGCAGGAGGAGGCCATTTGGCCCTTCAAGCCAACACCGCCATTCAATGTAGTATAAGAAAATAACTGCAGATGCTGGTACAAATCGAAGGTATTTATTCACAAAATGCTGGAGTAACTCAGCAGGTCAGGCAGCATCTCGGGAGAGAAGGAAGGGCCGCCATTCACTGCGATCATGACTGATATAAATGTAAATAAAAGTATAAATGTAAAAATTGTCCCTAATATGTGTGGGATAGCGTTAATGTGCAGGGATCGCTGGTCGGTGCGGACTCGGTGGGCCAGAAGGGCCTGTTTCCGTGTTGTATCTCTGAACTAAAATAAAATAAACAGTTCTGATACAGCTGCCATTTGCATTGTATCCTTGACATATTTAACAAAGTGAACAAACAGTTAACTTTGTCTCTCCGAAAACATTATTAGCAGAGATTGTAATAATACGTTGAGTGAAAATTACTGCTGATTGGTAGTCAACTCTCTGCCAATTTTAATTAGATGTGTTAACAGGTTCTATTAAGGTGGTGAAGATGTTATCGATGAAAGGCAATGATCACTGCAGCTCTGGCCCCTAAATGCAATTTGAAGATACAAGTATTCACAATTCCATCTTAATTCTACTTGGAAGGAGTTATTGATGTTTTATTAATGGAAAACACAGGGACATTAAGAATTTCCTTTGCCTCTGCAGAAATTAAACCTTCACAATAACAGCCTAATCAGATTACAAAGTCTATTAGTGTCAACCGGTGAAGTCATTGCGCGCCGTGGTTATGTATCAAGAAGGGTTATCATCTCCTCATTAAACATGCCATTATCAATATCAATGCATGTTTTAGTCATAAAATGATTGCCTCTTCAACTCCTGAGGGATGATTTTAAGCTTGCTACAGTCAATTACTGTGAACCTCTGTACACCATTAGGTTTGTACCATTGCTTGCTGAAGTTGCTGCGTTTTGCATGTCGTATCTGTCACAGTTGTGGTGTTCACAAGAGCACAACACAATTCCTTCGTCCTAATTGCTAAGCAGGCAATATGTTCTTAACTGTGTAGGAAAGGAAACTGCAGATGCTGGTTTAAATCGAAGGTAGACACAAAATGCTGGAGTAACTCAGCGGGTCAGGCAGCATCTCAGGAGAGAAGGAATGGGTGACGTTTCGGGTCGAGACCCTTCTTCGGACTGGTTAAGGATAAGGGAAACGAGAGAGAAAGATTTATCTCTACATCATCATCTATACAGTACTTTATCTCTCCACATCCTCGTCTATATCTCTCGTTTCCCTTATCCCTAACCAGCCTGAAGAAGGGTCTCAACCCGAAATGTCACCCATTCCTTCTCTCCAGAGATGCTGCCTGACCCGCTGAGTTACTCCAGCATTTTGCGTCTACCTTACTTTCTTAACTCATGGATTATTTGCTTTCTTATTTCACCTTTGACTGGTGTTCGAGAGTCTAGGACCAGACGCCACAGCCTGAGAATGAAAGGACGGCGCAGATTTCTTTAGACAGAGGGTGGTGAATCCGTGGATTTCATTGCCACAGACCAAATCAACTGACGTTTTTTTTCAAGACGGAAAGATAGACCGGCCTTGTTTGATGGCAGAGTAGACTTGATGGTCTGAATGGCATGATTCTGCTCCTATAATGTATGAACTCATGAACGTAGGGCACAGCTGGAAGATGAGAGGCAAAAAGCTTAATGGAGATGTGGGGGCAAGTTTCCTGCACGAACGGATTGCTGAGGGTGGAGGTGGAGGCAGATACGATAGTGGCGTTTAAGAGGCTTGTAGATAGGCCCAAAGAAGTGCAGGGAGAAGAGGGTTGTGGACCATGTACAGGCAAATGAGACCAGTTTAGCTGATCTGTGAAACTAGACGCAGTGACAGCCATAAGCGTCAACCCAATTGAGATGAAGAGTGATGTTCTTAAGGGAGTGTACCATGAACAACTCATGGTACCTCTGCTTCACAACAAACTAACGTGACAATTGTAGCTGTTGTTCAGGTACATACAGGTTCAGCTAAGGCCGGGTGTCAGGGGTTACGGGGAGAAGGCAGGAGAATGGGGCTAGGAGGAAGAGAGATAGATCAGCCATGAATGAATGACAGAGTAGACATGATGGGCCGAATGGTCTAATTCTTCTCCTATCTCTTATGATCTTATGATCAAGTATAATCAAGGATGAGTCGCACCCCGGCCACTCCCTCTTCTCCCCTCTCCCATCGGGCAAAAGGTACAGAAGTGTGAAAACGCACACCTCCAGATTCAGGGACGGTTTCTTCCCAGCTGTTATCAGTCAACTGAACCATCCTACCACAACCAGAGAGCAGTGCTGAACTACTTTCGACCTCATTGGTGACCCTCAGACTATCTTTGATCGGACTTTACTGGCTTTACCTTGCACTGAACATTATTCCCTTATCATGTATCTGTTCCCTGTAAGTGTCTCGATTGGATTCATGTATTGTCTTTTCACTGACTGGTTAGCATGCAACAAAAGCTCTTCACTGTACCTCGGTACACGGGACAATAAACTAAACTAGAATTGGAACTAGGCAGCAAGTAATTGAAGACAGACACAAAAAGCTGGAGTAACTCAGCGTGTCAGGCAGCATCTCTGGAGAAAATAAATAGGTGACGTTTCGAGTCGGGGCCATTCTTCAGACCCGAACCGACCCGAAATGTAACCTATTCCTTTTCTCCAGTGATGCCGTCTAACCCGCTGAGTTATTCCGGCTTTTAATGCGACAATAAATGTGAGTTTATCCACTTTGGCGGCAAGAACAGGAAAGCAGAGTATTACCTGAATGGTGGACAATTAGGAAAAGGGGAGATGCAACGTGACCTGGGTGTCATGGTGCACCAGTAATTGAAAGCAAGCGTGCAGGTGCAGCAGTCACCGAGATGAGAAAACATTTCTTCACACAGAGAGTGGTGAATCTGTGGAATTCTCTGCCACAGAAGGTAATTGAGGCCAGTTCATTGGCTATATTTAAGAGGGAGTTAGATGTGGCCCTTGTGGCTAAAGGGATCAGGGGTTATGGAGAGAAGGCAGGTACAGGTTACTGAGCTGGATGATCAGCCATGATCATATTGAATAGCAGTGCAGGCTCGAATGGCCTACTCCTGCACCTATTTTCTATGTTTCTATGTTCCTGCGTCTACCTTCAGTTTAAACCAGCATCTGTAGTTCCTTCCAACACAGCAAGTAGTTTTGACTTTTGCAGATGGAAGCCGGGCTGGCAATGTAGTGAGCGTCAAGAGCAGATGGCAGTGTTGAAGAACTAATTGCCAAAATGGTTTGGCTTTCTATGGAAGGTGCTCCATTAGAGACACAAGGATGGCCCATGCCGCCGACATTAGATGGGAGATTGCTAGCGTCGAGTGTAAAAGGACAGGCAGCGACCTGCCGAGGAAATCAATTAGTAACTCCACTGTAAGTGACTGTGTGATTATCTCTCGCGGTGAGATCGAGATGTTGGGTGTCAGTGCGAACATTCAAGGCAGTTTGGCAGCTTCCCACAGCGGAGGCTTCCAATGACTCAATTTAAAAGTTCAAGGGAACCATGCCACTTCTCGAGGAGAGACCAACAATTTCGACAAAACCATCTGCTACTTGTATAAAAATGCAAAACTTCTGGTTGGAGATTTTTAAAATAGTTTCTAAAGTTATTAATAAAAAATTAGATATGGACCCAAAATTAATTATATTAGGATTATCAGAACATACTACAAATTTTACAGTAAGTCAGGTACATTTTCTTGATTACAGTCTAATAACTGCGAAAAAACTAATACTTAAATTTTGGAAAAAACCAATAACCCCCACAATTAAAATGTGGACTATGGAAATGACAGAGACCCTGCATTTGGAAAAAATAAGGTTTGCCTTAATCGACAAACCTGAGTTATTCTTAAAAATATGGTCTCCATTTATTGAATTTTTAGAAAAGTAAATGGGTTTGGCACAGGACTAAAATAAAAAAAAATAAAAAAATTTAAATAAAAAGTTGAAACTTGAGTTGGGGGTTGGATGTACAGCTGTGGTTTTTGTCTCCCGGATCTACTCCCGTTAATTTTTATTGTTAGATCTTTTTTTTTTTTTAACCCTCTTACTCTCTCTCCCCAAGTTTATAGTTTTATATTTTTATTTTTACTTTCTCTCTTCAAAAATTTAAAAATTGAAGCTATGTAAGAACTTTGTAACAAATGTGTTTTTTTTTTAAATTTCGATTTGTACATATGCTTTTCAAAAATAAAAAAAAATAAAAACCATCTGCTACCAGTTTTATTTTCATTTCAGGTGTTTGTTGTCAATGGGAGGAAGCCAAAATGAAAATTACCACTTGATCAAGGATTCACCTGAGGTGCAGCTCAAGTGCCTGGAGCAGCGACAGATTAAACCCATAAGTTAGATAGAGCTCTTGAAGATAGCGGAGTCAAGGGATATGGGGAGAGGGCAGGAACGGGGTACTGATTGTGGATGATCAGCCAGTGAATGGCGGTACTCGCCCGAAGGGCCGAATGGCCTCCTCCTGCAACTATTGTCTATTGTAAGTTTATAAGGTATGGAGACGAGAGGAACTGCAGATGCTGGAATCCTGAGCAAAACACAAAGTGCTGGAGGAACACAGCAGGTCAGGCAGTCTCTGTGGAGGAGATCAACCCTGGCGCTCCATAAGGGTGCGTTCTCAGGCCAACTTCTTTACTCCTTGTACACCCATGACTGTGCTGCCATGCACAAATCCAACTCAGTTTACAAATTTGCGGATGGCACCACTGTTGCAGGCTGGATCTCAAATAATGATGAGACGTAGTACCTGAAGGGTCTCGACCCGAAACGTCGCCCATTCCTTCTCTCCTGAGATGCTGCCTGACCTGCTGAGTTACTCCAGCATTTTGTGAATCTAAAATCAGTACCTCGTTCCTGCTTTCTCCCCATATCCCTTGATTCTGTTAGCCCTAAGAGCTAAATCTAACTCTCTCTTGATTGTAATTAGGATGATTACACTCCAGAGCATAAATAATGATCAATAAAGTATCAAGTGCTGGATGACCCTCATGGAAGCATGTTGACCCATGGACTACTTATGAAATAATCTCACTTTATCTCAGACCGATTTGCACACACAGAGGCTGCAAGGGGAAGTGTATTTTTACGCAGACTTCGTGTAAGTTCTAGACAGGGTTGCCAACTGTCCCATATTAGCTGGGACATCCCGTATTTTGGGCTAAATTAGTTTGTCCCGTATGGGACCGCCCTTGTCACATGTTAGGCCCAGGGTGCGCTGTAGGCCCGGACGTTGTAGGGCCGGATGCTGAGGGCCCGGATGCTGTAGGCCCGGACGCTGTAGGCCCAGACGCTGTAGGCCCAGATGCTGTAGGCCTGGACCCTGAGGGCCCGGATGCTGTAGGCCCGGATGCTGTAGGCCCGGACGCTGTAGGCCCGGACGCTGTAGGCCCGGACGCTGTAGGCCCGGACGCTGTAGGTCCGGACAGTGTAGGCCCGGAAACTGTAGGCCCGGGTGCCGTGTAACGGAGGTTGCGTAGCAACCCGCCTCCCGGCCCAGGTGGCCGCCATTGGTGGAGCGGGAGCACGTGGCTGGGTGAGGTCACATGGGGCGCGGGCAGTGACGTCACCCTTTGTCCCTTATATGGGAGTTAAAAAGTTGGCAACCTTAGTTCTAGAGTACACTGTGCAAAACTTAGTTTAGGTCTCGACCCAAAACATCACCCATGCTGCCTGTCATGCTGAGTTACTCCAACATTTTGCGTCTATCTTCCTGAGAATCTTAGTTTAGTTTAGTTTAATTTAGAGATACAGCGTGGAAACGACCCCTTCAGCCCACCAGTGATTGAATTTGCACTCTAACACTATCTTACACACATTATGGACAACTTACAATCTTACCAAGCCAATTACCCTACAAACCTGCAGGTGCTGCCTGTACGGAGTTTGTACGTTCTCCCCATGACCTGCGTGGGTTTTCTCCGGGATCTTCGGTTTCCTCCCGCACTCCAAAGATGTACAGGCTTGTAGGTAAATTAGCTTGGTAAAATGTATAAATGTAAATTGTTCCTAGTGTGTGTAGGACAGTGTTAATGTGCGGGGATCACAGGTCGGCGAGGACTCATTGGGCCTAAGGGCCTGTTTCCGCGCTGTATCTCTAAACTAAATTAAACTAAACCAGGCCCCAAAAGGCCTCAATTCCTTAAAGATGCTCCTTTATGCAAACTCACGTTCAAACTTCCTTATGATGCACAAACTGTGGCTTATTGGCAAGCACGACAGCCAACTCCACTTATATAATTAGTTTCCTGAGCAGTGAATAGTAGTAATGCTAAATGAAAGAGTGTACAACACACGTTTATTTCTGAAATTGTGTTCTGCATTGATGAATTTTAATTTCCATAAATTTTAAATGTTTGTGTCATCTGATTGTCAATAAATTTGCTTCTCTGGCAATATAATACGTTTCTTCTATGTTCAATTCACTTCATGTTCTGATGTATTTTGTCCATTTATTTTTACATGGTGTCAATGGTCTGGGACTTCTAAAGCTACAATATTTTTTATATTATACTTTTGCTATGAGCGTCAGATTAGTTATATTATTATACCAGTAGAATGGTAAACTTAATGTAACGCAACTGATAGGAATATAAAATATATATGAAAGAAGATTGGCACAAAATGGTGGAGCAACTCAGTGTGTCAGGCAGCATTAACTTTTACAGTCAGAGAGTTGTGAATCTGTGGAATTCTCTGCCTCAGAAGGCAGTGGAGGCCAATTCTCTGAATGCATTCAAGAGAGAGCTAGATAGAGCTCTTAAGGATAGCGGAGTCAGGGGGTATGCGGAGAAGGCAGGAAAGGGGTACTGATTGAGAATGATCAGCCATGATCATATTGAATGGGGGTTTCTGGCTCGAAGGGCCAAATGGCCTACTCCTGCACCTATTGTCTATTGTCTATTGTCATCTCTGGAGAAAAGGAATAGGTGACGTTTTGGGTCGAGACCCTTCTTCAGACCAAAGATACTAGAGGAACAAGATGGACCACTCCGTTGAAATCGCCTACACTGAGATGTAGTACGCAACGGAGCGTAACGTCCGCCATTTTAGTAGGCAAAATCCGACGTTCGCTCTGACTCTCACAGTGTTTTGGGGGAACAGTATGTGTGATGATACCATTAAAATGCAGAATATATCTCATCCACCAATTCAGACAGATTTTTGTTATTTTTCTTTTTAAATGTTTCTGCCAGTATCTGCCTACTAAAATGGCGCCATGAAGGGCGGCACGGTGGCGCAGCGGTAGAGTTGCTGCTTTACAGCGAATGCAGCGCCGGAGACTCAGGTTCGATCCTGACTACGGGTGCTGCACTGTAAGGAGTTTGTACGTTCTCCCCGTGACCTGCGCGGGTTTTCTCCGAGATCTTCGGTTTCCTCCCACACTCCAAAGACGTACAGGTATGTAGGTTAATTGGCTGGGTAAAATGTAAAAATTGTCCCTAGTGGGTGTAGGATAGTGTTAATGTATGGGGATCGCTGGGCGGCACGGACTTGGTGGGCCGAAAAGGCCTGTTTCCGGCTGTATATATATGATATGATATGATAAGTACGACGATTTTTAGGGTCGAGTGGTCTATCTTGCTCCTCTAGTATCTTTGCTTCAGACTGAGAGTCAGAGGAGAGGGAAACTCGAGGAATGAAAAGGTGCGGGACAAAGCAGCACAAAGGGGGAGCAACGAGAGAGGGTGTTGTAGACCTCCTGTCAGAGAGAGGTGGAGAACTTCAAAGTAGGCATGCCTTGAGGAGATTTCGCAGTGGGGCAGATGCTGGTTTACACCGAAGATATTTATCTGGTCTCTTTTTATTTTTGAGTGGATAAAGTAGATGTTGAGAGCGAAGAAAGACACAAAATGCTGGAGTAACTCAGCGGGACAGGCAGCATCTCTGGAGAGAAGTGATGGATGACGATTCTGGTCGAGACCCTTCTTCAGTCTGATGTCGAGAGGATGCTTCCACTAGTGGGAGAGCCCAGGGCCTGTATCGTAGCCTCGAAATTAAAACGCATTCCTTTAGGAAGGAGATATGGCGGATTTTATTTTGTCAGAGGGTGGTGAATCTGTGGAATTCATTGCCACAGAAGTCTGTGGAGGCCAAGTCAATGGATATTTTTACGGCAGAGATTGATGGATTCTTGATTAGTACGGGTGTCAGGGGTTATGGGGAGAAGGCAGGAGGATGGGGTTGAGAGGGAAAGATAGATCAGCCATGATGAATGGCGGAGTGGACTTGATGTCCGAATGGCCTAATTCTGCTCCACTTATGAACTTATGAACTTTTTGTTGTCAACATAAAGCCAACCTTTTGATTCTGTTTTTTTGGATTAGTTGCAAAACATAATTGATTAGGCCACACCTCTATGTTTAATTTAGTTTAGTTTAGTGATACAGTGCATAAACAGGTCCTTCGGCCCACCGGGTCCACGCCGACCAGCGATCCCCGCACACTAACACTATCCGACGCAACACTAGGGACAATTTACAATTTTTATCAAAGCCAATTAACCTACAAACCTGCACGTCTTTGGAGTGTGGGAGGAAACCGCAGCGCCCAAAGAAAACACATAAGGTCACAGGGAGAACGCACAAACTCCGTACAGACACGCAGGCGTAGTCTGGATCGAACCCAAGTCTCTGGCACTGTAAGGCAGCAACTCTACCACTGCGCCACAAAGCTTTTGCTCTGTTAAACTTGTACTGCATCAAACTAGTACATTATTCTGTGTTCTTCTGTGGAGGATTGCTGGTCTTTCAGGCACCCAATCCTAACCAGTTTGACAAGCTTCATATTTATCAAAAGAAATTACAGTATTATCTGTGTAAAACTCAGGTTTGTTGAAGGATGAAGCTCTCTTTGCATATGTCCATCTGTTTCCCAATGTGGGCGGCACGGTAGCGCAGCGGTAGAGTTGCTGCTTTACAGCGAATGCAGCGCCGGAGACTCAGGTTCGATCCTGACTACGGGTGCTGCACTGTAAGGAGTTTGTACGTTCTCCCCATGACCTGCATGGGTTTTCTCCGAGATCTTCGGTTTCCTCCCACACTCCAAAAACGTACAGGTATGTAGGTTAATTGGCTGGGTAAATGTTTAAAAAAATTGTCCCTAGTGGGTGTAGGATAGTGTTAATGTATGGGGATCGCTGGGCGGCACGGACTTGGTGGGCCGAAAAGGCCTGTTTCCGGCTGTATATATATGATATGATATGATAACATAATGCCTGAGCCACAGCCAACACTGGTCTGCTCTTTCTCGACACCACTAGTTACAGAATCAGTGGGTCAGGCAGCATCTGTGGAAGCAATGTCCGAACAATGAACTGCAGGTGCTGGTTTACAAAACAAGCAACACAGTGCTGGAGTAATTCAGCAGGTCAGGCAGCATCTCTGGTGTACAGGGACATTTCGGGTCAGGCCACTTCTTCAGACTGATCCCCACCCGAAACATCACCTATCCATATTCTCCAGAGATGTTGCCTGACCTGCTGAAGTACTCCAGCACTTTGTGTCCTTATCTGCAGAAGAAATGTTTAGTTTAGTTTAGCTTAGCTTAGCTTAGCTTAGTTTAGTGATACAGCAAGGAACAAGGATCTTCGGCCCTCCAAATCCACGTCGACCATTGATCACTCTTTCACAGCAGTTCCATGTCATCTCACTTTCGAGTCTGAAGAAGGGTCTCGACCCGAAACGTCACCCATTTCTTCTCTCCAGAGATGCTGCCTGACCCGCTGAGTTACTCCAGCATTTTGTGATACCTTCACTTTCCCATCCACTCCTTACACACTAGGGACAACTTACGGAGGCCAATTAAGCTACTAACCCATGTGACTTTGGAATGTGAGAGGAAATCCATGCGATTATTGGGAGAACGTACAAACTCCGCACAGACAGCACCTGTGAGGATAGAACCCTTATCTCTTGCGCCATGAGGCATGGACAGGCGATGTTTCAGATCGGAACTCTTCTACAGAACCTAAGTGTGTTTTCTACAGATTGATTGGAATGACTAGATAGATGAATGAAGAGCTAGATAGAGCTCTTAAGGATAGCGGAGTCAGGGGGTATGGGGAGAAGGCAGGAACGGGGTACTGATTGAGAATGATCAGCCATGATCACATTGAATGGCGGTGCTGGCTCGAAGGGCCGAATGGCCTCCTCCTGCACCTATTGTCTATTGTCTATGACTCGTCCACTGTGTTTTGAGTAAGATCTACCAACGTGCATGTCTTTGGACCTTCTCACCTTCACAATTAACACACCTGGCCTTCCTATCCCAGTCGGAAATGCTATCATAGTAAAATGACGGAATGAAAGACAATCTCTGTTGCTCTGTCGTCAATGCGAGGAAGGTTCATCAAGCTGTCCAAGAAGCTTTTGTTCTCCAGAGATGCTGCCTGACCCATTGAGTTACTCCAGCACTTTGTGTCTATCTTCAAGAAGCTTTTAAACTCTTTTGATGCTAATCTTGGAGTAATGCATAATTAATTACGTTAAATCAATGCCAGAGAAATTCTCACAGGGATATCACATGGACTTGGAAGTATTATATGGCTTTGCAATTAATTGCATATAGACAATAGACAATAGGTGCAGGAGGAGGCCATTCGGCCCTTCGAGCCAGCACCGCCATTCAATGTGATCATGGCTGATCATTCTCAATCAGTACCCCGTTCCTGCCTTCTCCCCATACCCCCTGACTCCGCTATCCTTAACAGCTCTATCTAGCTCTCTCTTGAATGTATTCAGAGAATTGGCCTCCACTGCTCTCTGAGGCATATAGAGAGGAATAGGTTGAATTTCAAATATTATCATATAATGAATGATATTGAAGGAGGCCATTTGGCCCATTGTGTCCACGTTGTCTCCAGAGGAAAGATCCTATTTGTCCCAATCTTCCTTTCCCTTATTTTCTCTTCTACTTGTGTAAATGATTCCCTCTGACTCATGTCAGCTTGCAGCCCAGCGGTATGAACATTGACTTCTCCAACTTTAGATAGTTCCTCTGTCCCTCTCTTCCCCTCCCCCTTCCCAGTTCTCCCACTGTCTTTCTGTCTCCACCTATATCCTTCCTTTGTCCCGCCCCCTGGCATCAGTCTGAAGAAGGGTCTCGACCCGAAACGTCACCCATTCCTTCTCTCCTGAGATGCTGCCTGACCTGCTGAGTTACTCCAGCATTTTGTGAATAAATACCCTCTGACATGAGTTATAGAGGGACATACAGCCACACAGCATAGAAACAGACTCTTTAGTCAACATGTCCCATCTACACTAGTCCCACCTTTGGGACTACCGCATTTGGTCCATGTCCTTCTAAATCTGTCCGATCCATATACCTGTCTAAATGTTTCTTAAATGTTGGGATAGTTCCTGCCTCAACTACCTCCTCCGGCAGCTCGTTCTATACTCCCAGCACCCAACATGAAAAAGTTAATCCTCAGATTCCTATTAAATCTTTCCCCCCCTCACCTTAAACCTACCTTCCCTGGTTCTCAATTCCCCTACTCTGGGCAAGAGACTCTGTGTGTCTACCCGATCTATTCCTCTCATGTTTTTGTACACCTCTATTAGATCACCCCTCATCCTCCTGCGCTCCTGAGTTGATAAACCTGCACTCAGGGGTAATTTATAATGGCTAATTTACAAACCAGCACATCCTGCGGTTGTAGACGGAAACCAGAGTACTTATACAAAACCCAAGAGATGTGTAGACTTTGCACATACAGTACTCCAGATTTATAACAGTGGTCATTCTGTAGGGAAAGAGATAACAGCAACTGAATGCAGTTGCTACATAAATTTAGTAGGATGAAAGGGGGACCTCGTTGAAACTTACTGAACAGCGAAAGGCCTGGATAGAGTGGATGTGGAGAGGACGTTTCCATTAGTGGGAGAGTCTAGGACCAGAGGCCACAGCCTCAGAATAAACGGACGTACCTTTAGAAAGATGAGGAGGAATTTCTTCAGTCAGAGGGTGGTGAATCTGTGGAATTCTTTGCCGCAGAAGGCTGTGGAGGCCAAGTCAGTGGATATCTTTAAGGCAGGGAGAGATAGATTTTTGATTAGTACAGATGTCGGAGGTTATGGGGAGAAGGCAGGAGAATGGGGTTAGGAGGGAGAGACAGATCAGCTGTGATTGAATGGTGGAGTAGACGATGAGCCAAATGGCCTAATTCTACTCCTATCCCTTATGACCTTATGACTATGTTTCAGATCGGAATACTCCTTCAGAGTCAGAGTGTCATGTACGCGGTTTGAAAGATCACGTGAAGATAGAGACAAAATGTTGGAGTAACTCAGCGGGACAGGCAGCATCTCTGGAGAGAAGGAATGGGTGACGTTTCAGATCAAAAGCCTTCTTCACATCGCAGACACTGAAAGGATAAGCGTTAAGTTGAGGAAAGAAATCTCAGAAGTACGAAATGAAAGGTACGTGCTCAAGATTTCCAACCTTTAGACAATAGACAATAGGTGCAGGCCTTCGAGCCAGCACCGCCATTCAATGTGATCATGGCTGATCATTCTCAATCAGTACCCCGTTCCTGCCTTCTCCCCATACCCCCTGACTCCGCTATCCTTAAGAGCTCTATCTAGCTCTCTCTCGAATGCATTCAGAGAATTGGCCTCCACTGCCTTCTGAGGCAGAGAATTTCACAGATTCACAACTCTCTGACTGAAAAAGTTTTTCCTCATCTCAGTTCTAAATGGCCTACCCCTTATTCTTAAACTGTGTCGTTTTGTGAATAAACTGTGTTACCCCTTGTTCTGGACTCCCCCAACATTGGGAACATGTTTCCTGCCTCTAACATGTCCAACCCCTTAATAATCTTATACGTTTCGATAAGATCTCCTCTCATCCTTCTAAATTCCAGTGTATACAAGCCTAGTCGCTCCAGTCTTTCAACATATGATCGTCCCGCCATTCCGGGAATTAACCTAGTAAACCTACCCTGCACGCCCTCAATAGGAAAGTGAAGGAACCTAGTGGAGACCAACACAGAGGAGATATTCACAACGGCTGAGCCAATGAGGGTAGAAGCATTGACTGGTGTCATGAAAGTGACCGATAAGAGAATTGAGTTTTAACTTTAACACTGAGTGCCGTGTTACGCTGTTGAAGCAGACTGAATATGGAGCCGGCTGGCCGGGAAACATGACACCCGAACTTATAAAGGCACTGCTCGATGGGAAAACCTTTCAAATGAAAGCATTAAAGCTGTCAGACATGCTAACAGGACAGTAAAGTACTGAAGGCAGGTTAGATGATTACCGCCAGATATCATTGTAGGGTCCAGACCAGATCTGCTGGAAAAAGGTTATGAAAGAAATCCCTCTACAGATTACCAAAGACAATATATATATATATACACATATATATATATTCAAACATACACACACAGACACACACACAGACACACACACATGTGTATAGGAAAATAACTGCAGATGCTGGTACAAATCGAAGGTATCACAAAATGCCAGAGTAACTCAACAGGTCAGGCAGCATCTCAGGAGAGAAAGAATGGATGACGTTTCGAGTCGAGACCCTTCTTCAGACACATGTGTGTGTGTGTGAGTGTGTGTGTGTGTGTGTGTGTGTGTGTGTGTGTGTGTGTGTGTGTGTGTGTGTGTGTGTGTGTGTGTGTGTGTGTGTGTGTTCACATATATATACATAATATATAATATATTATATAATACATAAGTATGCACACACATGCATACTAACACGCGCACACACACACACACATATATATATATATATATATATATATATATATATATATATATACACACACACTACAAGATTCAAGATTCAATTTATTGTCATATGGACCAATTAAGGTACAGTGAAATTTGAGTTGCCACAGATACACTTACACATGCACAGATACACACACACATATATATATATATATATTATATATACATACATACATTCATACATACACACATAAAACAAACAATAATAGTGTAAAAAGACAAAACCAGTGCCCAAGTCAATGTGGTTCAGAGCTTATTTGGAGGTTGTCATGTTTAATAGCCTGCTGACTGTAGGGAAGATGAATCTGAACCAAACTCTATGTTGATCACAGTGCTCCATCGTGCATGTTTAAGCCAAGGCAAGTGCCTTCTTCAAGGAAATTAAAACTGCAGGCAGAAATCGGTGATAGAATATAGTTGAACTGGTTGGAAGCACTGAATGGTGATTGCCCCCTGTACTAGTGTTAAAACTTGGTGGATCAATCAGGATTTGTAGAGATTACAGGCAGATTGTTAACTGAGTCTCATTGCTGGAACAGGATCCCATTACTGGAAGAGAAGATATATTTGCAGTTTGGTCTCAAGCCAGCAGTTCACTAAATTGGACACGAATGAAGCCGATCAACAGATAATGTTAAAGGTTGAAAGTAAGAATTTTTTGACTATCAATACAGAAGAAAGGCTTGTAATGAGGGCTTGCTATAACTTGTTTAGCTTAGAGAAACAGCACAGAAACAGGCCCTTCGACCCACCGAGTCCACACACATCAGCCATCCCTGCACACACGATCCTACAATAGACAATAGACAATGGACAATAGACAATAGGTGCAGGAGGAGGCCATTCGGCCCTTGGAGCCAGCACCGCCATTCAATGTGATCATGGCTGATCATTTTCAATCAGTACCCCGTTCCTGCCTTCTCCCCATACCCCCTGACTCCGCTATCCTTAAGAGCTCTATCTAGTTCTCTCGAATGCATTCAGAGACTTGGCCTCCACTGCCTTCTGAGGCAGAGAATTCCACAGATTCACAACTCTCTGACTGAAAAAGTTCTTCCTCATCTCAGTTCTAAATGGCCTACCCCTTATTCCTAAACTGTGGCCCCTAGTTCTGGACACCCCCAACATTGGGAATATGTTTCCTGCCTCTAACGTGTCCAACCCCTTAATAATCTTATACGTTTCGATAAGATCCCATCTCATCCTTCTAAATTCCAGTGTATACAAGCCTAGTCGCTCCAGTCTTTCAAAATATGACAGTCCCGCCATTCCGGGAATTAACCTAGTAAACCTACGGACTAGGGATAGCAACTAGGGATAAATTTTTTTAACATATATACCAAGCCAATTAACCTACAAACCTGTACGTCTTTGGAGTGTGTGAGAAAACCAGAGCACCCGGAGAAATCCCACGCAGGTCACGGAGAGAAGGTACAAACTCCGTACAGACAGCACCCGCAGTCAGGATCGAACCTGGATCTCTGGCGCTGTGAGGCAGCAACTCTACCGCTGCGCCACCGTGCAGGAGGCAAGTTCTTATTTTAAACTTGCGGAGCAAAGTTGCAGCAGCAGTTTGGATAAAGTCCTGGGCCCATCCCCTTCTCTTGTTGGTATAAATATTTGAAATACTGCAAGGGAAGAATAATTAGTGAGTAAAATGGAGGTGTCATTTCACATTCTAACGTGTCACTTTATCTAGTTCAGGCATCATCGTTTCCTGTCAATGCTCTGATTTCTATGGATCTGTTCATGTCCCGAGGGAGATGAGATAAAGGATCAGACATCATCTACTTGTTCAGAAACCTGTCTTCCTTCTGCACTATTTGTGTTTTAAGCAGCTCGGATCAGCATTTTAATGCCTACCGCCTACCAGAGAGGGAATGCAAAATCTGTCTTGTCTGAACGAGAGGATGGGTCGTATTTTGTCTCCCTGCCACAGATCGATCTGCCGCTCTGAGCAGCTTTGATATGGAGCACTATCTCCCCCACATGGCAACAACAACCGAGAAGTGAGAACTCTATTGCAGCATTCAGAGGTGCTTTATCAAGCATTAGAGTCAAGGAGCCATAGAGTGATACAGCATGGAACTTGCCCACACCGGCCAACATGTCCCAGCTACACCAGTCCCACCTGCCCGCATTTGGTCCATATCCCTCCAAACCTGTCCTATCCATGTACCTGTCTAACTGTTTCCTGAACATTGGGATAGTCCCTGCCTCAACTACCTCCTCTAGCAGCTCATTCCATACTCCCACCACCCTCTGTGTGAAAAAGTTACCTCTCAGATTTCTATTGATTCTTTTCCCCATCACCTTAAACCTACGTCCTCTAGTCCTCTGCGGCACGGTGGCGCAGCGGTAGAGTTGCTGCCTTACAGCGAATGCAGCGCCGGAGACTCAGGTTCGATCCTGACTACGGGCGCCGTCTATACGGAGTTTGTACGTTCTCCCCGTAACCTGCGTGGGTTTTCTCCGAGATCTTCGGTTTCCTCCCACGCTCCAAAGACGTACAGGTATGTAGGTTAATTGACTGGTTAAATGTAAAAATTGTCCCTAGTGTGTGTAGGATAGTGTTAATGTGCGAGGATCGCTGGGCGGTGCGGACTCGGTGGGCCAAAGGGCCTGTTTCCGCGCTGTATCTCTAAATCTAAATCTAAATCTAAATCCTCGATTCACCTACTCTGGGTAAGACTCTGTGCATCTACCCGATCTATTTCTCTCATGATTTTATACACCCCTCATCCTCCAGCGCTCCAGAGAATGGAGTTCCAACCTGCTCAACCTGTGCCTAGAGCCCAGACCCTCTAGTCCTGGCAACATCCTTGTAAATCTTCTCTGTACCCTTTCCAGCTTGACAACATCTTTCCTGTAATTGGATTCAGCAAACCCGACCCAACCCAACAGCCCAAAGCACTGCCCTCTGCAGGCGGAAGAGCGGAATGCACAGCGGAAGACCTTCTCAGACGAAGGATATCCGACCCAAAAAGTCAACTATCCACGTTCTCCAGAGATTGGCGGCCCAGCGGTAGAGTTGCTGCCTTACAGCGCCAGAGACCCGGGTTCGATCCTGACTACGGGTGCTGTCTGTAGAGAGTTTGTACCTTCTCCCGGTGGGTTTTTCTCCGGGTGCTCCAGTCTCCTCTCACATTCCAAAGAAGTACAGGTTTGTAGGTTAATTGGCTTCTGAAAATTGTCCCTGGGGTGCAAGATAGAACTGGTGTACGGGCGATCGTCGGTCGATGTGGATTTGGTGGGCTGACGGACCTGTTTCCACACTGTATCTCTGGACTAAAGCCCTGATGCAGCTCTACAGGACTTTAGTTAGGCCTCATTGAGAGAAATATGTTTCTGTTCTGGTCTCCCCTCTACAGGAAACATGTGGCAGGTTTGGAAAGGGTGCAAATGATGTTGAGTTTAGTTGAGTTTATTGTTGTCACGTGTACCAAAGTGCAGTGAAAAGCTTTCGTTTGCATGCTATCCAGTCAAAGAAAAGACTAGACATGAATACAATCGAGCCATCCACCGTGCACAAAGGATAAAGGGTGCAACATTCAGTGCAAGATATTGTCAAGCTTGAAAGGCTTCAGAAAAGATTTACGAGGATGTTGCCAGGACTAGAGGGTGTGAGCTACAGGGAGAGGTTGAGCAGGCTGGGTCTCTATTCCATGGAGTGCAGGAGGATGAGGGGAGATCCCTTCAATCTCTAATGCTCCAGAGAAAACAATCCAAGTTGATGCACCCTCTCCCTGTTGCTGAAACCCTCTAACCCTCTGATGGGAGGAGCATTGAGTTGTCTGACCCGCTGTTACTCCAGCAGTTAGTGTCCATCTCCGACTAAACCAGCGTCTGAAGTTCCTTCCTACACATTCTGTATTGCTGTGCATTCTGTTAAACTTCCATTTGTGAAGCACATTGAATGGCGTCCCAGTGCTGTGAGTGTTAATAAACCAAAAGCTAAACACAGATGCAACTACAAAGGGTTAAATGGGATTAGATGATTCTCCAAACACAGGGAGATGCACAGTTCAGCTGCTTGGCATAAAATGATCCAAGTGTGAAAGTTTAATTACGTGGATAGCGGTAACACTTCTGAAAGCAAGCGGGTGGCAGGTGAAAGGAGACTGGGATTCTCTCTAATGAATATCCGTGAAGAAAAAGCAAAGACCTATCAAGAACAGGCACCGACACTAAATAATGGAACTTAACTACAAAACAAAACGCAAATAATGATACTACTGAGCTGGTGCTGACGTCAGGAAGGAATCCTTTCAACGCAATTACATCTATATACTAAAACTCTCGTTTGTTATCTTGTTTGTGACTAAACTTCAGCCAAAACGGTACACGAAAGCGCAACAAGTTTAGGCCCACCTTACTCACCATTGTCACAAGTAGTTTTTATTGAAATCGGTGTTATATTTTTTAAGTTATTCACATTTTTAAGATTAAAAGGAGGGGAGGGGGAGGGGAGGAGGGAGGGAGGGGGGGAAGGGGGAGTGGGGGAGATGGGAGAGGGGAGGGGGGGTTGAGAAGAGAGGGGAGGGGGGAGGACAGGGTGCTGCACCAATGCAGGAGAGGTTTGGGCCCAACGGGTCCACTTGGTCGAGTCTCAACTAACGTCAATAAGGGTGGCACGGCGGTAGAGTTGCTGCCTCACAGCGCCAGAGACCCGGGTTCGATCCTGACCACAGGTACTGGCTGTACACAGTTTGTGCATTCTCACTGTGACCTGCGTGGGTTTTCACCGGGAGCTCTGGTTTCATATCATCATATCATATCATATATCTACAGCCGGAAACAGGCCTTTTCGGCCCTCCAAGTCCGTGCCGCCCAGTGATCCCCGTACATTAACACTATCCTACACCCACTAGGGACAATTTTTACATTTACCCAGCCAATTAACCTACATACCTGTACGTCTTTGGAGTGTGGGAGGAAACCGAAGATCTCGGAGAAAACCCACGCAGGTCACGGGGAGAACGTACAAACTCCTTACAGTGCAGCACCCGTAGTCAGGATCGAACCTGCGTCTCCGGCGCTGCATTCGCTGTAAAGCAGCAACTCTACCGCTGCGCTACCGTGCCGCCCACCCTACCACACTCCAAAGACATCCAGGTTTGTAGATTAATTAATAGATTAATTAGCCTGGTATAATTGTAAATTGTTCCTGGTGTGTGTAGGGTGGTGTGTTAGTGTGCGGGGATCGCTGATCTGTGCGGACTCAGTGGGCCGAAGGGCCTGTTTCTGCGCTGTATCTCTAAACTAAACTAAACTAAACTAACCATAAGTAATGATGATGGACACAAAGTACTGGAGTAACTCAGCGGGTCAGGCAGCATCCCGGGAGACTGTAAAGAATGGTCCTGACCTGAAACGCAACCTATCCATGCTCTCCAGGGATGCTGCTTAACTCATTGAGTTACTCCAGCACTTTGTGTCCTTCTTTGTAAACCGGCACCTGCAGTTCCTTGTTTCTACTTGAGTAAATTTAGATTTTGTTTTTAGATTTAGAGATACAGCGCGGAAACAGGCCCTTCGGCCCACCGAGTCCGCACCGACCAGCGATCCCCGCACACTAACACTTTCCTACACACACTAGGGACAATTTTTGCATTTACCCAGTCAATTAACCTACATACCTGCACGTCTTTGGAGTGTGGGAGGAAACCGAAGATCTCGGAGAAAACCCACCCAGGTCACGGCCCACTGCGTCTGTGCTGCCCAGCGATCCCCGCACATTAACACTATCCTACACACAGTAGGGACAATTTACAATCTTTTTACCAAAGCTAATTAACCTACAAACCTCTACGTCTTTGGAGTGTGGGAGGAAACCGGAGCACCCGGAGAAAGCCCACGCAGGTCACAGGGAGAATGTACAAACTCCATACAGACGGCGCCCATAGTCCAGATCGAACCTGAGTCTCCGGCGCTGCATTCGCTGTAAGGCAGCAACTCTACCGCTGCGCCACCGTGCCGCCCAGTGTGTGCGTGCATTCTAAACTGGGCCAAAGGACCTGTTTCCACGCTGTATTACTCTATGATTCCATGAGGGATACAAGTCATGTGCGGGCAGATAAGTTTCCGTTTAGTTTATTGTCACGTGTACCGAGGTACAGTGAAAAGCTTTTGTTGCGTGCTAACCCAGTCAGCAGAAACACAAGACATGATTACAATCAAGCCATTTCGAGTGTGCAGATACATGATAAGGGAATAACATTCAGTGCAAGGTAAACCAACCAAAGTTCGATCAAGGATAGTCCGTGGGTCACCAAAGAGCTAGGACTGCCCTCTGGTTGATACCCTAGCTGGCCCACAGTCCACTAAGAATTCCTCTACTGTAGATGATTCCTTAATCATTGTTATTTGATGATGTTGTCTCATCTCACTTAATATTCTGGGTTGCACTTTTTCATCCCACGGAATTGTTAGGCGTTTCATTCAAACAAATACCTTCAAGCTAACATTGCAAAGCATTACAATACTGAATTTCTTTCAAGCTAATTTATTGTAAATTAGATCCCGTGAGCTTCATCAATGGAAGTCTTTTTCTTTTGTCAAAGGTTGTTTGCCCTGAGGTGGAATAAATTATTACCTGACTTAGGCTTTATACTTTACTTTAGAGATACAGTGCGGAAACAGGCCCTTCGGCCCACTGCGTCCGCGCCGACCAGCGATCCCCGCACATTAACACTATCCTACACACAATAGGAACAATTTACAATCTTTTTACCAAAGCTAATTAACCTACAGACCTGTACGTCTTTGGAGTGTGGGAGGAAACCGGAGCACCTGGAGAAAACCCATGCGGGTCACAGGGAGAACGTACAAACTCCGCACAGACAGCACCCGTAGTCAGGATTGAACCCGGGTCTCTGGCGCTGTGAGGCAGCAACTCTACCATTACGCCCGTATAAATCTAAAAAACAGAAATCTATGGTGTGGTTTCTTCAACTGCTAGTATGTGATGGATTGGGGAGAATCATAATGTGAATTATTATTAGTTCATAAGTGACAGAAACAGAATTAGGCCATTCGGCCCATCAAGTCTACTCCGCCATTCAATCATGGCTGATCTATCTCTCCTTCCTAACCCCATTCCCCTGCCTTCGCCCCATATCCTCTGGCACCCATACTAATCAATTGATCAATTGATCAACTGAAGAAGGGTCTCAACCCGAAAAGTCATCTATTCCTTTTCTCCGGAGATGCTGTCTTACCCACTGAGTTACTCCAGCTTTTTGAGTCTATCTTTGTTATTATATTAATATGGTCGAATTTATTATATTAATATATATTCTGTATGATATGCATTTATAAAGTCTATATTAATTTCCAAATACAAGGAATTTGGGGTGAATAGAAATGTCTTGCATTAAGGAAGTGATTTGCATGTGGAGTTATTTTATTTTAGCTGAGTGTTAATTAAATCCCATTTGTGTTGCATGTTTTGCATTTTCAAATTACATTAATGCAATCAGTGCCAAGATACATTATAAAAAATCTAAGTATCGTTCATGGTTTGGGAGAATTGAATTTGGTTTAGAAGTCAGCGTCATCCTCAAACGTTCAATGAGTTTCACAGTGGGGGGCGGGTAATGGAGATCAGAGCAAAACAAAGTCCAAACATCCAACGTCATCCTGAATATTTATCATGTTCTGGCACCGGACGCAGACCAATAGGCAAGTGATTGAGTACTTGTCACCCATGAGCTGAATGGTGACTTTGAGCCCCACAGGCAGCCTGCCACTTAGTTCAGCTTCATTCATCTCCTGTCAGTTGCCCTTGGCTCATCCTGAAGCAGTCTAAGGGCCTGTAATCCCATCTGCAAGCTGTTTCACGGTGCCAATTGGCCACAAAGAGGAAACCAACAAGTCAAGGGCATTCCAAATTCCACTAACAATCTCCGCTTTTGTTTGTTTTTCAGTTTTCCACAGACTTTGTGTCAAAGTTGAGTTCAGTTAATCGACACAGAATGCTGGAGTAACTCAGCGGGGCAGGCAGCATCTCTGGAGAGAAGGAATGGGTGATGTTTCGGGTCGAGACCCTTCTTCGGACTGATCAATGGGTGACGTTTCGGGTCGAGACCCTTCTTCAGACTTCAGACAGACTAGTTGAGTTTAGTTTAGAGATACAGCGTGGAAACAGAGTCCTTTTCGGCTCACCGAGTCCGCGCCGACCAGCAATCCCCGCACACTAACACTATCCTACGCGGGCAAGGGACAATTTACGCTTATACCAAGCCAATTAACCTACAAATCTGCACGTCTTTGGAGTGTGGGAGGAAACCGAGGATCTTGGTGAAAACCCACGCAGTCACGGGGAGAACGTACAAACTCCGTGCAGACAGCGCCCGTAGTCAGGATCGAACCTGGGTCCACTGGCGCTGTAAGACAGCAACTCTACCGCTGTGCCACCGTGACTTTGTGTTGGTAAATATTTCATTACGTATCATTGGGAAATGCAAATGACACATTTGTTCTAATCATTATTGCATTTTATGTCAACGGTTTATAAGTCATAAGGTCATAAGTGATAGGAGCAGAATTAGGCCATTCAGTCTACTCCACCATTCAATCCTGGCTGATCTATCTCTCCCTCCTACCCCCATTCTCCAGCCTTCTCCCCATAACCTCTTACACCCCTGACGATGTTTATATAGAGGTTGCAACCACAACCTGAGCTCTGACCCCCCCCTAACAACCTGTTCCAGCTCCAGAATGCCAGCGAATTCTGTTCTTCCTTCAATGGAAGTTAGTTTCCTATTCATTCTACGATTCATTTGCACTGGTGATATGTTAAAACAGCATTCTTCCAATGTTTACAATGTTATTTCCATTGCAAATCTCAAACTGCATTTTACAATTGGAAACAAACACTGGAGAAATAAATATAATTGATTGATTGATTGAAAGGTATGCATGGAAATGGGCCCTTCAGCCCACCGAGTCCACAACGATCATCGATCACCCGTTCACACTAGTTCTATGTTATCCTGCTTTCTTATAATGTCATAAAGTCATAAGGAATTGGGGTAGAATTAGGCCATTCGGCCCATCAGGTCTACTCCACCATTCAATCATGGCTGATCTATTTCTCCCCCTCCTAACCCGGTCAGGAAGGCCAGCTCTGTCCTGGGTTGCCCCCTCGACTCAGTGCAGGTGGTGGGAGAGAGGAGGATGATGGCAAAGCTAACATCGCTGCTGGACAACGACTCCCACCCCATGCAGGACACTGTCACTGCACTGAGTAGCTCCTTCAGTGACGGACTCCTTCACCCCAAGTGCGTGAAGGAGAGATATAGGAGGTCCTTCCTTCCCGCTGCTGTGAGACTGCACAACCAGCACTGCTCCCAGCAGACGAGTCAAACGGAAACAGTTACGAAATACACAGTAAACTGATGACAATTTATCCTTGAATTTAATTTATTTATAATGAATGATCTCTTGTTATCTGCTTCGCTGCTGTAACACTGTAAATTTCCCCGGTGTGGGACGAATAAAGGAATATATTATTATATTATTATTATGGTGGTCACGGTGGCGCAGCGGTAGAGTTGCTACCTTACAGCGAATGCAGCTCTGGAGACCCGGGTTCAATCCCGACTACGGGTGCTGTTTGTACAGAGTTTGTACGTTCTCCCCGTGACCTGCGTGGGTTTTCTCCATGATCTTCGGTTTCCTCCCACACTCCAAAGACGTAAAGGGTTTGTAGGTTAATTGGCTTGGTAAATGTAAAAATTGTCCCTAGTGGGTGTAGGATAGTGTTAATGTGCGGGGATCGCTGGTCGGCGCGGACCCGGTGGGCCAAAAGGGCCTGTTTCCGCGCTGTATCTCTAAACTAAACTAAACTATAACCCCATTCTCCTGCCTTCTCCCCATAACCTCGGACACCTGTACTAATCAAGAATCAGATTAACCTATCTAAACGTTTACATAATCCATTTTGACAGCTTATAGTTTGACTGCAGAATGAGAAAATTTACTGTTGGTAAAATTCATATCTATTTACCATCATCAAACAAATGTAGCAGGCAAGGGTCGAAAAGAAATAAATTTTCAAAGTACCAGTCGGAATCTTATGGCAGATCATCTAGAAAAGTTTTATTAGATGAACTGTATCACTTCAGCATGTTGACAGGACAATCTACTCCCCGCTACATATTATCCAACCGTGCTCATGTCTGGAGTAACTCAGCGGGTCAGACAACATCTCTGGAGAGAGGGAATAGGTGACGTTTTGGGTCGAGACCCTTCTTCACACTGAGAGTCAGGGGAAAGGGAAATGAGAGATATGGACAATGATGTAGAGATACAGAACAAATGAATGAATACAGAATACAGAATACAGAACTTTATTTGTCATTCGGTACCGAGGTACCGAACGAAATTACATTGCAGTCACACACAAAAAAAAAAGAACACAAGACACAGGACCCCAACACAAACGTCCATCACAGTGACTTCAAACACCCCCTCACTGTGATGGAGGCAACAAAACTTCCACTCTCTTCCCCACGCCCACGGACAGACAGCTCGTCCCCGACCGACCCGCACAGTCCCCGCAAGGGGATGGAAGTCCCCGCGGCCGAACCGCACCGGGTGCTGAAAAGTCCCGCGGCCGAGCCGGGCGATGGAAGTCCCCGCGGCCGAGCCGCACCGGGTGCTGAAACGTCCCGTGACCGAACCGGGCGATGGAAGGCCCCGCGGCCGTACCGTGCGCTGCTAAGTCCCGCGGCCGAGCCGCACCGGGCGATGTTAGGTCCCGCGGCCGAGCCGCACCAGCGATGTAAAGTCCCGCGGCCGAGCCGCACCGGGCGATGTTAGGTCCCGCGGCCGAGCCGCACCAGCGGTGTAAAGTCCAGCGGCCGAGCCGCACCGGGCTATGGAAGGCCCCGCGGGCGATGGAAGGCCCCGCGGGCGATGGAAGGCCCGCAGCCGAGCCGCGCCCCGCTCCGTGAGGAAGAGACCTAAAAAGGAAAGGTTTCCCCCACCACCCCCCACCCCAACCCACCCCCCCACACATACACAGCCAAAAAACAAAAACAAAAACCATCCCAACACCGACACACAACAAAAAAAAGGAAAAAAGACGAACAGACTGCTAGCGAGCCGCAGCCGTTAGGTGCCGCCACACGTGAGTCACAAAGGTATGCAAAAACGTGACCATGATAAAGGAAACATGCCATTGTTAGTTATGGGCTAGGCGAAAACGAGTTATAGCCAACGAAACTCAACAAGACGACTATGAGGCTATTATGAATACAACGACTCGGGTGGGGGAGGGACGGAGAGAGAGGGGATGCCAGGGTTACTTGAAGTTTGAGATATCAATGTTCATACCGCTGGGGTGTGAGCTGCCCAAGCGAAGTATGAGGTGCTGTTCCTCCAATTTGTGCTGGGCCTCACTCTGACAATGGAGGAGGCCCAGGACAGAAAGGTCAGTGTGGGAATGTGAAGGGGGAATTAAAGGCGATTAAATTAAAGGGAAACTGCTCATTTCTTCGTTCAGCTAAGAACGGATGCAAAAAGTGACAGATTATAAATGACTTGAAGAAAGCATTTGGTTGGATCAGTAATTCAATGGAATAGCTGTAGGGGCCAAAGCACAGTATGTACTTGGTTAAGGTTTCAGAATTAAAAGGTTTAACACTGAATATCTTCTGTAAATGAGGAGTATGTGCATCATTAGCAAAATTAATTGGTGTTCAGCACATCTTCAAAGTGTTGAATGATGTGGCGTATCTGTTTGCCATGTTAGTTAACAGAACATAATGGGAAAGGAACTGGATACATGCTTCAGTCCAACTCAAAATTAGTCTCCGGGACATAGATGTACTATCAACTCACAGGCATTGTGAAACAGTACATGGTATGTTTGTACAATGATAATTCACAGATCTTCTCCACATTAGCTCTGATGAGCTAAAGAGATTCAGTTTAGTTCAGTTCAGAGATACAGCGCAGAAACAGGCCCTTCGGCCCACCGAGTCCGTGCCGACCAGCGATCCCCGCACTATCCTATTAACACTATCCTACTATCAACGCACACTGGGGACAATTAGCATTTTAATATCAAGAGAATTAACCTACAAACCTGTATGTCTTTGGAGTGTGAGAGGAAACGGATTATCTCGGAGAAAACCCATGTCGGTCACGGGGACAATAGACAATAGACAATAGACAATAGGTGCAGGAGGAGGCCATTCGGCCCTTCGTGCCAGCACCGCCATTCAATGTGATCATGGCTGATCATTCTCAATCAGTACCCCGTTCCTGCCTTCTCCCCATATCCCCTGATTCCGCTATCCTTAAGAGCTCTATCTAGCTGTCTCTTGAATGCATTCAGAGAATTGGTCTCCACTGCCTTCTGAGGCAGAGAATCCCACAGATTGACAACTCTCTGACAGAAAAGGTTTTTCCTCATCTCCGTTCTAATTAAGTAATTAATTAATTAATTGATTCATTCATTCACTCACTCACTCACTCACTCACTCACTCACTCACTCAACATCCAGTCTTTGATGTAGTCCAATGCCCAGCATTTGGAAAAGTATCACCCATTCACAGTTAAATGAATCGATTTCCATCAAGAATCTTGGATGAACAGTGGGGTAGCCCTGAATGTTCCAATGAAAATTCCAGTCGAAAAGGCTTCAGGGGTAACCATTTCATAAGAAGAGCTGATAATGGCCTGGTAACACCTCCTGACATCTCAGTAACCAACCTCAACCTCATGTTGAACTTCACCTTGGCCCATTAATGAGCCAGTTCAAGATTTTCTGGATTGACGAATAAGGTGTTTGAAAATTAAAACCTCATACTTGGGATAAAGCCCAATGGCCCAACAATAGCGTAGGGGGGCACCGAGAACATAGGGGGGGGGGGCGGCAGTGATGCAGCGGCAGAGTTGCTGCCTTACAGCGTTACAGCGCCAAAGACCCGGGTTCGATCCCGAATACGGGTGCTGTCTGAACGGTGTTTGTCCGTTCTCCCCGTGACCTGCGTAGGTTTTGAACGAGATCTTCGGTTTCCTCCCACACTCCAAAGACGTACAGCTTTGAAGGTTAACTGTCTTGGCGTAAATGTAAACTGTCCCTAGAGTGTGTAGGGTCGTGTTAGTGTGCGAGGATCTCTGGTCGGTGCGGACTCGGTGAGCCAAAGGGCCTGTTTCCGCGCTGTATCTCTAAACTAAACTAAACTGAACTCTGAAGAAACTCTGACCCAAAACATAGCCCATTCATTTCTGATTGAAAGGGTGGCGGGTTTATGGAACGAACTGCCAAAGGAAGGCGTCGAGGAAGGTACTATCGCGACATTTACGAAAGATTTAGGCAGGTACATGGATAGGACAGGATTAGAGGGATATAGGCCAATTGCAGGCAAGTAGGACTAGTGTAGATGGGACATGTCGGCCAGTGTGGGCAAGTTGTGCTGATGGGCCTGTTTCCACGCTGCATGACTCTATGACTCGATAAATGCTGCATGAACTGCTGAGTTCCTCCAGCACTTTGTTTTTTGCTCAAGCCAGCCTCTGCAGTTTCTTGTATCTCAGTCAACTCGGTTGGGCAGGTCATGTCACTTCCCTGTCTGACACCAGACTCTTGAAACAACTACTATGCTCTGAGCTCTGTCATATTTACCTCTTAATTCTTGCACATTCTGAATAAATTTAACATGTTTTCTTGTAGTTTTACCATGTCCTCTCACTATCTTTTGATTTCAGTTTAGTTTAGTTTAGAGATACAGCGCGGAAACAGGCCCTTCGGTCCACCGAGTCCGCGCCGACCAGCGATCCCCGCACACTAACACTATCCCACACACACTAGGGACAATTTACACATACACCAAGCCAATTAACCCTGCAAACCCGTACTTCTTAGGAATTTAGTAGGAAACCAGAGCTCCCAGAGAAAACCCACGCAGGTCACAGGGAGAACGTAGAAGCTCCATATCGACAACACCCAAGGTCAGGATCGAACCCAGGTCTGTGGCGCTGTGAGGCTGCAACTCTACCGCTGCACCACCGTGTCGCCCAATTTTGCTAATGCCACCTTTACCATCTTTATAATAATGACACATAATTCATACCATGTTAATCATCTGTAACCTCTTTTATGGTTTACAAAAAACACTTATAACACAAAGCTGTTGAAACATTGAAGAGCATGACACAGAGTTTTAATGTGATGTTACGAGGTAAAAGAACAAACACAGATTGCAACAGCACTTGTACTAACAATGGTTCGGAATGCATTGATTAAATGGCACTTTCAGGGACTTGAATACAGATGCCGAGACTGAAAAGATGTTAATATTCTGATGACTGCCCATTATCTTTAGTCCAACAATGAGAAGCCGAATGCTACAGTATTTATTGCAAATCAAAGCAGATAATGCTGGAAATGTTCAGTGGTTAGGGTTGCCAAATTTCTAACTCCCAAATAAGGGACAAAAGGTGATGTCAACGCCCCACGTGACCTCACCCAGCCAGCGGCTACGTGCTCCCGCTCCACCAATAGCGGCCGCCCGGGCCGGGAAGCGGGCTGTTACGCAACCTCCATTCGGTGAACACACTCGGCCCCACTCCCCAAACACACTCCGTTAGCCTACACTGTCTGGGCCTACAGCGGCCCCGGGCCTACAGTGTCCGGGCCTACAGTGTCCAGGCCTACAGCGTCCGGGCCTACACTGTCCGGACCTACAGTGTCCGGGCCTACAGTGTCCGGGCCTACAGTGTCTGGGCCTACACTGTCCGGGCCTACAGTGTCCGAGCCTACACTGTCCGGGCCTACAGCGTCCGGGCCTACAGTGTCCGGGCCTACAGTGTCCGGGCCTACAGTGTCCGGGCCTACAGCGCCTCCCGGGCCTAATACAGGACAAGGGCGGTCCCGTAAGGGACAAACCAATTGAGCCCAATATAGGGGATGTCCCGGCTAATACGGGATGGTTGGCAATGCTATCAGTGGGTGAGAGTAAAGAGTCAATATTTTAGGAGGGGTTGTACAGGTAATTTTTTGGGATCAGGACCTTTCCTCAGACTGATTGAGTTGACCAATTTTTAGTTAAATTTAGAGATACAGCGCAGAAACAGGCCCTTTGGCCCACCGAGTCCACGCCAACCCAAGAATCCTGTACATTAACACTATTCTACACACACTAGGGACTATTTACACTTATACCAAGCCCATTATTCTACAAACCTATATGTCTTTGGAGTGTGGGAGGAAACTGAAGATCTCGGAGAGAACCCACGCAGGTCACGGGGAGAACGTACAAACTCCGCACAGACAGCACCCGTAGAGTCATAGAGTGATACAATGTGGAAACAGGCCTTTTGGCCCAACTTGCCCACACTGGCCAACATGTCCCAGCTACACTGGTCCCACCTGCCTGCGTTTGGTCCATATACCTCCAAACCTATCCTGTCCATGAAACTGTCTCTTAAACGTTGGGATAGTCCCAGCCTCAACTACCTCCTCTGGCAACGTGTTCCATACACCCACCACCCTTTGTGTGAAAAAGTTACCCCTCAGATTCCTATTAAATCTTCTCCCCTTCACCTTGAACCTATGTCCTCTGGTCCTCCATTCCACTACACTGGGCAATAAATTCATAAATTCGGTGTGTCTACCCGATCTATTCCTCTCATGATTTTGTACACCTCTATAAGATCACCCCTCATCCTCCTGCGCTCCAAGGAATAGAGACCCAGTCTGTTCAACCTCTCCCTATAGCTCACACCCGAACCCAGGTCTCTGGCGCTGTAAGCTCTGTGAGGCAGTAACTCTACCACTGCACCACCGTGACCGCCCTCTAGTCCTACTGAACATACGAGGTGCTGATGTTAACCAATAGATAAGAACAATTTCGCTCCCTGAATCTCCAAAGAAAAATGATGGTAAGGAGCCTATTTTTTGGCCATAATTCTAAGACATTGTAAACAACAGGGTTCAGAGATAAAGAATACTTGGCACACTAATAATCACTCGACAGCTGATTGTACTAATAACAGTTCATAAACTAGAGCTAAATGAAAATAGTAATTATATAGAATAGTTGGCAAACTGCTAATTATTTGATATGACAATAAAAATGGTAATTGTTACAGTTTTGTTTATTGTCACGTGTACCGAGATACAGCGAAAAGCTTTTGTTGCGCGCTAACCAGAATACAGAATACAGAATACAGAGCTTTATTTGTCATTCGGTACCGAGGTACCGAACTAAATTACATTGCAGTCACACAAAAAAAAAAAAGAACACAAGACACAGGACCCCAACACAAACATCCATCACAGTGACACCAAACACCCCCTCACTGTGATGGAGGCAACAAAACTTCCACTCTCTTCCCCACGCCCACGGACAGACAGCTCGACCCCGACCGACCCGCACAGTCCCCGCAAGGGGATGGAAGTCCCCGCGGCCGAGCCGGACCGGGCGCTGAAAAGTCCCGCGGCCAAGCCGGGCGATTGAAGGCCCCGCGACCGAGCCGTACCAGGTGCTGAAAAGTCCCGTGACCGAGCCGGACGATGGAAGGCCCCGCGGCCGTACCGTGCGCTGCTAAGTCCCGCGGCCGAGCCTTACCGGGCGGTGTAAAGTCCCGCGGTCGAGCCGCACCGGGCGATGTAAAGTCCCGCGGCCGAGCCGCGCCGGGCGATGGAAGGCCCCGCGGCCGAGCCGCGCCTGGCGCTGAACCGTCCCGCGGCCGCACCGGGCGATGTTAGGTCCCGCGGCCGAGCTGCACCAGCGGTGTAAAGTCCCGTGGCCTAGCCGCACCGGGCAATGGAAGGCCCCCCGGGCGATGGAAGGCCCGCGGCCAAACCCCCCACCACCCCCCACCCCACCCCCACCCCACCCCACACATACACAGCCAAAAAACAAAAACAAAAACCATCCCAACACCGACACACAACAAAAAAAAGGAAAAAAGACGAACAGACTGCCAGCGAGTCGCAGCCGTTAGGCGCCGCCACACGTAACACCAGTCAGCGGATAGACAATTCATGATTGCAATCGGCCCATTTACAGTGCACAGACACGTGATTAGGGAATAACGTTTAGTGCAAGGGAAAACCAGCAAAGTCCGAATAAGGATAGTCCGAGGGTTACCAATGAGGTAGATAGTAGTTCAGCACTGCTCTCTGGTTGTGGTAGGATGGTTCAGTTGCCTGATAACAGCTGGGAAGAAACTGCCCCTGGATCTGCAGGTAATCTTGAATATTTATACTGGGAAATTAACCAAACCTTCCAATTTTACAAGATACAAAGTGTATCCTTTCATTATAAAAGCATAATGATTCAAACTGCAAATGGAAGCAAGCATTGAATATTAATTTGTTCACAGAAAGTCAATAGTTATTGTGTGGCCACAGAGCCTTAAATAATGAGAAAACGTAAGTGGCTCCAATGATTAGCCTGGATTTATTCTGATAGATTTCTGATTTAAGGATTTCTTGACTATAAACAAGCAACATTTGGAGACAATATTAATCTTCGTCTTAACATATCGCTCCTTGGGGGATATAATCTTCAGTATTACAAATATTGTAATTCTGTACTGAGTTATCAAGGGAGACAGCATTTCTTCCCATGAACTCCATTTTCTCTTGTATTCCCCTGTTCAAGAGAAAATGGAGTTCATGGGAAGAAATGCTGTCTCCCTTGATAACTCAGTACAGAATTACAATATTTGTAATACTGAAGATTATATCCCCCAAGGAGCGATATGTTAAGACGAAGATTAATATTGTCTCCAAGATAACAACCTCTCTGCAGCTCTGACAAATATTAGTTTAGTTTGGAGATACAGCGCGGAAACATGCCCTTCGGCCCACCGAGTCCGCACTGACCAGCGATCACCGCCCTTTATGTGGCCTCCCTTTGCATACCTTGGGTGTGCAATATAAAGAATTTTGCTGTGACTTGGCACATGTGACAATAAAGTATTCATTCATTCATTCATTCATTCATTCATTCATTAACACCATCCTACACTAGGGACAATTTTGTACATTTATACCAAACCAATTAACCTACAAACTTGTACGTCTTTGGAGTGTGGGAGGAAACTCTAAGATCTTGGAGAAAAACCCGCGTAGGTCACGGGGAGAACGTACAAACTCCGTACAGACGGGCACCTGTGGTCAGGATGGAACCCGGGTCTCTGCCGCTGTTAGGCAGCAACTCTACCGCTGCACCACCGTGCCGCCATGTTCTGATGAATATTGTTCTAACTATATCCAGATGAAATATTTCTGCTTTCGTTGATGAAATTTTGTAACTAGAGTCAGATTTATTATTCAGTTGAATTCACCTTCCATTCTGAAATGTTTGTGCAATCAACTGACTAACCGGTTAATTCAGCCCTTTACTGTAAATTGCACCCATTTCTCCCCTTCTCTATCCCCCATGCCCTTCCACCTACATTCATTCCTCTGGCTTCACGGTGGCACAGCGGTAGAGACACTGCCTTACAGCGAATGCAGCGCCGGAGATCCAGTTACGATCCCGACTACGGGTGCTGTCTGTACGGAGTTTGTACGTTCTTCCCGTGACCTGAGTGGGTTTTCTCCCAGATCTTCGGTTTCCTCCCACACTCCAAAGGCGTACAGGTTTGTAGGTTAATTGGCTTGGTAAATGTAAAAATTGTCCCTAGTGGGTATAGGATAATGTTAATCATATTATATCATCATATCATCATATCATATATATACAGCCGGAAACAGGCCTTTTCGGCCCTCCAAGTCCGTGCCGCCCAGCGATCCCCGCACATTAACACTATCCTACACCCACTAGGGACAATTTTTACATTTACCCAGCCAATTAACCTACATACCTGTACGTCTCTGGGGATCGCTGGTCGGCGCGGACCCGGTTGGCCGAAGGGTCTGTTTCCGCGCTGTATCTCTAAACTAAAGATGGGCGGCACGGTAGCGCAGCGGTAGAGTTGCTGCTTTACAGCGAATGCAGCGCCGGAGACTCAGGTTCGATCCTGACTACGGATGCTGCACTGTAAGGAGTTTGTACGTTCTCCCCGTGACCTGCGTGGGTTTTCTCCGAGATCTTCGGTTTCCTCCCACACTCCAAAGACGTACAGGTATGTAGGTTAATTGGCTGGGTAAATGTAAAAATTGTCCCTAGTGGGTGTAGGATAGTGTTAATGTACGAGGATCGCTGGGCGGCACGGACTTGGAGGGCCGAAAAGGCCTGTTTCCGGCTGTATATATATGATATGATATGATATGATAAAGACTAAACAACTCGCACCTCATCTTTACTGAGTCTGAAGCATCTGAAGAAGGGTCTCGATCCAAAGCGTCACCCATTCCTTCTCTCCAGAGATGATGCCTGTCCCACTGAGTCACTCCAGCATTTTGTGTCTATCTTCGGTTTAAACCAGCGTCTGCAGTTCCCCCCCTACCTCATCTTTACTTAGTGCAAACTCTTCTTCAGACTTTATTTCTTACTCCCAGATATGGCAAGTGAGATTATAAACCACCAGGTTTTTTTTCCAGCCATTTCAAAACATTTGTCGGATTATGTAAAGAAAAAAGCTTGATGCTGTTTGAGAACACTGTGGAACCCATGAATAGATAATACATTCAACAATGTTTTTGTGTCTGTGAAGCATTGACAAAAATGTTATCTTGTGCAATTATGGACGGCACATAATGTGAGAAATTTATATGCTCGATTCTATTGAGGCGTGACTTTTATACATCTGTAGCCTTGTCGTAAAACCAAATGAGAAAACCTTATCTCCCTATAACATCACCGGACCAGGTTATGTACTTTTCAGCTTATCCACAGCAATTTCTTACCAGTTTCTATCTGCTTTTCATTACGTTATTATAATGTAAATGCAGGATACTTAAGAAAAAACCACCAAGGGGCTGCACGGTGGCGCGGCGGTAGAGTTGCTGCCTCACAGCGCCAGAGACCCGGGTTCGATCCTGACTACAGGTGCTGTCTGTACGGAGTTTGTACGTTCTCCTCGTGACTATGTGGGTTTTCTCCAGGATTTCCGGTTTCCTCCCACACTCAAAAGACGTGCAGGTTTGTAGGTTAATTGGCTTCAGTAAAATTGTAAATTGTCCCTAGTGTGTGTAGAATAGTGTTAGTGTGCGGGGATCACTGGTCGGCATGGACATGGTGCACCAAAGGACCTGTAGCACTAAACTAAATGTTTTTTTTCCAACCGGCATGCTTAGATTGACAATTTTAACCTGTGTGCACAACTCGAAAGTAAGGGAAAATAAAATATATATTTTTTTAAGATATACAACGCGGAAACAGGCCCTTCGGCCCATCGAATCTGCACCGACCAGCGATCCCCGCACATTAACACGATCCAAAACTAGGAACACTTTTTTACATTTATGCTAAGTCAATTGACCTACAAGCCTGGACATTTTTTGGAGTGTGAGAGGAAACCGAAGTTCTCGGAGAAAACCCGCGTGGGTCACGGGGAGAACGTACAAACTCCGTACAGACGGCATCTGTAGTCAGGAGTGAAACCAAGGACTCTGATGCTGTAAGCGCTGTAAGGCAGCAAATCCACCGTGGGTATTGTCTCAGGTATGCATACATGTATGCTCGTACGCACAGAGTAAAAGCGTCCTATCCTCATGAAGTCTGGCTCCAACATTATTTTGAAACACATGCCTGAATTCTTTCTTTAATGGCTTTGTTACCAATCCCTTGGGACGATGGGCCGTTATGATGAAGCACCCCATGAAAAAAATTAGCCGAGTTACAAGAAAGTGGAGTTACTGGTAAAAATGGAGAGAAGCCAAGCTTGAAAATACAACCCCCAGTGAAGCTGACAGCTCCTAGCAGTACATTAAATCAGAATAACAGCCCTTTGGCATAGTCTGCAGGTGAGGTGAATTGGCTTTGGAATAAATAAAGTAGACACAAAAAGCTGGAGTAACTCAGCAGGTCAGGCAGCATCTCTGGAAAAAATCATGAGAGGAATTTTTAAAATCATGAGAGGAATAGATTGTGTAGTTCAAGGGTTCCCAGCCAAGGGGCTACATTTTGCCTACCATTATTGTTATTTGAACTTAAAAACATGTTAAAAACTGTATTTTAAAATCTCCCCTTTGTCGGTTGCTTTATTGTGGTAGAAGTGTAAACTCAAATTACTGAACAAAACAGGGTGGGGGTAAATTTACTTTCGAAAAGTTGCCTGGGGTAAACGGGACGAAAAAAGTTGGGAACCCCTGGACTGTAGATGTTCTGAGCCTCTTGCCCAGAGTAGAGAACCAGAGGACATAGGTTTAAGGTGAGGGGGGGGGGGAAGATTTAATAAGATTCTGAAGAGTTACTTTTTCACACAACAGGTGGTAGGTGTACGGAATAAGCTACCAGAGGAAGTAATTGAGGTAGGTAAATATTGCAACGGTTAAGAAATATTTAGACAAGTACATGGATAGGACAGATTTAGAGGGATACGGCCAAATGCAGTTAGGTGGGAATAATATAGATCGGACATGTAGGCAAGTTGGGCCGAAGGGCCTGCTTCCATGTTGTATGACTCGATAACTCTAAAAGGATTAGGTGGCATTTCGGGGCAAGACCCTTCTTCAAGTTTGCCTTGTTTTGTAACAAGTAAGAATGCTATTAGTGTAGGAACTGCTGGTTTAAAACAAAGGTAGACTGGATATGTCTGGAGTATGCTGGAGTAACTCAGCGGGTCAGGCAGCATCCCTGGAGAATGGTGAATAGGTGAAACTTCAGGTAGCGATCCTTCTTCAGACTGACAGTCACGGTAGAGGGAAAGAGGGAAAATGATTCTCAGTCTGAAGAAGAGTCTCGATCCGAAACGTCACCTATTTATTTTCTCCAAACACGCTATTGGGCTCAGGTTGATGGAATGCAAGTAGCCCACCATGATGGAACGGTGGCGCAGCGGTAGAGTTGCTGCCTTACAGCGCCAGAAACCTGGGCTCGATCCTGACTATGGGTGGCATCTCTTCATGCGTACGTTCTCCCCGTGACCTGCGTGGGCTTTCTCCGGGATCATCAATTTCCTCCCACACTCCAAAGACGTACAGGTTTGTAGGTTAATTGGCTTGGTGTAAATGTAAAATTGTCTCTAGTGTGTGTAGGATAGTGTTAGTGTGCGGGGATCACTGGTCGGCCTGGACTCGGTGGGCCGAAGGGCCTGTTTCCGCGCTGTATCTCCAAACTAAACTAAAAGTTATTAGCGGTTTAATGACTTCAGGGCATGTTCTATTGTCCATGGAGGCATCTTGCAGTCAATCCTTGAGTAGGAATAAATCTACATTGCAGTGCAATTATATTAAATGCTGCTGTGACAGGTGGTTTGTTAGCGAGACATATTACGCTGAATTGTAAAATTTCCTCAGTGGGCCCTACCACATGGAATATCATATATCAAATGTAACATTTATGCAACTATACATCACATTGAACTGGATTTGAATTATGTTAAATCACAGTGATTTACCATCCAGTTTGTTCCTTTTGGAATAGTCGGTGATTATTTTCAAAGATTTTGTGCCTTGCAGAAAATTTAGTGTTTTCCCATTTAAATGTGCTAGCTGAGTAGATTATTATTGTTGTGGTGGCTTTATAAGCTTTAAAGGGTATGTACTTTAAAGCCTATGTACTTAACATTTTGGTTCACACAGTCCATTGATTTGTCTTTTAATCTGTAATCTCAAACACAGTATTGCGCAAGGCCTTACTGAACATGCCCCCTTTCATCTATAGATTGACATAGATAGAGTGGATATGGAGAGGATGTTTCCACTGGTGGGAGAGTCTAGGACTAGAGGTCATAGCCTCAGAATTAAAGGGCGCTCTTTTGAGAAAGGAGGTGAGGAGGAACTTCTTTAGTCAGAGGGTAAGTTAATCTGTGGAACTCATTGCCACAGAGGGCTGTGGAGGCCAAGTCAGTGGATATTTTTAAGGCAGAGATAGACAAATTCTTGATTAGAACGGGTGTCAAGGGCGATGGGGAGAAGGCAGGAAAATGGGATTGTTGTTGTTGTTCGTCCTTCGGGTTCCAAGATGACCATGACTTCACTTTCAGTTGGAGGATTGGTGACTGTGGGTACGGAAGTGACTGGTGAGGCCAATCCGGGCCCGGAAGGCACGCCCACACGTAGGACACAAGTGGATGGGTGCTGCAGTGGAAGTAGAGGTAGCCCGGGCCTTGCGCGCGGTGCGTTTCCTCTGGGCCTCTGCAGTGCGTCTGTTCTCTGCTGCACGGGCTCCTGTGGAGGCAGAGATCAGCCATGATTGAATGGCGGAGTGGACTCGATGGGTCGAATGGCCTAATTCTACTCCTACAACTTGTGAACTTGTTAATCTACCCCCACACAAACCTCTCAGAGGCACTCATTGTTTGTAGCTACAACCAATCCGCAAAAGGGGAGATTTTACGGAGGTCCATTCACCTACAAACCCTGCACGTCTTTGAGAGTTGAGGAGCGGAGAGGAACTGAGGTATAACCTCCGGCACCTTAGTTTAGTTTATTGTCACATGTACCGAGGTGCAGCGAAAAGTTTTTGTTTTGCGTACTGAACAGTCAGCGGAAAGACTACAATCGTGATTACAATCGATCCATTTACAGTGTTCAGATGCTCGATAGGGGAATAACGTTTAGTGCAAGGTGAAGACAGCAGAGTCTGATCAAGGATACTCCGAGGGTCACCAAAGAGGTAGATAACCTTCAAGGTCGGCTGCAGGAGGAACCTCCGAACCCCCCCCCCAAACCCCCCCCCCCCATGACACAGTGGTGGTCCGCAGAGGAGAGAGGCATTGGGTTGGGCTTACCTAGGCTTACCTGGAACCGAGACGTCCCAGGACATACAACACATGCACTGAACTTTGGATTGTTTGTGATTTCTGGATTTTTTCCTTTTGTTTTTAAACTGCGCCAAAATTGTGGCAACAGTGTATTTGTGGTTGTGCAAAATAATTTCACTGTGCTGTACACACGTGACAATAAAGAACCATTGAACCATTGGACCCATGTGGGATTCAGTCTAGTTTAGTTTAGAGACACAGCGCACAAACAGGCCATTCGGCCCACCGAGTCCAGGCCGACCAGCGATCCCCGCACACTAACACTATCCTGCACACACGAGGGACAATTTACACTTATACCAAGCCAATTAACCTACAAACCTGTACGTCTTTGGAGTTTGGGAGGAAACCCAGGATCGCGGAGAAAACCCATGCAGGTCACAGGGAGAACGTACAAACTCCGTGCAGACAGCACCCGTAGTCGGGATCGAACCCGGGTCTCCGGCGCTGCAAGCGCTGTAAGGCAGCAACCCTACCGCTGCGCCACCATGCCGACCTGGTAAGAACTAGCCAGAAATCGATGGGCTGACTAGAAACATAGAAAATAGGTGCAGGAGTAGGCCATTCAGCCCTTCGAGCCAGCACCGCCATTCAATATGATCATGGCTGATCATCTAAAATCAGGACCCCGTTCCTGCTTTCACCCCATATCCCTTGATGCCGTTAGCCCCTAGAGCTCCATCTAACTCTCCCTTGAAAACATCCAGTGAATTGGCCTCCGCTGCCTTCTGTGGCAGAGAATTCCACAGATTCACAACTCTCTGGCTGAAAAGGTTTTGCGTAGCCAATGGCTCATGCTAACACATCGCGAGAGCAACATCTATTGAGCCTCATTGTTAATCATCATATCATCATCATATCATATATATACAGCGGAAACAGGCCTTTTCGGCCCTCCAAGTCCGCGCCGCCCAGTGATCCCCGTACATTAACACTATCCTACACCCACTAGGGACAATTTTTACATTTACCCAGCCAATTAACCTACATAACTGTACGTCTTTGGAGTGTGGGAGGAAACCGAAGATCTCGGAGAAAACCCACGCAGGTCACGGGGAGAACGTACAAACTCCTTACAGTGCAGCACCCGTAGTCAGGATCGAACCTGAGTCTCCGGCGCTGCATTCGCTGTAAAGCAGCAGCTCTACCGCTGCGCTACCGTGCCGCCCATGTGTAAAAGCACAGTTGAGATAAGTAGTGGGCTCCCTGTAATGTGAAGTGCTGCCACGGCAACCAGAATACCATAACAGTGCTTCAGCTCAACTCAAAAGATAAACGTGTTTAGGTTTTAGAATGTGAACACAGCTCAAGAGCAAGGAGCGAGATTTAAAAAAAATTATATTCTTGTTCTCTGAACGTTATTGATGAAAAATCAGCAATTAGCACAGAGTGGATTAATAAAATATGCATAATATTCACAGAGGGGTTAGCGCCATTCATCCAACTTGTTTTTATTAAAATCTCAATGAAGCCTGTGCATTTTTACAGGTCGCCAATGTTAATGACTATAGTTTCATTCATACCGAGCATTAAAGATAATTGCAGAGATATCTTAAGCTCAGTTATTCAGAAATACTGAGATTTCTGTTACTGCATAGCTACATTCATCACAGCAACAATCTTGGAGAAAATTTTATTTTTCTTTCCACATTTTAATAGAAACATAGAAAATAGGTGCAGGAGGAGGCCATTCGGCCCTTCGAGCCAGCACTGCCATTCATTGTGATCATGGCTGATCATCCACAATCAGTAACCCGTGCCTGCCTTCTCCCCATATCCCTTGATTCCACTGGCCCCCAGAGCTCTATCTAACTCTCTCTTAAATTCATCCAGTGATTTGGCTTCCACTGCCCTCTATGGCAGAGAATTCCACAAATTCACAACTCTCTGGGTGAAAAGTTCCTTCCCACCTCAGTTTTAAGTGGCCTCCCCTTTATTCTAAGTCTATGGGATTAATTATTAATACCAGTTGTACAGTGTGAATGTTTTAGACGGGGTGGCACGGTGGAGTTTTGCTGCCATTACAGCACCAGAGACCCGGGTTCAATCCCGACTACGGGTGCTGTCTGTGCAAAGTTTGCACGTTCTCCCCGTGACCACGTGGGTTTCTCCAGGAGATCCGGTTTCCTCCCACACTCCAAAGGCGCACGGCATCTCCCCGAGCTCAGGAGGATGAGGGGTGATCTTAACGAGGTGCACAAGATGATGAGAAGAATAGATCAGATCATCGCACAGAGTCTTTTATGCAGGATAGGGGAAACGGAAACCAGAGGACATGGGTTTAAGGTGGGGGGGGGGGGGAAGATTTAATAGGAACCCGAGGAGTCATTTTTTCACACAAAGCGTGGTGACTACATGGAACAAGCTGCCAGAGGAGGTAGTATAGTTTAGTTTTTTAGTTTAGTTTAGAGATACAGCGTGGAAACAGGCCCTTCAGCCCACCGGGTCCGCGCCGACCAGCAATCCCGCACATTAACACTATCCTACACACACTAGGGACAATTTAACCTTATACCAAGCCAATTTACCAAAAAACCTGTATGTCTTTGGAGTGTGGGAGGAAACTGAAGATCTCGGAGAAAACCCACGCAGGTCACGGGGAGAACATACAAACTCCGTACAGACGGCACCTGTAGTCGGGTTCAAACCTGAGTCTCCAGTGCTGCAAGTGCTGTCAGGCAGCAACTCTACCGCTGCGCCACTGTGCCGCTCAATTTTAAATTGTAGGTTTGTAGTTGAGGTAGCGACGAAAACAATGTTAATAAAAAGTTTATACAGGTACATGGTCAGGATGGGTTTAGACAATAGACAATAGGTGCAGGAGGAGGCCATTCGACCCTTCGAGCCAGCACCGCCATTCAATGTGATCATGGCTGATCATTCTCAATCAGTACCCCGTTCCTGCCTTCTCCCCATACCCCCTGACTCCGCTATCCTTAAGAGCTCTATCTAGCTCTCTCTTGAATGCATTCAGAGAATTGGCCTCCACTGCCTTCTGAGGCAGAGAATTCCACAGATTTACAACTCTCTGACTGAAAAAGTTTTTCCTCATCTCAGTTCTAAATGGCCTACCCCTTATTCTTAAACTGTGGCCCCTTGTTCTGTACTCCACCAACATTGGGAACATGTTTCCTGCCTCTAATGTGTCCAACCCCTTAATAATCTTATACGTTTCGATAAGATCTCCTCTCATCCTTCTAAATTCCAATGTATACAAGCCTAGTCGATCCAGTCTTTCAACATACGACAGTCCCGCCATTCCGGGAATTAACCTAGTAAATCTACGCTGCACGCCCTCAATAGCTTAGAAGGAAAAGGGGCAAAATGCAGGCAGTTTAGAGATACAGCGCCGAAACAGGCCCTTCGGCCCACCGGATCCGTGCCGAACAGCGATCCCCGCACATTAACACACTATCCTACACCCACTAGGGACAACTTTTACATTTACCAAGCCAATTAACCTACAAACCTGCACGTCTTTGGAGTGTGGGAGGAAACCGAAGATCCCGGAGAAAACCCACGCAGGTCACGGGGAGAACGTACAAACTCCGTACAAACAGCGCCCATTGTCGGGATCGAACCCGGGTCTACGGCGCGGCATTCGCTGTAAGGCAGCAACTCTACCGCTGCGCCACAGTGACCGCCATGTAGATGGGGCATGTTGGTCGGCGTGGGTAAGTTGACACTATGGACTATGATTCTATGACTCCTATGCTTTAATGCACACTGTTAGAACTAAGTAATTGAATTAAATAAATGGCCTTCCCACTTTGTTTCTGTCAGGTTCTTTACTTTCACTGTGCAGTTAGCTTTTCTCTCAACAAAGAAAATCTCATGGGAATTCTTTACTGAATTTCATTTCCCCCCAGCATGCCTGAACTGTGTTGCATATGATGCATAATTCAGAGCTACCAAGTATATATCTTTTGCTCTATGTGCATACATTTAGGGCAGAGGTAAAGTTACTGCCTTACAGCACCAGAGACCCGGGTTCGATCCCGACTACGGGTGCTGTCTGTACGGAGTTTGTACGTTCTCCCCGTGACCTGCGTGGGTTTTCTGCGAGATCTTCAGTTTCCTCCCACACTCCCAAGACACACTGGATTGTAGGCTAATTGACTTGGTATAAGTGTAAAACTGTACCGAGTGTGTGTAGGGTAGTGTTAATGTGTGGGGATCGCTGGTTGGTGCGGACTCGGTGGGCCGAATGGCCTGTTTCTGTGCTGTATCTCTAAACTAAACTATACAAACCTTTGAGCCATTGTACATAGCAAAAACAAATGTTATTGTGCTTTTCCCCCCATCAAACCTATTGGTCAGTAAGGCATTTCTAAATGTCCGTCTTCAAATATAAAGGCAAATAAAATCTGGTGCATTTTTATCTTCATGGTATAAGTTCCTCTTTCTTTTAGAGTCAGTGTCAAACAGTCATAGACTCATACAGAGTGCAAGAGGCCCTCCTGCCCAACTTGCCCACACCGACCAACATGGCCCATACACCAGTCCCACCTGTCTACATTTGGCTCGTATCTGGGCTTGTATACACTGGATGAGAGGGGATCTTATTGAAACATACAAGATTATTAAGGGATTGGACACGTTAGAGGCAGGAAACATGTTCGCGATGTTGGGGGAGTCCAGAACCAGGGGCCACAGTTTAAGAATAAGGGGAAGGCCATTTAGAACGGAGATGAGGAAAAACTCTTTCAGTCAGAGAGTTGTGGATCTGTGGAATTCTCTGCCTCAGAAGGCAGTGGAGGCCAATTGTCTGGATGGTTTGAAGAGAGAGCCAGATAGAGCTCTTAAAGATAGGGGAGTCAGGGGGTATGGGGAGAAGGCAGGAACGGGGTACTGATTGTGAATGATCAGCCATGATCACATTGAATGGCGGTGCTGGCTCGAAGGGCTGAATGGCCTCCTCCTGCACCTATTGTCTATTGAAATGTTTCTTCAACGTTGCGATAGTACCTGCCTCACCTCCCTCCTCTGATAACAGCTGGGGAGAAATTGTCCCTGGATCTGGAGGTGAGACTGATCCTTGAAGATGCTGCTGGCCTTGCCGAGGCAGCGTGAGATGAAGATGGAGTCGATGGACGTGAGGTTGGTTTGCGTGATGGTCTGGGCTACGTCCACATCTCTCTGCAATGTCTTTACATTTGCAGTAAGAAGCAGAGTTTTATTTGAAAATTAGTAAAATTAACCGTTCTAATCAAGAATTGATCTATCTCTGCCTTAAAAATATCCACTGACGGCCTCCACAGCCCTCTGTGACAATGAGTGCCACAATTTCCTGAAAAAAGTGACATAGTTGCCTTATCCTACTTCTCTGTTGATAAGAAATGTTGCTAAATGCATTTAAACATCAGTTTCCCCGTTTTGAAGTTATTGCAAATATCTTTATTGACTGTTTTTTCCAGTTAACCTCTTATTGAGCGGTGTATTTAAAAATTCAGACTTTGATAATTACTCCCAGGTTTTTTGTATTTCCAAAATTGTTTAATTAGTTATTGACAGTGAGCTGCAATTGACTTCTTTATAGATTTGAATTGATTGCTTTCTTGCCCCGAGATGAAATCTGTGGGTTAGGTAACAAGGGAACAAGTGAAATAATTAGTAATGATTCTAATCATGAGTTCTTAAATTGGAAAATTGCATTCTGTGCAAACGGCAGAGCCAGAATTGAACTGTGAAGGTAACACAAGAATAAACTGTATTAAACGTTATTCACATTATTACCTTTATCATCATCATTGGCGGTCACTGGAAGCGAGTGTGACTGTCCTCTCCATAGGGTCGGACGCCTGTGCGTGACTTTGTTTAACGTGGGGAGACTGGTGCACAGACAGCCATCACACGGTCCTCGACAGATCTGGGTCAGGAACAAGTGGCGTGGAGTCCAAGACCACCGGGGACCCTTTTCTGCTGCAGCCTTCATCCATCCACCTTCCCAGCCATTGTGACGCTCCACTGAAGTCAGCCGTCATCCTCCCTCCGCCTGTTCCACCGTTGAGGTCTTGGTTGGATTGCTCTTTGTCAGGGACCTCCCTCCCCCTCAACCTTACCGCCATGGGTGACCCCACCAAGAGTGTAGCTCCAGACGGCATCGCTCTCAGGGTCTCAGGACCACACAAGCTTCTCCACCACCACAAGGTGACAATCCATGGAGAAGATTCCGTTTGTCCAGTGTCTGTACACTGTGGACGGCTCGATTGTAATCATATATTGTCTTTCCTCTGACTGGATAGCACGCAACAAAAGCTTTTCACTGCACCTTGGTACACGTGACAATAAACTAAACGGAAATCAGTCGGTGAATGAAAGGCGAGGTTTGCAAGTGATAGTCGGGGCATCAGAGTCGGGTCACATTTCCTTGCACGCACTCCTCTTCTAGAACTGCGCGGTGGCACAGCGGTAGAGTTGCTGCCTCCCGGCCCGGGCAGCCGCCATTGGTGGAGCGGGAGCACGTGGCCGCTGGCTGGGTGAGGTGGCGCGGGGCGGTGACATCACCTTGTCCCATATTTGGGAGTGAGAAGGTTGGCAACCGTAGTGGTCAGTGTGGGCAAGTTGGGCCGAAGAGCCTGTTTCCACGCTGTCCGACCCTATAACTTTATCAGCCCGTTAACTGCAAAATGCAACACATGCGGTTCCCAAGTGGTTCTCTGCTTCACTTCTCCACAATGGCTCTGTCTGGATTTTTTGATGAGTCACAGAAAGCACCATTTGAGGGAACTTTCAGAGGATTAATTAACCTAATTAGTTTTTGATGCTTGCAATTCTTCCACCAAATCAAGTGGTATCCAAGAGGCAGGGAGATCATTACAAGCAGCTTGTGATTCCTTTTGTAATTGCTGTTCAGCTTGTCAATTACTGTAATTGTTCAAAGTTTCAAGTAAAACACGAGAACTTCCAAGCACAAAAGTGGCACAATGCGACTTCTGAAGTGACCATTATTGAAGTGGAAATTCATTTCAGACAAAATACTCAATAGTGCTGGAAAATCATCCCTGTTGAAGCAGACAATGAAGTGTATTGTCCTACATTGTGGACTCCTTTCAGTTTAGTTTAGAGGTACAGTGCGGAAACAGGCCCTTTGGCCCACCGAGTCCGCGCCGACCAGCGATCCCCTGTTATACGAGCACACACTAGGGACAATTTACAATTTTAACCAAAGTCAATTAATCTACAAAACCTGTACGTCTTTGGAGTGTGGGAGAAAATTGAAGCTCCCGGAGAAAATCCACGCAGGTCACGGGGAGAACGTATACACTCCACAGACAGCACCCGTAGTCGGGACCGAACTCGGGACTCTGGCGCTGTAAGGCAGCAACTCTGCCGCTGCGCCACCGTGCCACACTTTTGTGTAGAAGTCGAGCAGTTACTGATACAATGTTTTTACGTTTACTGAAACACATAGAATTTCAGTGAACTATGACTTGGGTTGAATTGAATTTGTAATCAAGGCATCATCAACCTCTGATATAAACAGCACTCGGTCACTCCCTCTTCTCCCCTCTCCCATCAGGCAAGAGGAATAGAAGTGTGAGAACTCACACCTCCAGATTCAGGGACAGTTTCAGTTACCAGGCAACTGAGCCATCCTATCACCAACTAGAGTCCTGACCTAGCATCTACCTCATTGGATACCTTTGGATGATCTTTAATCGGACTTTACCTCGTACTAGACTATTCCCTTTATCCTGCACCTGTACACAGTGCATGGCTTGGTTGGGATCATGTATAGTCTTTCCGCTGACTGATAGGACGTAATAACAAAAAGTGTTTCACTGTAAAAGGAAACAGGCCATTGTCAGCTGTTCGTTGGGTGAAAATGAGAAGCTGGTGTGACTTGGGTGGGGGAGGGATAGAGAGAGAGAGAGACGGGGAATGCCGGGGCTACATGAAGTGAGAGAAATCAAATTCACCACTAGGCTGTAAGCTGCCCAAGCCAAATATGCTAACAATGGCCCCTTTCCTTTATCATCGTTACTTTATTGCACGTCTTTCATTCATTGTTCTTTATCTCTCCACATCACCGTCTATATCTCTCGTTTCCTTTATCCCTGACCAAGTCTGAAGAAGGGTCTCGACCCGAAACGTCACCCATTCCTTCTCTCCAGAGATGCTGCCTGTCCCCGCGGAGTTACTCCAGCTTTTTGTGTGTCTGTCTTCGGGAGGCAGCCATAACCGGCTGTGTTGCTGTGACAGTCCGAAGGCTTGTTTTGCCCCAGCCGTTGAAAGCATCATCCACTCTACTCTAACTTTGGACCGTGTCGGACATGGTCACCTGTGTTCTGCCCTCCTGGAAACCGCACAGGAGCGGAAGGAGAAAAAGTGCTCTGTGAAAATAAACCGCTAAGATGCTGCAGGATTTAAACAGTTGTCAGATAACATTTGTCGATGCTTTCCTCCTGCCAAATGAATTAAACATCAAGCAAAGGGAGAAATTACTTATGTTTTGTCACTTCATCTCTGCGGGATAGGTCATTTTCATCGTTGCATTCAAATTGCATTTAGACAAACAAAAATTGAACATAGTTCTCTCTCTCTCTCCCTCTCTCTCCCAGTACACTGACAGCTGCTTATACAGATAATGTGGCAAATACAGATAAAACCATTTAGGTGATATAACTGCCTGAAGCCACAGGCAGCCACAGAAGATATGCGCAAGGTATTAAACATGACTGGATTAGGAAGCGATTATTATTTTTCTCAAAATGTTGCCCATCTTTCACAGGTGTCAACATTTCCTCAGCTACTCTGCTGAAATGTGTTGTCAAGTTTTCTAATTTCTCCAAAAAAAAAATCTCAGCCCCATCGGTTGACCTGTTACAAATACATCCTGCTCTTGGCAAAAGAGATTTTCAGCGCTTACACTTGTTCACAGCCTCTCCTTCGTGCTGACGGTCTTCATAGTTTGGCATTCCACTGTTAAGTTTTAGTTTGGTTTAGAGATACAGTGCGGAAACAGGCCCCTCGGCCCACCGAGTCCGCGCCGACCAGCGAACCCCGCAAATTACTGCTACCCTACACACACTAGGGACAATTTACACTTACACCGAGCCAATTAACCTACAGACCTGCACATCTGTGGAGTGTGGGAGGAAACCGAAGATCTCGGAGGAAACCCACGCAGGTCACGGGGAGAACGTACAAACTCCGTGAAGTCGGCACCCGTAGTCAGGATCAATGGTCCTTTATTGTCACGTACACCGAGGTGCAGTGAAATTTGATTTACCATACAGCCAAACAAAAAAAAGCAACAAGATACATAATTACATAAAGATTAAACATAGATGTAAACAGCCATCGCAGCGGCGTGTGAGATTCGCCAGGGCACACAGCATCAGCAGAGACCCACAGCCATCAGTTTAATATCCGGGCCACACACACACACGCTCCTTCACCGTGATGTGACCAGAGTTGTACCGACCGCTGTCGCTCTCTCTGTAGTCCCTGTCCGCTCGAACAGTCAGAAAGCCGTCCGCACTCCCACCAGACTCCGGGATGTCTTCACGGAGCCAGGTCCCAGCAAACACCGAGATCACCGCACTCCCTCCGAGTCCCCACCAGCGCAGGCCGCACGGCCATCTTGTTTTTTCTGCAACCTCACACCCCCCATTGTGATGGAAGGCAAATAACGTATGCCTTCTTTCCTCCTTTCCTGCCGCGGTCGGGGCGATCGAAACATCCGCGGTCGGGGAGATCGAAACATCCGCACTCAGATCAATCGAAACATCCGCAGTCGGGGCGATCGAGGCTCCCGCCATCGGGGCTGGCGAAGCTCCTGTGGTTGGAACTCCCGGAGTCGATCCCTAACAAATGGACCGCCAGCTCCACGAAGTTAAGGCCGCAGTGCGGACGGAGATACAATATGGAAAAAGTCGCATCTCCGTCGAGGGACGAGATAAAACAATGTTTCCCCCGCCCCTCCCCCCCATTTAATACAAAAGATACATGAAAACATACAAGTAAAAACAGACTAAGAACAACAAAAGAAGAAAGGGACAAGACAGGTTGTTGGCAAAGCTCCCACGTATGGCGCCACCCAGTGGATGGATCCTGGTCTCCAGCACTGCCTGCGCTGCAAGGCAGCAACTCTACAGCTGCGCCACCGTTTTGTGTTTATCTTGGATGGGAATGAAAGCCTGGCGATGTGACTTCTTTGACATTGTCTAACGGCCAATGGCGTTTCCTGGCAACGCACAAGACTGAACTCGTCGAGGAATATCTGAGGAAGTCCCGACGGAACGAAGAAAAAGTTAATTAAAGTGCCAAGCAATTAAGCGATTGGTTGCTGAAGTTGCGAAACAATCTCAGCAAAGCACAATAAACCAGGCTTATTTTTCTTGCTTGATTGGACTTACATAAGCCAAAAAAAATACATCAGAGTTTAATATGTTTGTTGCCAAAAATAAATGATTTCTCTTATGTTCTCTTCTTATAAATTGTCTGCATAGCGACACAACTTTTATATTGCTTTGAGTTAGAACCGTAATAAATCTACTCTTCCCCTTGTTCATGCATTAGTAGAAATTGGTCGGCGTGCTTTACTGAGCTAAATCTTTGTACGTAATATGTCTTTTCTTGTCACTGTAACTCACAATAATTTTATGTAGCTAGTGTTCACACAACACCATTTAGTTGAACAGCTCCGAGCCACCTTAAGTTTAATTTAGTTTAGTTTAGAGATACAGCGCTGAAACAGGACCTTCGGCCCACCGAGTCCACGCCGACCAGTAAGCCCCGCACATTAACACTATACTACACACTCGAGGGACAATTTTTATATTTACACATTTATACCAAGCCAATTAACCTACAAACCTGAACGTCTTTGTGGAGTGTGGGAGGAAACTGAGATGAGGAAAAACTTTTTCAGTCAGAGAGTTGTGAATCTGTGGAATTCTCTGCCTCAGAAGGCAGTGGAGGCCAATTCTCTGAATGCATTCAAGAGAGAGCTAGATAGAGCTCTTAAGGATAGCGGAGTCAGGGGGTATGGGGAGAAGGCAGGAATGGGGTACTGATTGAGAATGATCAGCCATGATCACATTGAATGGTGGTGCTGGCTCGAAGGGCTGAATGGCCTCTTCCTGCACCTATTGTCTATTGAAACCGAAGATCTCGGAGAAAACCCACCCAGGTCACAGGGAGAACGTACAAACTCCATACAGACAGCACCCGTAATAGACAACAGGTGCAGGAGGAGGCCATTCAGCTCTTCGAGCCAGCACCGCCATTCAATCTGATCATGGCTGATCATTCTCAATCAGTACCCTGTTCCTGCCTTCTCCCCATACCCCCTGACCCCGCTATCCTTAAGAGCTCTATCTAGCTCTCTCTTGAGTGCATTCAGAGAATTGGCCTCCACTGCCTTCTGAGGCAGAGAATTCCACAGATTCACAACTCTCTGACTGAAAACGTTTTTCCTCATCTCAGTTCTAAATGGCCGACCCCTTATTCCTAAACTGTGGCCCCTTGTTCTGGACTCCCCCAACATTGGGAACATATTTCCTGCCTCTAACGTGTCCAACCCCTTAATAATCTTATACGTTTCGATAAGATCTCCTCTCATCCTTCTAAATTCCAGTGTATACAAGCCCGCCATTCCGGGAATTAACCTAGTAAACCTACGCTGCACGCCCTCAATAGCAAGTCGGGATCGAACCCGGATCTCTGGCGCTGTGAGGCAATAACTCTGCCACTGCGTCACCGTGCCGCCCTGAACTCTGACATTGCCAAACAAATTATAACCGTTAACCACACCACCTCTGATGCACAATCGGGATGCACAAATTAGACAGGTCACCCGTAGAAGTCACACAGGGTACTAAAGGACACAAAGTGCTGGAGTAACTCAGCGGGTCAGGCAGCGTCTGCAGTTCCTTCATACACTGAATGGATCCAACAATTTTTGAGGTGAATAAAGATGGCGTGGTTAGTAAGTTCGCAGATCGCCCTAAAATTTGTGGTTTAACATGTAAATCGGGACCGAAGATTAATGAAGTGAAAATAACAGATATGTAGAGGGTCAAACCTAAAATAACGCAGCAGTTATATTGCTTTGCAAAAAAAAATAAAAATCCTTAAGTAGAAAATTGAAGGGCAAAGGAGATTTTTGACAGTTAAACATGTCAAATCCTGATGACATCTTTTTTTGTGCGATTCACTCAAGCAAAGAAATATCATGATTCATTAGCACGTGAGATGAAATAGATGTCCAAGAAATATTATGAAGCCAAAAGCAAAAGATTGCAGACGTTGGAATTATTCTTCAGGTCAGGCAACGTCAGTTCTGATGGAAACTCATTGACCTGAAACATTATGTACTTCTTGCTCTACTGATGAATAGGGAAGGTTTAGAGAGATGTCAGTCAAATGCCTGATTTCTATCAGAGTAGCCTCCAAGTTCCCCCAATAGAATTTTGCCCTAGAACAAATGTAAATTGAATTGCGGCACGGTGGCGCAGCGGTAGAGTTGCTGCATTACAGAGAATGCAGCGTCAGACACCCGGGTTCCATCCCGACTACGGGTGCTGTCTGTACGGAGTTTGTACGTTCTCCCCGTGACCTGATTGTTGGCTCGGGACGGTGTGATCCCAAGAGCTGATACAACGGTGAAAACTGTGGAACTGGTTAACCGAATCCTCACAAGGCACTTCTTTGTTAGTCTGAAGAAGAGTCTCGACCCGAAACGTCACCCATTCCTTCTCTCCAGAGATGCTGCCTGTCCCGTTGAGTTACTCCAGCTTTTTGTGTCTATTTTCATTATTATTCCTCACAGTGTCTTTCCAGATCATCTGTTTTATTACACTGTGGCTTTGCTTAACTTCACCTCTCCCTAACACCAGCCAACACCACCCAAACTGCTCCTTATATTTGTCAATGGTTTGGTTTAGTTTGGTGATACAGCACAGACAAAGGCCCCTTCCACCCACCGAGTCCGCACCGAACAGCGATCCCCGCACACTAACACTATCCAACGCACACGAGGGGCAATTTTTACATTTTGATACCAAGCCAATTGACCGACAAACCTGTACGTCGTATGGCTCTACGAGTCTGGAATGATTTGCTATGTTGAACTTTAAACAATCTGACGTGCGTGTCACTGTGTTTATGGTCCCTCGATTGTGTGTGTTCACTCAGTGTGTTCCATTTAATGTTGACAGACTCTGATCAAGGACTGGTAATAGGTTAGAGAATGCAAGTCGGAGAAAGGTCAGAACCGTGGGCGATCTGAACGGAACAAGTGCACAGTAATTGTCAGGAGTTGTTGGAATAATCCATTCAAAACATTTGTACGTTTTATCCCGTGTTTTATAGATAACAGCATCTAAGACACTTGTGAGGTTGACAGTCACATAGTGTGGAAACACTACCTTCGGCCCAACTAGTCCACACTGGCCACAGTTATAGAAACATAGAAAATAAGTGCAGGAGGAAGCCATTTGGCCTGCCTTCGGGCCACAGTTACCCAGGCCACAGTTTAAGAATAAGGGGTGGGCCATTTAGAACTGAGATGAGGAAAAACGTTTTCAGTCAGAGAGTTGTGAATCTGTGGAATTCTCTGCCTCAGAAGGCAGTGGAGGCCAATTCTCTGAATGCATTCAAGAGAGAGCTAGATAGAGCTCTTAAGGATAGCAGAGTCAGGGGTATGGGTAGAAGGCAGGAACGGGGTACTGATTGAGAATGATCAGCCATGATCACATTGAATGGCGGTGCTGGCTCGAAGGGCCGAATGGCCTCCTCCTGCACCTATTGTCTATTCTCCCCATATCCCTTGAATCCGCTAGCCCCTAGAGCTCTATCTAACTCTCTTTGCAATCCATCCAGTGAATTGTCCTCCACTGCCCTCTGCGGCAGAGAATTCCACAAATTCACAACTCTCTGGGTGAGTTCCTACTATGCAGAGCTGCTGACTGTCTTGCTGAGTTACTCCAGCATTTGGCATCCATCTTCAGAATCTCCCTTGCCCCGCTGAGTTTCTCCAGCATTTTGTGCCTAATCTACGTTTTCTCATTTGCTGTGAGGTGTCTCCAGAATATTGTTGTTCTAAAGTGGCAGCAATCTGTTTCAGCTCTGTGGAGCAGGGACCACTGCATCCCTAAGGAATACAAACTCAATAGAATCACCCCATGCGGATAATGAGCTGCTTCTGTGGCTCAGTTGATGGAAGGCCAATCTACTTGAGGATTAAGTCATCTGTACCCAGGAGGGTGATACAGACCAAGGAGACACAATTTGTGCTGAATTGTCTCATCTCAGTCAGAAGCAGTTCTTCAATCTCGGTTTCTTTCTCCCAGCGTAATGGGATTGCTGGTGAGGTCAAGATTTCAGTTTCTTAGTTTCGAGATACAGCGTGGAAACAAGCCCTTCGGCCCACCGTGTCCGCGCCGACCAGTGATCCCCGTACACTAACACCATCCCACACACACACTAGGGACAATTTTTACATTTACAACAAGCCAATTAAACTACAGACCTGCAAGTTCTTTGGAGTGTGGGAGGAAACCGAAGATCTCGGTGAAAAGCCACGCAGGTCATGGAGAGAATGTACAAACTCCGTACAGACGGCGCCCGTAGTCAGGATCAAACACGGGTCTCTGGCGCTGTAAGGCAGCAACTCTACTGCTGCGACACCGATATTTCTTGGCGAGTGCCAATTATCCTGGATTCGGATGGCCATTTAAGTTAATGGACAGTAAACAATAGGTGCAGGAGTAGGGCATTCGGCCCTTCGAATCAGCACCGCCATTCAATGTGATCATGGCTGATCATTCTGAATCAGTACCCCGTTCCTGCCTTCTCCCCATACTCCCTGACTCCGCTATCTTTAAGAGCTCTATCTAGCTCTCTCTTGAAAGCATCCAGAGAATTGGCCGCCATTGCCTTCTGAGGCAGAGAATTCCACAGATTTACAACTCTCTGAGTGAAAAAGTTTTTCCTTATCTCCGTTCTAAATAGCCTACCCCTTATTCTTAAACTGTGGCCCCTGGTTCTGAACTATCCCAACATCGGGAACATGTGTTGGGATGCAAGGCAGCAACTCTACCACTGAGCTACCGTGCCACCTGTTATATCCGGGTCGAGACCCGACTCGAAATCCCGGTTTCTTCCCACATCCCAAAAACATGCAGGTATGTCGGTTAATTGGCCCCTTGTGAAATGCCCCGAATGTATTAGTGAGATAACATAGAACTAGTTTAAATGGGTGATTGATGGTTGACATTGAATCAGTGGGCTGAAGGGCCTATTGCTAGGTTATATCACTAAACTAAGACTAAATTCAGAATTTGCTGCCAAATAAATACTTTCTTTCCTGAAGAAGGTTCTTGACCCGAAACGTCAACCATTCCTTCTCTCCAGAGATGCTGCCTGATCCCGCTGAGTTACTCCAACTCTTTGTGTCTACCTTAGGTTTAAACCAGCATCTGCTGTTCCTTCCTACACAGATCAAAGCGGAAAAATGTTCAAGGAAATGTAGATTGGTTCATTGTTGGCTGAGGGGAAAGTGACAATGATGCATACAATCAGAAAAATGAATCAGGAGGACAGTGAAACTAGTCGGAGAACTAGGGTGGGGGAGGGATGGAGAGAGAGAGGGAAAACAAGGGTTGTTTGAAGTTTCAAGAAATTAATATTTATAGTGCAGGCGTGTAAACTGCCTAAACAATAGACAATAGACAATAGACAATAGGTGCAGGAGTAGGCCATTCAGCCCTTTGAGCCAGCACCGCCATTCAATGCGAGCATGGCTGATCACTCTCAATCAGTACCCCGTTCCTGCCTTCTCCCCATACCCCCTGACTCCGCTATCCTTAAGAGCTCTATCCAGCTCTCTCTTGAAAGCATCCAACGAACTGGCCTCCACTGCCTTCTGAGGCAGAGAATTCCACACCTTCACCACTCTCTGACTGAAAAAGTTCAGAAAGAAAGAAAGAAGAGACACAAAATGCTGGAGTAACTCAGCAGAACAGGCAGCATCTCTGGAGAGAAGGAATGGGTGACGTTTCCGGTGGAGACCCTTCTTCAAACTCGACCCGAAACGTCACCCATTCGTCAGGGAAACGAGAGATACAGGCGGTGATAGACGGAGCTATAGAACAAATGAATGAAAGACATTCAAAAGTCTGCTTTGATCGGTCATTTTCACACCTTGCACTTCCATATCCCTTGTGTCCCTCTCCCCGAATCTTGGTCTCGACCCGAAACGTCACCCCTTCCATCTTTCCTGAGAACTGCCGATCCTGCTGAGTTACTCCAGCTTTTTGTGTCTATCTTACATTGTTTGAATGGTTCTTTAAGAGGCGAAAACAGCAGCCTATTGATGGAAAAAGAGGAAAATCACTTTGTTGCCTATCACATTGTATTTTCTTTCATGAAAACCAAGGTTGCACGGACTCCCTAGAGACTCACAGATGCACTGAAATATTTTGATTATAATAATACAACAACAATGCAGAATGAATTGCTGCAGAATTCAATGCCGAGTCTAAAAGCGTGACTTTTTTCACCATTATATTTTGAAAGTTAATGTCGGAAACAAACAATGAAAAACATGCTAATGGAGAACATCTCAAATAAATTAAAATCCTATTTTTATTTTGCATGTTATTAAAATTAAGAGGTTTGGCCGTACAATTTTAAGAGTGCCGTACAATTTTAGATTTATATATTAAATCCAAGTCATAAAATTATTAAAAAATGACAAAATATCAAGGCACTTACACTTGCAGGAGAGCCATTAATTGAAGTCAAATGATCCAAACTGAATAGAATAGGAAAGTCTATTGTAGGAGCCATTTACGTTTTGGCTAGTTACGGTTGGCATATTATATTATGTTCTCTTGATATATATTGCTGTGTTATTTTGGACACTTGGGTCATTAGATGTACGGGGTGGTGTATATATATGTGGGCATAAGGGACTGGGAGTGAACAGATACAGGGAGGAAGAGTGTACAGTTCTTACCAGACCTGGAAACAGACTTGCAATCAGACCAGGGTCTGAGCAACCAGCCGCGACTTATATGCAAAATAAGTACAGCCTGGTATGTTCATCTCCTTGTTTGTACAACTACTTCAATAAACAACTAATTGAACTGGAAAAACGTCACGAAGATCTGTTCTGTTGGCGTTTGCGTAAGTTCACTCCGACTCCCTGTGTAGTAATGGCAACTAGAAAAGAATTTATTGGAAAAGTCGGGAAGTTGCAATTACATCGACCACTCCTACTAATGGTGTGAGATTTGAAGAGGTACTTTGCCTCATCGGAGGCCAGGGAAAGTGTAAGTGACCCCAGGCATTGACGATAGACCCCACAAATTGCTGGAGTAACTCAGCGGGACAGGCAGCATCTCTGGAGAGGAAGGGGTGACGTTCGCAGCCTGAAGAAGGATCTCGACCTGAAACGTCACCCGTTCCTTCTCTCCAGAGATGCTGCCTGTCCTGCTGAGTTACTCCAGCATTTTGTGTCTATCTTTGGTGTAAATCAGCAACTGCAGTTCCTTCCTACACACTAGCTATTTAACAATAATGGAAATCTACACTTTACAAGACCTGCAAATCCATTAACTTGAAGATAGATGCAAAATATTGGAGTAACTCAGCGGCTCAGGCCGTATCTCGGGAGAAAAGGAACCGGAGACTCAGGTTCGATCCTGACTACGGGTGCTGCACTGTAAGAAGTTTGTACGTTCTCCCCGTGACCTGCGTGGGTTTTCTCCGAGATCTTCGGTTTCCTCCCACACTCCAAAGACGTACAGGTATGTAGGTTAATTGGCTGGGTAAATGTAAAAATTGTCCCTAGTGGGTGTAGGATAGTGTTAATGTACGGGGATCGTTGGGCGGCACGGACTTGATGGGCCGAAAAGGCCTGTTTCCGGCTGTATATATATGATGATGATGATGATGATGATTAACTTGACTGTTGATCCAGTGACCAGAGTTCAAATTCCAATATGGTCTTTGTGGAATTTAAACTCAATTAATAAACTTTTTTTGTTTCTTAAAAGGAGACAGGAAGGCTCAGAAATTATAGAAACAAAGAAACATAGAAAATAGGTGCAGGAGGAGGCCATTTGGCCCTTCGAGCCAGCACTGCCATTCAATATGATCATGGCTGATCATCCAAAATCAGTACCCCGTTCCTGCCTTCTCCCCATATCCCTTAATTCCATTAGCCCGAAGAACTAAATCTAATTCTCTCTTGAAAACATCGAGTGAATTGGCCGATACATCCAGCGAAATGGCCGATACATCCAGCGAAATGGCCAGTGAATCCAGATGCATCCAGATAAATGATAAATGATGACCATAAATGATAAAATGATAAAATGATAAATGATGACCATTAATCTACAAGATTGCCAAAACAAACATTGTTCATCGATGTCCTTTTGGGAGGAAATTTTCCATCCTTGCCCCTCATTTGTGTCTGGATTCACCAAACATGGTTGATCCTTAAAATATCCTTAGAAGCATCCAGGAAGTGACTTCAGCCCACCAAGTCCATGCTGATCAGTGATCAGCTGCACACTAACACAATCATCTGCACAGTAGGGACAATTTACATTTACACCAAGCCAATTAACCTACAAACCTGTACGTCTTTGGAGTGTGGGAGGAAACCGGAGATCCCAGAGAAAACCCACGTGGGTCACGGGGAGAACGTCTAAACTCCGTACAGACAGAAACAGTTGTCAGGATCGAACCAGGTTCTCTGGCGCTGTAAGGCAGCAACTCTACTAATGCGCTACCACAGCACCAGTTACTCAAGCAGTTTTGTTTATCTTCAAGTTAACGGAGTTATTTGCAAAGTCAAGAAATCCTTGGCCTTCATCTTTCACTGAGAAGCCAACAAATCTATGCAGATCCATCAACTTTTACCCACTCAGTCCGTGGGAGTTCTGGACTTGCATTCAATTCATTCAATGTTGAGATTGAGTTGGTTTTGTAGTTTAGAGATACAGGCCCTTCGGCCCACCGAGTCCGCACCGACCAGCGATCCCTGCACATTAACACTACCCTATACACGCACACTAGGGACAATTTTACATATTTATACTAAGCCAATTAACTTTAAAAAAGCTGTACGTCTTTGGAGTGTGGGAGGAAACCGAAGATCTCAGAGAAAACCCACGCAGGTCAGGGGGAGAACGTACAAACTCCGTACAGACAGTGCCCGTAGTTGGGATGGAACCCAGGTCTCTGGCACTGCGAGGCAGTAGCTCTGCCACCGTGCCACCCTTAATCTGGGAAGATGAGCAGTTATTGTCCACCTTGGTGGGCCGAAGGGCCATCTTCCATGCTGTATCTCCAAACTAAACTTAAATACTAAGCCCCTCTACCAATCTTCTATGGCTTGGTGCTTCAAATGTTCATCCAGATACTTCTAAATGTTGTGGTAGCTGCCTCCACTGTTCGTTTCCAGGCATTCCACAGTCGTGGTGAAGTATTGGAAAGGATTGTTTAGAAAGAGAATGTAGTGAGTCATTGAAGGGTGGATACAAAAGCTTAAGGAGGCATTACAGTCTGGAGCCAAAGTAGATGAGCAAAACTAAAGACTTAAATGTGTAGGAAGGAACTGCAGATGTTGGTTTAAACCAAAGATAGACACAAAAAGCTGGAGTAACTCAGCGGGACAGGCAACATCTCTGGAGGGAAGGAATGGGTGACGTTTCGGACCGAGGAACACCTTTGTGCAGGAAGGAACTGCAGATGCTGGATCACACCGAAGATAAACACGGGTCTGAATAAGGATCTCGACCCGAAACGTCACACATTCCTTCTCTCCAGAGATGCTGCCTGTCCCGCTGAGTTACTCCAGCTTTTTGTGTCTATCTAAAGACTTAAATATGTTGGATCGGTGCAGGACAAGATAGACACAATGGAATTTCGGATCTGTTCACGACTGGAATGGTTAAAGGAATGAAGACTAGTGAAAAGACCTAGTTCCCAGCTGTTATCAGGCAACTGAATCATCCTACCACAACCAGAGAGCAGTACTCAACTACTATCTACCTCATTGGTGACCCTCCGACTATCCTTATTCAGAGGAAGCAATGTTATTTTGTGTAGGAAGGAACTGCAGATGCTGGTTTACACCAAAGATAGACATAAAATGCTGGAGTAACTCAGCGGGACAGGCTGGATAGAAACAGAGAAAAATAGGTGCAGGAGTAGGCCATTCAGCCCTTCGGGCCAGCACTGCCTTTCAATATGATCGTGGCTGATCAGCAAAAATCTGTACCCCGTTCCTGCTTTTACCCTATATCCCATAATTCCGTTAGCCCTAAGAACTGAATCTAATTCTCTTGAAAACATCCATTGAATTAGCCCCCACTGCCTTTTGTGGCAGAGAATTCTGCAGATTCACAACTCTCTGGGTGAAAAAGTTTTTCCTCATCTCAGTCCTAAATGGCCTACCCCTTATTCTTAAACTGTGTGATCCCTGGTTCTCGACTCTGCCAACATCGGGAACATTTTTCCTGCACCTAGCCTGTCCGATCCTTTAAGAATTTTATACGTTTCTCTAAGATCCCCTCTCATCCTTCTAAATTCCAGTGAAAACTAGCCCAGTCGACCCATTCTTTCATCATATGTTAGAAAGAATTCATTCCTTCTATCCAGAGATGCTCCCTGTCCTATTGAGCTACTACAATGTTATTTTGTACTTTACTCAGTTAGCTCTCTGGCAGTCTAAGGTTAACTACATCTTCCTAACAAAGTAATTTGAGGAAGGCTATTACCTACCTGGGTGCCACAATTCTATTGTTCCTTATGCTTGACGCTTCCAGTTAAATTCACCAGCAATCATGAATTGTATTCCATTAACAGCTTAATAGTTTGCTGTCCAATGTGTTTGGCTTAGCTTCCAATGAAGAAATAATTAACCATTTAAACAAGCACTGATTGGAATAGGGCAATTTAAGTCACCAATCTAAAATGGCATTTACAAACTTAATTGGTAATTGGCCCAAATCTGTAGAAATCTTCACCTTTTAAACAAGCTGTAGCGTGCAATTAGATCCAATAACTTTTTGGCTCCATACCTGTTGCATTCACCAGTTGTGTTAATTCGGGACAAATTTAGAATTTGGTTCGTATGAAATGTTTGCCTCAGAAAATTTCATTTTGCCCTCGTGAATCTGCGGAGAAAACTGGAGTTTAGGTTTGGGGGCTTCAGAGATACAGCGTGGGAACAGGCCCTTCGGCCCATCGGGACCACGCCGACCTACGATCGCCCCACACTTCAACACTGTCCCACACACACTAGGGGCAATTTTCACATTTTTACCAAAGCCAATTAACCTACAAACCTGTACGTTTCTGGAGGGTGGGAGAAAACCAGAGATCCCGGAGAAAACCCACGCAGGTCACGGGGAGAACGTACAAAAACTCCGTACAGAACAAGACCCCGTGGTCAGAATTGGACCAGGGTCTCTGCTGTAAGGCAGTAGCTCCACCGCTCCACCACCGTGCCATCTTGTGAATAAAGGTCTGAAGAAGGGTCTCGACCCGAAACGTCACCCATTCTTTCTCTCCTGAGATGCTGCCTGACCCGCTGAGTTACTCCAGCATTTTGTGAAATAAATACCTTCGATTTGTACCAGCATCTGCAGTTATTTTCTTACACAATCTTATGAATAAGTGTAGAAATGCCAAATGCTGCCAATGACTACAGTGTTGGTCTAGCTATTGGGTTATTATTGTCACCTGTTTTCTATACTATCCAAGCAAATTATGCCATACATGAATATAATAGATAGTGATAAAAGAGCAAATAAACAGAGTGCAGAATATAGTGTGTAGAAAGGAACTGCAGAAGCTGATTTATATCAAAGATAAACACAAAGTGCTGAAGTAACTCAGCAGGTCAGGCAGCATCTGTGGGGGAAAGGATGATGATGTTTCAGGTTGGGACCTTTCTTCAGACTGCTTTATAGTAAATTAAAATTTTCTCCAGAGATGTTGCCTGTCCCATTGAGTTACTCCAGCACTTTGTGTCTATCTACAGAACATTGTGTCACAGTCACTGACAAGGAGCAGATAGAAACAAGTGCAAGGACCACAACAAGGTAGAACAGAAAGTGCTGGATTAACTAGGTCGGTCAGGCAGCATCTGTGGAGAACATGAATGGGCAACGTTTCGGGTCGGGACCCTTTTTCAGACTCATGACAAAGCAGCTACAGCGAATGCAGCGCCGGAGACTCAGGTTCGATCCTGACTACGGCGCCGTCTGTACGGAGTTTTGTACGTTCTCCCCGTGACCTGTGTGGGTTTTCTCCGAAATCTTCGGTTTCCTCCCACACTCCAAAGACGTACAGGTTTGTAGGTTTATTTGACTGGGTAAATGTAAAAATTGTCCCTAGTGTGTGTAGGATAGTGTTAATGTGCGAGGATCGCCGGGCGGCGCGGACTCGGTGGGCCGAAGGGCCTGTTTCCGCGCTGTATCTCTAAATCTAGATAGACACAAAATGCTGGAGTTACTCAGCCGGACAGGCAGCATCTCTGGAGAGAAGGAATGGGTGAGGTTTCAGGTCGAGACCCTTCTCCAGTCTGAAGAGTCTGAAGAAGGGTCTCGATCCAAAACGTCACCCATTCCTTCTCTCCTGAGATGCTGCCTGTCCCGCTGAGTTACTCCAGCATTTTGTGTCTGCAGTTCCCTCGTACTCTTAACGAGGTAGATTGGAAGATCCGAGATTAGAAGAAGTCTGTTCATGTGAATGTGTATGTTGAATGGCGCCAGGGATACGTTACTGCATGACTGAACAGAAATTAGTTGATGAAGGGTAATCATGGCCGAATTTCATGGAGCATTTAATGTAAATAGTGGAACACAGAAATTGCAATGCAGAGAGAGGTGAAAGGTGATCCATGGAAAATATACATTGGGAACAAGAAAGTCTATAGAGGAATAGGTGGGAAATTGACTGGATAATAGAAAATTATGATCAAACAGTTACAATTCAGATTCAGGGACATTTTCTTCCCAGCTGTTGTCAGGCAACTGAACCATCCTCTCACCAATGAGTGCGTGGTCCTGACCTCCCATCTACCTCTTTGAAGACATTTGAACTATGTTTAACCATACTTTACCTTGCATAAAATGTCGTACCCTTTATCCTTTATCTGTACACTGCCGATGGCTTGATTGTAATCATGTTCAGTCTTTTTTTTGAATGTATAGCACGTAACAAAAGCTTTTCACTGCACCTCAGTACACGTACGAATATTGGACACGTTAGAGGCAGGAAACATGTTCCCAATGTTGGGGGAGTCCAGAACAAGGGGCCACAGTTTAAGAATAAGGGGTAGGACATTTAGAGCAGAGATGAGGAAAAACTTTTTCAGTCAAAGAGTTGTGAATCTGTGGAATTCTCTGCCTCAGAAGGTAGTGGAGGCCAATTCTCTGAATGCATTCAAGAGAGAGCTAGATAGAGCTCTTAAGGATAGCGGTTTATTCACAAAATGCTGGAGTAACTCAGCAGGTCAGGCAGCATCTCAGGAGAGAAGGAATGGGTGACGTTTCGGGTCGAGACCCTTCTTCAGACTTAAGACTTCAGACTTCAGACTTAAGGATAGCGGAGTCAGGGGATATGGGGAGAAGGCAGGAACGGGGTACTGATTGAGAATGATCAGCCATGATCACATTGAATGGCGGTGCTGGCTTGAAAGGACGAATGGCCTCCTCCTGCACCTATTGTCTATTGTCTATTAAGAAACATTGGGCGGTGCGGTGGCATAGTGGTAGAGTTAATGCCTTAGAGCGCCAGAGACCCAGGTTCGATCCTGACTACGGGTGTTGTCTGTACGTAGTTTGCATGTTCTCCCCGTGACCTGCGTGGGTTTCCCCAGGATCTCCAAGGCTAATTTGTCGGCTGATTCGCTTGGTAAAATTGTCGATTGTCTCTAGTGTGTGTAGGATAGTGTTAATGCGCGGGGATCGCTGGGCCGAAGGGCCTATTTCCGTGTTTTGTCTCTAAACTAAACTTACAGCAAATGCAGCGCCGGAGACTCAGGTTCGATCCTGACCACGGACGCCATCTGTACGGAGTTTGAATGTTCCCCCAGTGACCGGCGTGGGTTTTCTCCGAGATCTTCGGTTTCCTGCCACACTCCAAAGACGTGCAGGTATGTAGGTTAATTGGCTGGGCAAATGTAAAAAAATTGTCCCTAGGGTGTAAGATAGTGTTAATGTGTGCGGGGATCGCTGGGCGGCACGGACCTGGTGGGCCGAAGGGCCTGTTTCCGCTCTGTATCTCCAAATCTAAATCTAAAAAAATCTAAACTAAACTAAACTAAACTAATCTTTATAGACAAATCTCTGTTTGACTTTCAAGGAAAACAAAATACATTAAAGGAGATTTGTGCAGGTGCTAAACAGTTCTTTACTGTGTAACGATATAAGATGGTTGGACTTTCTTTCTTCGTTCTTTTGCGTGTCAACTACAACAATCAAAAGTGGCAATTGGTGCGTCAGAGTACCAATTGTAGTTGACGCTTTGTTGTAAATTTTGCCAGTTCCGTAGAATTACCCAGGGTGGACGATGAGGACGTAAAGCAGCTCCCATCCCAGGGTTGCACGAACAGAACAAGAACAATGAAGGCAGAATTAAATGCTACTGGTTTTAATTGGAACCCTGGTACAGGCTCTGTTACTTAATGAGCAGGGATCACCGGTCAGCGTGGACTCGGTGGGCTGAAGGGCCTATTTCCACACTGTACCACGCTAAAACTAATATCCAAATGAAATATAAAACGAAACAAGATCAAAAAGATACGGAAACGCTGATAAGAGGAAAGAGAGGCCTCCACGGGTGGGATTAGCAGTTCTTAATCACATTAGAAGAACGGTGAGTGGACGATCATAAAAGCCGATACTCTTCAGAGTTCGCGTCAGCAGTGTTGTTCTCAGTAAATAAAATTGATTCAGAGTTCTGTAATCAGGGATACGATGTCAGAATGTGCAGACGGAACAGAAAATAGTCGGCACGATTTACCAGGGAGAGGATTGCAAGTGACATGGAGAGAATTTAAACAGATTGGTAAAGCTGGGCAAATCAATTCTGGATGAAATTTAATTTGCAGAAGTGCTGGGTGATGTATTTGGGACCTCTGTTGTTGGAGCAGCCATATTTCAAATGAGACCATATCTGCCTGCTGGAATGAACGAAGAAGCCCCCTTGATACCACTTCAGAATGAGCTTGGGAAATCCCTTGACAGTCAAAATATTTATCTTTCAAGCGACGTAACTGAAAATTGCACAGCTGGTTGTTCGTCTTTCATTTAGTTCAGTTCAGAGAGGCAGCGCGGAGACGGACCATTCGGCCCACCGGGTCCTCGCCGACCAGCGATCCCCGCACACTGACACTACCTACCCTACGCACACTGGGGATAATTTTACATTTACACCAGGTAGCCAATTAGCCTACAAACCTGTACGTCTTCGGAGTGTGGGAGGAGAAACCGAAGATCTCGGAGAAAACCCACGCAGGTCACGGGGAGAATGTACAGCACCCATAGTCAGGATCGAACCCGGGTCTCTGGCACTGCACAATCGTACCGCCCTATCTCACCACAAAAAAAACAGTGACAAGCTGGGAATGCTAAAATTCCCAGTCATCAGTCTGAAGAAGGGTCTTCTGAAGTCATCAGTCATCAGTCTGAAGAATTCCTTCATCAGTCTGAAGAAGGGTCTCGACCCGAAACATCACCCATTCCTTCTCTCCCGAGATGCTGCCTGACCTGCTGAGTTACTCCAGCATTTTGTGAATAAATGCTAAAATACATCATGGGTATATATCCAAGTTCATTCTTGAAGACATTGTTTATGTATGCCATAAACCATATTGTCTGCTTTTCATCTCTGGCCTTTGTCCACACAACTTGCAAGCACACAGTCATAAAATATCAAAAGATAGACGTAAAATGCTGGAGTAACTCAGCGGGACAGGCAGCATCTCTGGAGAGAAGGAATGGGTGACGTTTCGGGTCGAGAACCTTCTTCAGTTCCTTCGGGTCGAGACCCTTTTTCAAACTGAAATTCACAGGAAAGGGAAACAAGAGATTATAGACAACGGGATTTATTCACAAAATGCTGGAGTAACTCAGCAGGTCAGGCAGCATCTTGGGAGAGAAGGAATGGGTGACTTTTTGGGTCGAGACCCTTCTTCTCGACCCGAAACTCTCTATATTGTTGAAGGTACACAACGACCTGCTTCTCGCCATCGACACCGGCGACTGTGCAATCCTGCTCCTTCTCGACCTCAGCGCAGCGTTCGATACAGTGGACCACACCATCCTTATTGACCGTCTCCGGTACGCGGTTGGCATTGATGGCACTGCCCTGAGCTGGTTCGCTTCGTACCTCAAAGATAGGAGTTTCGCCATCAACATAGGCAGTTATTCCTCTGCTCCAGGTAGCCTCTCCTGCGGAGTTCCACAAGACTCCATCCTAGGCCCCATTCTCTTCTCTCTATACATGCTCCCTCTTGGCCAAATCATTCAAAGGCACGGCATTTCTTTCCACTGCTATGCCGATGACACTCAGCTTTACCTCCCCCTGAAACCCAACAACCAGTCAAATTTAAACAGCCTCTCACACTGCCTTGAGGACATAAAATGTTGGATGGCACAGAACTTCCTCCAATTAAATGAGTGCAGGTCTGAGGTCATCCTATTCGCCCCCCCCCCCCCCCCCCCCCCGACTCCATCAAATCGATAACAGGCAGTCTTGGAAGTCTATCCTGCCTAGTCAAACCGCATGTCAAAAACCTCGGCATGATATTTGACTCTGCATTAAAATTTGATAAGCAAGTCAACGCTGTGGTAAAAGCCAGCTTCTTCCAACTTCGAACCATAGCTAAAATCAAACCTTTCCTCCAATTCGACGACACAGAAAAAATCATTCACGCTTTCATTTCCTCCCGCCTAGACTACTGCAACTCCCTATACACTGGGATCAGCCAATCTTCCCTGTCCCGCCTGCAACTGGTCCAAAACGCCGCAGCGAGACTCCTGACGGGTACCCGTAAAAAGGACCACATCACCCCGATTCTGGCCTCTCTCCACTGGCTCCCTGTACGGTACAGAATCAACTTCAAGCTCCTCTTATTCACGTATAAAGCCCTAAATGGACATTCCCCCCCCCTACATCAAAAATCTTCTAACCCCCCTCTCTAACTCCAGGTCCCTCAGGTCGGCCGACTTGGGGCTACTCACTATCCCGCGGTCTAGGCTTAAGCTCAGGGGTGACCGCGCTTTTGCGGTTGCAGCTCCTAGACTGTGGAACAGCATCCATCTCCCCATCAGAACTGCCCTCTCCATCGACTCCTTTAAGTCCAGGCTCAAAACCTATTTCTACTCCATAGCGTTTGAGGCTCATTGAGGAGGCGCTGTGAACTGTTTGCGTGCTACTGTATGTTTCATTTTTTTCCTTAGTACCTAATCAGATGTACAGCACTTTGGTCAACGTGGGTTGTTTTTAAATGTGCTATACAAATAAAATTGACTTGACTTGACTATATCACCACGCCTGTCCCGCTGAGTTACTCCGGCATTTTGTGTCTAACTTTTGCAATTTGTGACCCTGTGCTTGTAAATTAAGTCATATAGTCACCTTGTTTAAGGAACCCAAAATTAACAACCTTATTTAAATGAGGTTTCCCAAGTAATTGAGCTTGTGCCTGGGTTCCAATTAAATCCAGTCGCACTTAATTTTGCCTTCATTGTTCTTGCTCTGTTATTACAACCATCTTATATCGTTACGCAGTGAAGAATCTTTTATCACCTGTACAAATCTCCTTTAATGTATATTGTTTTCCTTGAAAGTCAGACGGAGATTTGGCTATAAAGATTTACTTTAATTTAGTTTAGTTTAGAGATACAGCGCGGAAACAGGCCCTTCGGCCCAGCGATCCCCGCGCATTAACGCTGTCCCACACACACTAGGGACAATTTACACCTCTACCAAGCCAATTAACCTCCAAACCTGCACGTCTTTGGAGTGTGGGAGCAAACCGAAGATCTCGGAGAAAACCCATGCAGGTCACGGGGAGAACGTACAAACTCCGTACAGACGGCGCCCGTAGACGGGATCGAATCCCGGTTTCCGGCGCTGCAAGCGCTGTAAGGCAGCAACTCTACCGCTGCGCCACCCTTTAAGGTCATAACCAAATACTCATACGTTCTAGGAGCAAAATTAGACCACTCGGCCCATCAAGTCTACTCCGCCATTCAACCATGGATCATCTATCGTTCCGCTGTGAGGGGGGGAGGAGAACGGAGGAGGACCCAGCGTGGGGTACTTTGTATCTTTGCCGGCGCCCTTCATCTGGCAACCCCTTGCATACCTTGGGTGTACAAAACAAGGAATATCGCAGTGACCTGTTACCTGCGACAATAAAGTCTCATTCACTCATTCACTTATTGAAACATATAAGATAATTAGGGGATTGGACACATTAGAGGCAGGAAACATGTTCCCAATGTTGGGGGAGTCCAGAACAAGGGGCCACAGTTTAAGAATAAGGGGTAGGCCATTTAGAACGGAGATGAGGAAGAACTTTTTCAGTCAGAGAGTGGTGAAGGTGTGGAATTCTCTGCCTCAGAAGGCAGTGGAGGCCAGTTCGTTGGATGCTTTCAAGAGAGAGCTGGATAGAGCTCTTAAGGATAGCGGATTGAGGGGGTATGGGGAGAAGGCAGGAACGGGGTACTGATTGAGAGTGATCAGCCATGATCGCATTGAATGGCGGTGCTGGCTCGAAGGGCTGAATGGCCTACTCCTGCACCTATTGTCTATTGTCTATTGTCATTCATCACAACCCCATTCTCCTGCCCTCTTCCCGTAAACCCCTGACACCTTTAATAATCATTAAAATACTAACATAGTCAGTTTTTAGTTCATAATTTACAAAATGTTTACGTACCTCACGCTGCCTCAGCGTGATCAAGGACCAGTCTCACCCCGGCCACTCTCTCTTCTCCCCTCTCCCATCAGGCAAAAGGTACAGAAGTGTGAAAACACACACCTCCAGATTCAGGGACAGTTTCATCCCAGCTGTTATCAGGCAAATGAAACATCCTACCACAACCAGAGAGCAGTGCTGAACTATTATCTACCTCATTGGTGACCCTCGGACTATCTCGGATCGGGCTTTGCTGGCTTTACCATGCATAGAAACATAGAAACATAGAAAATAGGTGCAGGAGTAGGCCATTCGGCCCTTCGAGCCTGCACCTCCATTCAATATGCTCATGGCTGATCATCCAACTCAGTATCCCATACCTGCCTTCTCTCCATACCCCCTGATCCCTTTAGCCACAAGGGCCACATCTAACTCCCTCTTAAATATAGCCAATGAACTGGCCTCAACTACCTTCTGTGGCAGAGAATTCCACAGATTCACCACTCTCTGTGTGAAAAAAAACGTGCTCATCTCGGTCCTAAAAGACTTCTCCCTTATCCTTAAACTGTGACCCCTTGTTTTGGACTTCCCCAACATCAGGAACAATCTTCCTGCATCTAGCCTGTCCAACCCCTTAAGAATTTTGTACGTTTCTATAAGATCCCCCCTGAATACTGAATGTTAATCCCGTATCATCATGTAACAGACCAGAGACCACACACAAATGTGACCTTTGTGACAGAGACTGTCATTCCCACATTGGTCTCTTCAGCCACAAGCAATGCTGCTCTAGCCGAGGTGTGGAGCAAGCAGCCAACTAGGATGCATCGTCCATGGTCAGCCATGACCGAGGGGGGGGCCTAAGTATAATGTATCTGTACACTGTAAAGGGCCTGTCCCAATTAGGTGATCTTTTTGGCGACTGCCGGCGACTGTCAAAGTCGTAGCAGATCGCTGAACTTTTCTTTTACCCGACGACAATGACCACGACAATGACCACGACAATGCCGAGTCAGGTCGAGATTACAGCGTCTTCTGAAACATCGACAAATTCCCACGCTGTCAATGCTTCTCCGGCGTCCTGGTTTTTGCTGAAATCACTGACAAGTCGGTCAGTACTTGGGAGTTTTGAACTATAACACCTTGTATGGGTTACTTAAAAAACAAGCTTCATTGTAACAAGGAATAAATCGGATTTACTTCCAGTTTACTAATAGCTGTATTAAAAAAATAATTTAAAAGTGGTTCAGTGGAGTTTTGTGAATAGTGTGTGGGCATTCTTTGACAATGTACGGGAGATGCATATCTGGTTTCTGGGTTGCATATCTGGGTTGGGAGCCCACTTTAAATGTAATGGCTGAGGCCAAAAACATTGCGAAAATTCCCACGCTTACCTGACCGTCAAACTGTCGCCTCCAATCTACCTGTCAAATGTCCTGACGGTAAATAAATTGGTTAAACACAAGCATTTTATGGTATTTTGAAATTACTTTACTTATTTTGATATTATGTGCTTCTAAATGTATCTTAGGAGAACCTAGCAGACCTGGTGACAGCATGCGACAGACAGCGCCCGCAATATGCTACGATACCTGGCGACAAGCCAGCTGTCGCTGAGAAATTTCAAACCGTTTGATTTCTCAGCGACGCGCCGAGATCCACTACGATCCACTACGATCCACTACGATCTTTGGAAGACTCCTCACGATCACGCCCGCGATACCCCAGCGAACTGTTGGCGACAGCCTAGTCACCGGCAGTCGCCTTAAAATCGCCTAAAGTGGGACAGGCCCTTCAATGGCTTGATTGTAATCATGTACTGTCTTGCTATTGAGGGCTTGCAGCGTAGGTTTACTAGGTTAATTCACGGAATGGCGGGACTGTCATATGTTGAAAGACTGGAGCGACAAGGCTTGTATACACTGGAATTTAGAAGGATGAGAGGAGATCTTATCAAAACGTATAAGATTATTATGGGGTTGGACACGTTAGAGGCAGGAAACATGTTCCCAATGTTGGGGGAGTCCAGAACCAGGGGCCACAGTTTAAGAATACGGGTAGGCCATTTAGAACTGAGATGAGGAAAAACTTTTTCAGTCAGAGAGTTGTGAATCTGTGGAATTCTCTGCCTCAGAAGGCAGTGGAGGCCAATTCTCTGAATGCATTCAAGAGAGAGCTAGATAGAGCTCTTAAGGATAGCAGAGTCAGGGGGTATGGGGAGAAGGCAGGAACGGGGTACTGATTGAGATTGATCAGCCATGATCACATTGAATGGCGGTGCTGGCTCGGAGGGCCGAATGGCCTCCTCCTGCACACATTGTCTATTGTCTATTGTTTAAATGTTTGCAGGTCCAACATAACTTTCCTGGCAGTAATCCTAGAGTAGATTGATCAAGCAGAACTGTTTATTGTGGTCTTGAGATCTTCAGTTCCGAGATCTTCGGTTCCCTCCCACACTCCAAAGACGTGCAGGTACGTAGGTGTAATATGTAAATTCTCCCTAGTGTTTGTAGGATCGTGTTAATGTGCGGGGAGCACTGGTCGGTGTGGACTCGGTGGGCCAAAGGGCCTGTTTCCGCGCTGTATCTCAAAACTAATATAGCAGTAGAAGAGAAATGAATGGAACTAAAAACTATTGTCTATAGTCTTCTGCTGACTGGTTAGCACGCAACAAAAGCTTTTCACGGCGCATGGCATTAAACTAACCTGAAAAAATAGCACACATTGTCCCATTTGTTGACGCTGTGGTAAATGTCCCTCACAGGATTAAGTGTCGTTACAATGAGAACATGTCTTCGTCTTTGCTGATCGCCTGTGGCCATTCATCCCAGATGCTCCCACTGCGTTTAATTTTGGAGATACACTGTAACTTTATATTAGTTTCATTCAATTTGCGCGCATTGACCTGCTACTCCACTCGGCAGTATAAGTAGAAAGAAATTAGTTCACCGCTTGCAATTTAATACATTGGCTGCAAGAGATAGCAGGGGAAATGGTGCACTTTACACACACTGCTGAGCTAGAATAATGTACTGCAGAAATCGAGAAAAATAACTACCGGTATATATTTATCAAGCTCGGTAGCTAGAATGTATTAGGTAAAAAAACACATTTATTTGAATTACTTTCATCTGGAGAAGTGCATAGGAAACCTCATTGAATGTTGATGTGAAGCGTTATGTGAAGTGTTATCTTTCTATTGCACATCAGTTGGGGAGCACGCACCCATGGTTTATTAAAGAATGTTTGATATAAATTACGTCAAATAGCTTGCTGGCCCTGCTTTATGAGGTTGCATGCTAAGTGTTCTAGTGATGAGAAAGATGATAAAAGCTTTCTTCTGAAGGTGAAGGAAAATGCCAGACGTTTCCAAGGTCATCTCTCATCTGCTTAGCAGAAGGAACACTTCACCGAAGATGGACACGGCATGCTGGAGTAGGGACAGGCAGCATCTCTGGAGCGAAGGAATATGTGACGTTTCGGCTCGAGACCCTTCTTCTTCGACGTAAACCAGCATCTGCTGTTCCTTCCTACACAGAACACTTCATCCGTTCAGTTCAGTCCAGTTCACTCGAAAACTCTTCTTCAGACTGAGAGTCAGGGGAAAGGGAAACGAGAGATATAGACGGTGATGTGGAGAGGTATAGAACAAATGAATAAGAAAATAACTGCAGATGCTGGTACAAATCGAAGGTATTTATTCACAAAATGTTGGAGTAACTCAGCTGGTCAGGCAGCATCTCAGGAGAGAAGGAATGGGTGACGTTTCGGGTCGAGACCCTTCTTCAGACTGAAGAAGGGTCTCGACCCGAAACGTCACCCATTCCTTCTCTCCTGAAATGCGTCTCTTCTTCAGTGTGAAGAAGGGTCTCGACCCGAAACGTTACCCATTCCTTCTCTCCTGAGATGCTGCCTGACCTGCTGAGTTACTCCAGCATTTTGTGAATAAATAGAACAAATGAATGAAAGATATGCAAAAATATAACAATGATAAAGGAAACAGGCCATTGTTAGCTGTGGGCTAGGTGAAAACGAGTTGCAGACAACGAGACTCAACAAGGGCGGCACGGTGGCGCAGCGGTAGAGTTGCTGCCTTACAGCGAATTCAGCGCCGGAGACCCGGGTTCGATCCTGACTATGGGCGCGATCTGTACGACGTTTGTACGCTCTCCCCGTGATCCAAACCTACGTGGGTCATTGGGAGAACTTACAAGCTCCATACAGATAGCGCCCGTCATCAGGATTGAACCCGGGTCTCTGCCGCTGTAAGGCAGCAACTCTACCGCTGCGCCACCGTGTTGTGCATTAAATTAAACCCGGGTTCGATCCTGACTACGGGCGCCGTCTGTACGGAGTTTGTATGTTCTCCCCGTGACGTGCGTGGGTTTTCTCCGAGATCTTCGGTTTCCTCCTACACTCCAAAGACGTACAGGTATGTAGGTTAATTGACTGGGTAAATGTAAAAATTGTCCCTCGTGTGTGTAGGATAGTGTTAGTGTGCGGGGATCGCTGGGCGGCGCGGACCCGGTGGGCCGAAGGGCCTGTTTCCGCGCTGTATCTCTAAAAAAAAAAAATGCAATTGATGTATTTGTGCATTAAAATAGAACCTGGTCGACAAAATCAATCAATGGCATAATTCCATAAATGCCGAAGCTGTGAAGAAAGGAGAAAAATATTAGGAAAGCAGAATTGAAAGTGGAAGGCAAAATTCCCAAATAAACATGTCAGCCCTCATAGTGATTTCTATAAAGGTGACAGCGCATAAAATATAATCCATTGATTGTCAAATTCCTTAGGACTCCCTGAGGCTGTGGCTGGCTTTTATATAAATGCTCGTGTGTTCTTCCGCTGACATTTCTGAAAGATTTCCAAAACTGATATGAGCGATTATCTTACGTTTGAACGTTATTTTCCACATTTGATTGATTGCAAAGGCAAGTGAAAAGCTAAGTACCAGGACATTGTAAGGTAAGTATCGGACTACAGGACACCTTTGTGACCAGGTCAAATTAAAGACTGCAAATAGAAGCAAGCATTATATATTAATTTGTTTACAGAAAGTCAGTACTTATTGTGTGGCCACGAAGCTTAGATGATGAGAAAACGTAAGTGATTAGCCTGGATTTATTCTGATAGATTCCTGATTTAAGGATTTCTTGAATCTAAACAAGCAACGTTTGGAGACAATATTAATCTTCGTCTTAACATATCGCTCCTTGGGGATATAATCTTCAGTATTACAAATATCGCAATTCTGTACTGAGTTATCAAGGGAGACAGCATTTCTTTCCATGAACTCCATTTTCTCTTGTATTCCCTTGTTGAGCACTGTTTTTAAGATAACAACTTCTCTGCAGCTCTGACAAATATTAGTTTAGTTTAGTTTGGAGATAGAGTGCGGAAGCAGGCCCTTCGGCCCACCGAGTCCGCACCGACCAGCTAATTTCCTTACACTAGCATGGTGGCGTAGAGGTACAGTTGCCTCCTTACAGCACCAGAGACCCAGGTTCGATCCTGACTACGGGCGCTGTCTGTACGGAGTTTGTACCTTCTCCCCGTGACCTGTGTAGGATTTCTCCAAGATCTTCAATTTCCTCCCACACTCCAAAGGCGTACAGGTTTGTAGGTTAATTGGCTTGGTATAAATGTAAATTGTCCCTAGTGTGTGTAGGATAGTGTTAGTGTGCGGGAATCGCTGGACGGTGTGGACCTGATGAGCCGAAGGGCCTGTTTCCGCGCTGTATCTCTGAACTAAACTAAACTAAACTAACACTGTTCTACACACACACTAAGGACAATTTAAGTTTTTACCAAAGTCAATTAACCTACAATCCTGTGCGTCTTTGGAGAGTGGGAGGGAACCGGAGCTCCTGGGGAAAACCCACGTGGTCACGGGGAGAAGGTACAAACTCCGTACAGACAGCAGCCGTAGTCAGGATCGAACCCGGGTCTCTGGTGCTGTAAGGCAGCAACTCTACCGCTGTGCCACCGTGCAGCCCTGGTGACCTACCTCCTCCGCCAAAACCAACAGAACGATCATACAGTTAAAATTGTATTAGGTCCTCATGATGTCGTGAAGCTTGGAGATACAGGCATAAAGTATTTGACCGGCTTTAAGGAGGAGTCGTTACCAGAGGCTCAAGGGAGTCACTTAAAATTAAGACTGGTGAGCTCTTGGCAGCTCTCTCATAAGGTTTTATGTGATAGTAGCAGAAGCAGGCCATTCGGATGTTTCTGCTGGTGGGTGAGTCTAGGACCAGAGGCCACAGCCTCAGAATTAAAGGACGTTCCTTTAGGAAGGAGATGAGGAGAAATTTCTCCAGTCAGAGGATGGTGAATCTGTGGAATTCATTGCCATAGAAGGCTGTGGAAGCCAAATCAATGGATTTTTGTAAGGCAGATATAGACAGAAATTTCTCCAGTCAGAGGATGGTGAATCTGTGGAATTCATTGCCACTGACGGCTGTGGAGAGCAAGTCATTGGGTATATTTAAGGCAGAGATTGACAGATTGTTGATTAGTACGGGTGTCAGGGGTTATGGGGAGAAGGCAGGAGAATGGGGTTCGGAGGGAGAGATAGACCAGCCATGATTGAATGGCACAGTAGACTTGATGGGCCGAATGGCCTAATTCTGCTCCTGTCACTTCTGACCTTATGATAGTATCGTAGAGTCATACAGTGTTGAAACAGGCCCTTCAGCCCAACTTGTCCACACCGACCAACATGCCCATCTGCATTCGTCCCACCTGCCTGCATGTGGCCCATATCCCTCTAAACCTATCCTCTCCATGTGCCTGTCCAAATGATTTTTAAACATTGTGATAGTGCTTTGTGATTACCTGGTTCTGGTACCTTGTCTACCAAGCTAAGTTTCTCCTGTACCGATAGTGTTAAGATCGCAAGCCTTTTTACTTTGTGTCAATGTCAACAGAAGGGGTAACCTTGCCGACGCCAAAACAAATTTTGATTTGGAATGGATGCATCTATCAGCATGAATATTTAATGTCTTCAGTGTTCAGGACCTACACAAGAGAAGGCGAGCCAAGAATAATATTTGGGAACTGTTCAAACGTTCTTAAGGTCTGTGTTTGGTTTTGGAATGGGGAATTAGTTGGAGCCAACAATCTTGTTTCCCGGCGTGCTGGATGCCAGAGAGCTTCCCGAGGTGCTGTGGTGAAGATTTGCCGGTGGGCGAGACCCTTGCCCGAAGGCTCATCGGTCGGTAGGTTTGGGAAGGTGCCTGAAGTCTCGGCGGTCGAGACAGGGGACCGCTGGAGACGCCAGACGCGAGGAGTAGGAGGACATTGAACAATTAGTGATGGGCTCTTCCCAGAGTCAGGTAGGGGTCTGACAAGTATGAGCAGTTTGCTTCCATTTGTCGTATGTTGAAAGACTGGAGCGACTAGGCTTGTATACACTGGAATTTAGACGGACGAGAGGAGATCTTATCGAAACGTATAAGATTATTAAGGGGTTGGACACGTTAGAGGCAGGAAACATGTTCCCAATGTTGGGGGAGTCCAGAAACAGGGGCCACAGTTTAAGAATAAGGGGTAGGCCATTTAGAACAGAGATGAGGAAACACATTTTCAGTCAGAGAGTTGTGAATCTGTGGAATTCTCTGCCTCAGAAGGCAGTGGAGGCCAATTCTCTGAATGCATTCAAGAGAGAGCTAGATAGAGCTCTTAAGGATAGCGGAGTCAGGGGGTATGGGGAGAAGGCAGGAACGGGGTACTGATTGAGAATGATCAGCCATGATCACATTGAATGGCGGTGCTGGCACGAAGGGCCGAATGGCCTCCTCCTGCACCTATTGTCTATTGTCTATTGTTTATTTCTCAGGAGCACTTTGACGTAATATTAACAACATGCAACTGCTGAGCAAAACACAAACTGCTGGAGGAACTCAGCAGTGTGGGTGTGAGGAATGGTCAGATGATGTTTCGGCTCAGGACATCAATGACATTTGATGTAAAAGGATTCCAAGTGCTGGAGTAACTCGACAGGTCAGGCAGCATCTCTGCGAGAAGAGAGACACAAAATACTGGAGTAACTCAGCGGGTCAGGCAGCGCCTCTGGAGAGAAGGAATGGGTGACGTTTCGGGTCGAGACCCTTCTTCAGACTGGTTAGGCGATAAGGGAAACGAGAGATATGGACGAGGATGTGGAGAGATAAAGTACTGTATAGACGAAGATGTAGCGATAAATCTTTCTCTCTCGTTTCCCTTATCCTTAACCAGTCCGAAGAAGGGTCTCGACCCGAAACGTCACCGATTCCTTCTCTCCAGAGATGCTGCCCATCCCGCTGAGTTACTCCAGCATTTTATGTCTATCTTCGGTGTAAACCAGCATCTGCAGTTCCTTCCTGCACATCTCTGGAGGACATGGATCTGCGATGTTTCGGCTCTAAACATCTTGCAACTCCATTGCAAAATCTCCTCAAGGTTACAGATGGGGCTCGACCCATAAAGTCACCCATCCATGTTCTCCAGAGCTGCTGCCTGATGCACTGTGGCACAGCGGTAGAGTCGATGCCTCTCAGTGCCAGAGACCCGGGTGTGATCCTGACAATGGGCGCTTATCTGTACGGAGTTTGTACGTTCTGTTCTCCCGATGACCAGTGTAAGTTTTCTCCGGGTGCTCCGGTTTCCTCCTGCACACTCCAAAGAGCTACAGCTATTTATAGATTAATTGGCTTGGTAACATTGTAAAAATTGTCCCTAGTGTGTGTAGGATAGTGTTAATGTGCGGGGATCTCTGGGTGGCGGGGACTCGATGGGCCGAAGGGCCTGTTTCCGCGCTGTATCTCTAAACTGGACTAAACTAAGACCTGCTGTGAATCAACCAGCATCTGCAGCCCTTTGTTTCTAACATTTGATATAATGTGGTCTCGACCCGAAACGTCACCCATTCCTTCTCTCCAGAGATGCTGCCTGTCCCGCTGAGCTACTCCAGCATCTTGTGTCTATCTTTAATATAACATTGTCGCTTTCTGCCAGTTTTCTTCCAGTTGTTAATTTAGTAAATCATGGCTGCAGATTCCACTTTCCATCGAAGGTATTTATTTCACAAAATGCTGGAGTAACTCAGCAGGTCAGGCAGCATCTCAGGAGAGAAGGAATGGGTGACGTTTCGGGTCGAGACCCTTCTTCAGGCTGATGTTAGGGGTGGGGGGGGGGGCAAAGGAATGATATAGGTGGAGACAGGAAGATAAAGGGAGAACTGGGGAGGGGAAGAGAGGGACGGCAGAACTATCTGAAGTTGGAGAATTCAATGTTCAGACCGCTGGGCTGCAAGCTGCCCAGGCGAAATATGAGGTGCTGTTCCTCCAATTTCCACTTTCCACTGATGTGAGCTTGTAAATACTGAAGTGGGGATTGGTTTTGGATGCAGGAGGTGGAAGATGTTTAATTATGGGTACATTGTGTAGTTTGGCTTGTCCATGCAATAACATTCAGATGATAAATACACACATCATAAAAAATAATTTAGCCCTTGCCCATTTGAAAACCTTCAACAAGTCCTTCCTGGTCCATGTAGACTCATAGAAATTTATGGCACAGTAGAAGTGAACACAAACTATCTCACCACTACCAAATGACAAAGATAAATCCAGCTTAATTCCTCTCTCTAGCTCTTGGCATTGATTAAAGCTCATCAATTGCCCGCTTGTATCTGTCATTTTCCCCTGGGATAAAGGTTCAGACACTTTCTTTCTTTCTCTCTTTCTCTCTCTTTCTCTCTCTCTCTCTCTCTCTCTCTCTCTCTCTCTCTCTCTCTCTCTCTCTCTCTCTCTCTCTCTCTCTCTCTCTCTCTCTCTCTCTCTCTCTCTCTCTCTCTCTCTCTACTATCTCTATCTATATCTCTATCACTCTATATCTCTATCTATCTCTATCTCTATCGCTCTATCTATCACTCTATATCTATCTCTATCAAGACCTCTCTCCCCTCTGTCCCCTCCCTCCCCACCCCTCTCTCCCATCTCTCCCCTGTCTCCCCTCCCCCTTCCCCCTCTCCCATCCTCCCCTCTCTCCCCTCCATCCCCTCTTTCCCTCTCCCCTGTATCCCCCCTCCTTCCCCTCTCTCTCCCCTCTCCTCCCTCTCTATCTATATATGCCTTCCATAAATTCATCTGCTTTTATCAGGTCTCCATTCAGCATCTGAAGCTCCAGAAAAAAACAATCCAAGTTTGCCCTACCTCTCCTCATAGCAGATATCCTCTAATCCAGGCAGCATCCTGGTAAACCTCTTCTGCATCCTCCCCAAAGACTCCACGACCTTCCTGTAATGGGCAACCAGAACTGCACACAATATTTCAAAGGTGAAGTCGCATGGTTTAGTAAAGTTGCAACATAACTTCCTGAGTCTTCTCCTCCAAACTCTGACTGCTGAAGGCCTTCTTTACCACCCTACTTGTATTGCTATGTGCTTGATCCACGAGTTCCCTTTATGCAACAATGCTCCTGCCATTAATTGTATCATTTCACTTTGCATTCCCCGCACACTAACGCTATCCTCCACACACCAGGGACAATTTACAATTCTACCAAGTCAATTAACCTACAAGCAGACAAGTGGGACTAGTGTAGCTGGGACATTGTTGGCCACACGGTGTGGGCGAGTTGGGCCGAAGGGCCTGTTTCCACACTGCATCACTCTATGACTCTATGACTATAGACAAGCTGTAGTAATCTCCTCCAGAGAATAACGGGATTTAAAATGGGTTACTAAAAAAGGTGATGATAAAAATTAATGGTGTAGCAGCTAAACAAGATGAATTTAATTAATGGAACTTAGTTGAGTTATTAATAAGGATGCATCCATATTCAATATCAAATCCTGTGCTTCAAAGGGATTGAAGATTGAGATATTTGCTTTAATTTGGATCAGTTTAGTTTATTGTCACGTGTACTGAGGTACAGTGAAAAGCTTTTATTGCAACGCTATCCAGTCAGCGGAAAGACAATACATGATTACAATCGAGCCATTTATGGTATTCAGGTGATAATTTAATATGGGTAGGGTTGTGTGTCAGATGTTGGTTAACACTGAAGATAGACACAAAAAGCTGGAGTAACTCGGCAAGTCTGAAGAAGGGTTTCTACTCGAAACGTCACCTATTCCTTTTCTCCAGAGATGGTCTTGTATGTAATGTGCTGAGGGGGGGAGGGGGGGGGGGGGACTAGATTGGGGATACAATTTTGTGTGTGTAGGATGGTGTTAGTGTGCGGGGATCGCTGGTCGGCGCGGACTCGGTGGTCCGAAGGGCCTGTTTCCGTGCTGTATCTGTAAAACTAAAACTACTAAAACTAAAACTCAGCTTCACGAATGGCTACAGGAGTGTTCTCCAGGGAACAGTATGGGACTTATTCCGGTTTTGTTAATATACATTAATAATTTGAGCATGGTATAGAAACATAGAAACATAGAAAATAGGTGCAGGAGTAGGCCATTCGGCCCTTCGAGCCTGCACCGACATTCAATATGATCATGGCTGATCATCAAGCTCAGTAACCTGTACCTGCCTTCTCTCCATACCCCCTAATCCCTTTAGCCACAAGGGCCACACCTAACTCCCTCTTAAATATAGCCAATGAACTGGCCTCAACTACCTTCTGTGGCAGAGAATTCCACAGATTCACCACTCTCTGTGTGATGAAATGTTTTCTCATCTCGGTCCTAAAAGGCTTCCCCCTTATCCTTAAACTGTGACCCCTGGTTCTGGACTTCCCCAACATCGGGAACAATCTCCCCGCATCTAGCCTGTCCAACCCCTTAAGAATTTTATATGTTTCTATAAGATCCCCCCTCAGTCTTCTAAATTCCAGCGAGTATAAGCCTAGTCTATCCAGTCTTTCTTCATATGAAAGTCCTGCCATCCCAGGGATCAATCTGGTGAACCTTCTCTGTACTCCCTCTAAGGCTAGAATATCTTTCCTCAGATTAGGAGACCAAAACTGTACACAATACTCCAGGTGCGGTCTGTGGAAAGCAGTGTGCAGGAAGGAACCGCAGATGCTGGTTTAACCAAAGATAGACACAAGAAGTTGGAGTATCTCAGCGGGACAGGCAGCATCTCTGGAGAGAAGGAATGGGTGACGTTTCGGGTCTCAACCTGAAACGTCACCAATTCCTTCCCTCCAGAGATGCCACCTGTCCCCATTGACTTAGACCAGCTTTTTGTGACTTTCTGTGGAAAGAACATTTATCGTGTGAAACTTTCCATTAGTTGAGATATCCCTAACTAGTCGGCATATGTTTGAGGTGTGGGGGAAACAGTTTTGGTGAGGTTTTGAGGAAGATTTTTTTCTTTCGGAGGATGGTTTAAATTCTGGAAGGTTCTGCTGGACACAATGATGGAGGCAGAGACATTCACTGCTTTTCCACACTGCATCGCTCAACTAAATTAAACAAAACTAAGTCTATTGTAGTGTCACAGAAGCCGGGCTATCATGATTTCTTCATCAATAAGATGGGGAGCAAAGTTTTATTCTGCTCTGATTTATAGAGTCGATGAACAAGGGTCTAAGCGTGAAGGCCCAAATGATAGACACCCAGGAAAAAGATGGACCTGTTGTACATCTCCCAGTGGCCAAACACTTCAACTCCCCCTCCCATTCCCACACTGACCTTTCTGCCCTGGGCCTCCTAAACTGTCAGAGTGAGGCCCAACGCAAATTGGAGGAACAGCACCTCATATTTCGCTTGGGCAGCTTACACCCCAGCGGTATGAACATTGACTTCTCTAACTTCAAGTATCCCTTGCTTTCCCTCTCTCCCCATCCCGACCCCCTTCCCAGTTCTCCTGCTAGTCTGCCTGTCCTCATTTACATTTTACCTCTGTTTGCCTTGTTGTTACCTTCCCCAAGTTAACATTGATCTATTCTACTTTTTTCTTGATCCCCGTCCGCTTTGTCTCATTTTCACACCTTACACCTCCTTATCTCTGTATCCCCCGTCTCTCCTGACAGTCTGAAGAAGGGTCTCGACCCGAAACGTCACCCATACCTTCTCTCCAGAGATGCTGCCTGTCCCACTGAGTTACTCCAGCATTTTGTGTCTATAAAAAATGTACCCTAATCTGCCTTTGCATTCATTTTTTGTTTCCTTTCGCTAGATTAATGTAATGATCGGACTGCTTGCATATCTTCTCATTGACAGACCGTCCTATTAATAATGTTTTCTAATTATTCTTCCAGTGAACTTTCATAATTCAGTTCTAAGGATTTCTTTTCTGCACGAGCAACATTATAAACCCGATAAAGGCAAAGAAATCTGCAACTTATTGTTCACTTGTAATAATGTCACACCGCATTAATATCTTCGGTTTGATGAGAAATTACACTAATTTGGCAATAACTGATGACATTTCAATCTGGAACATGTTTATGGCTGGCCAACAGTACTGTGATTAAGCGACATACAGCCGTAGTTATTTAGCTGAAGGAGGGTCTCGACCCAAAACGTCACCCATTCCTTGTCTCCCGAGATGCTGCCTGACCCGTTGAGTTACTCCAGCATTATGTGTCTACCTTCGATTTTAACCAGCGTCTGCAGTTTCTTTCCTATACAGTAGTTATTGGTTCTCTGTTAAAGGCGGAGAGATATTATACCTTAATTATACATCCTCGGTCATATGCACCTGCCTTATCTAGAAGACATAGCCCTGCTTTAGTGAATCATAGAGTCATAGAACTATGGAGCACAGAGACAGGCTCTTTGGCCCATCTCATTCATAGGATCATAAGGGATAGGAGCAGAATTAGGCCATTCGGGTCCATCAAATCCACTCCGCCATTCAATCATGGCTGATCTATCTCTCCCTCTTAACCCCATTCTCCTGCCTTCTCCCCATAACCGCTGACACCCGTACTAATCAAGAATCTGTCAAACTCTCCCTTAAAAATATCCATTGACTTGGCCTCCACAGCCTTCTGTGGCAATGAATGCCACAGATTCACCACCCTCTGACTGAAGAAATTCCTCCTCATCTCCTTCCTAAAGGAACGTCCTTTAATTCTGAGGCTGTGACCTCTAGTCATAGACTCTCCCACTAGTGGGAGGAATTCCTCCCTATCCTCTTCCTGAGTTCATGTTGCCCATCTATGTTAATCCCATTTACCAGCGCCAGGTGGGATAAGCTTCTAAACGTTGGTGACCTAAAGACCCGTCACCACCACCCACTCATGTATTGCATTCCAGATTACAAAGAGAGAATCCATAGACATGCTCAACATCAGGAGTAATGCACAGTGAGAATCACAAGTGAAATCCTTTGCCTCCATAATTTAGCTGTAAAAATCCCAAAATGCCTCCAACGATAAAAGATTGTAGGAAAAAAAAAATGCAGATGCTGGTTTAAATCAAATGTAGACACAAAATGCTGGAGGAACTCAGCGGGTCAGGCAGCATCTCAGGAGAGAAGGAACGGGTGACGTTTCAGGTCGAGACCCTTCTTCAGTCTGAAGAGTCTCGACTCGAAACGTCACCCGTTCCTTCTCTCCAGAGATGCTGCCTGACCCGCTGAGTTACTCCAGCATTTTGTGTCTACAAAAAAAGATTGGTTGAGTAATGCCGACATTTCTTCAAATCCACATCATATTGGCAACATCCACGAAGACAGCATTGAATTCCCACAAGCAATTGAAACTCAACTATATCGGTTGCTCTGGACTCACATCTAGGTCAGTTTGGGCCTCAGCATTAAAGGACGTTCCTTTAGGAAGGAAATGAGGAGGAATTTCTTTAGTCAGAGGATAGTGAATCTGTGGAATTCTTTGCCACGGAAGGCTGTGGAGGCCAAGACAATGGATGTTTTTAAGGCAGAGATAGATAGATTCTTGATTAGTACGGGTGTCAGGGGTTATGGGGAGAATGCAGGAGAATCTGGTTGGGAGGGAGAGATAGATTACCCATGATTGAATGGCAGAGTAGACTTGATGGGCTGAATGGCCTAATTCTGCTCCCGTCACTTATGAACATGAAGCCCGACTACATCGGTTGATCTGGACTCACAAAAACTCACTGAAGAAGGGTCTCGACCCGAAACGTCACCCATTCCTTCTCTCCTGAGATGCTGCCTGACCTGTTGAGTTACTCCAGCATTTTGTGAAATAAATACCTTGGACTCACAAATAGGTCAGATTGCGTAAGAATTGTGAATAAGTTTCACAGTTATCATTGTGACCTAATTACATGAATTCATATACTCTTGCTGTCAAGGCAAGATTTGAACATGTCTTTGGATCGGCAGTGATCCAGTCATTTAACCTCAGGTGCAGAATGGTGGCGCAGTGGTAGTGTTGCTGCCTTTCAGCGCCAGGGACCCGGGTTCCACCCTGACCACGGGTGCTGTCTGCACGCAATTTGTACGTTCTCCCTGTGACCTGCATGGGTTTTCTCCGGGTGCTCCGGTTTCCTCCCACATTCCAAAGGCGTACAGGTTTGAAGGTTAATTGGCTTGGTATAATTGTAAATTGGATAGTGTTAGTGTGCGGGGCGGATTCGGTGGGCCGAAGGGCCTGTTTCCGTGCTGTATCTCTAAACTAAACTAAACTGAGCTGCTGTACATTTGGATGTAAATTCTCTGACAACATTAGGGGATTTGTGACACTTGGACTGAGCACATAAGGTGAGCATGAGTTACAACATCATTGGCGTATCCTTTGTCAGCATTTGGATTGTCGTGTCTTTTGTTGGAACCATTTGCAGCTCGTGTAGAGGCAAGGCTCAGTTGATTAATTTTTCAAGCACAGTGCATTTCTCATCTGTGCCTTTATCATTAACTTGCCTGTGAAATAACTTGTGTATTTAAGATTGGTTTGCAGCTGTAAGACTGCAAACAGATTGATGCTGAAAGCAAAATGTTTAGCATATGAATATGAGCAAATCTCCTTTGGCATGGAATTATAGAGGATTTTTGTACCAGCTTTTTGAAAGAACCTTTTGTAGATTCCCTGTTAATTTTCCACAGTCCAATTATTGTTCTTCATCTATTTTCAAATATGCTTTCAATTCCTCTGTGAGAGTTGGCGTTGAACGATTTTAAACCTCGCTTTTTGGTGAGTCCACTGTGAAGAGTAAGTTTGCTTATTTCCTTCTGGAGTGCCTTCCCACAATCCTCCGTTGACATGCCCAACTACTCAACCTTCAAGACCTCCATGCATGCCACACAGACGGCACAGCCCCCGGCTAGACCAGACCCACTCTCGTCAATTTCCAGTGCAGTCCCTGGTGGACTCTTCTGACCACAAGATACAAGATATTGTGGAAAGCAGGAATACAATAGAATGTGAAATGCAATTGGTTATTCTATGGATTGTTCACTAAGAACAAGTTTTGGTACATTGAAAAGTTAATCTCTGTGCGTGTTGGAGGTGTCAATATGCTGCCATTGTTCAGAGGCAGGTTAATTAAAAGCTTTTGACCCTTAAAATGTACTGTAAATCGAGAGGGAGCAGAGTACATTGCATTCGGCAGCTTTTAGTTTGAGCATTAGTTTAGCTTATTGTCACGTGTACCGAGGTACAATAAAAAGCTTTGTTGTTTTTGCATGCTATCCAGTCAGCGGAAAGACAATAAAGTCTGTAGTCTCCTTTTTGCTCTGATTTATTTTCACCCACATGTTTAGACCATAATGTTGTATCCTTATTGTTTTGATGTGGTTTTATGCTTTATTCTTAATTGTTAACTGTATGTTTGTGTTGTCATTTGTGAGCGGAGCACCAAGGCACATTCCTTGTATGTGCACATACTTGGCCAATAAACTTATTCATTCATTCATTCATTCATTCATTCATTCATTCATTCATTCAATACATGATTACAATCAAGCTGTCCACAGTGAACAGATATCGGATACAGGAAATAACGTTTAGTGCAAGATAAACTTCAGTAAAGTCCCATTAAAGATAGTCCGAGGGTCTCCAATGAGGTCGATGGTAGTTTAGTTTATTTAGTTTAGAGATACAGCTTGGATACAGGCTCTCCGGCCCGCACCGACCAGTGATCCCTGCACATTAACACTATCCTACACACTAGGGTCAATTTACAGTTATAGCAAGCCAACTAACCTGCAAACCCTGGCAGCTGCGGCTTGCCTGCAGTCCGTCTGTCTTTTGTGTTTTTTGTTGTTTTTGTCTGAATTGTAGTTTAATATGATGTAGTGTTGTATGTTATGTTGGGGGGGGGGGTGGGAGGGAATGGGAACTGTAACATTCTCTCTCCAGAACGGAGACGTGACCTTTGTTTCTGTGTCGTGTCTCCGTTCCCGTTGCGGCCTACCACCGGTCATTCACCTGGGACCACCTGGGGCTCTGGTTCGCAGAGCCCGCGGCGCGGACTCACCACCTGCGGCGCTGGCTGCCTGCGAATGCTGCGGGCGCGGCTGCGACTCGTCTCCGGAGGCTCCGGCGCAGGCCGCGTGGACGTCGGAAGCCCGCAGACCCCTGGATGGGGGCCGACATCGGGAGCTCCGGCAGCGGCAGAGGCAGCGTGTTCGCCCGCCCCGAATCGCGGGGCTTGGGTCGGCCCGTCGCGGACCTTTCACCGTCCGGCGCGGCCTGAAATAGGCCGTTGACCTTTCACCGCCCAGCGGGGGCTTCAATATCGGGAGCCCCGACCGCCCCGACGTGGCAACTCCAACAGCCTGACCGCGGGACAAGACGGCAGGGAAGAGAAAAAGACATTTTGGCCTTCCATCACAGTGAGGAGGGACTGGAGGAGACTCACTGTGATGGATGTTTCTTTTTGTTTCTTTTTGTTTGGTGTTAGTTGTGATTGTATGTGTTATTGCATTTTTATTGATTAATCTTATTGGTCTTATTGTTCAACTGCGGGTAATGTTTCATTTCACTACACATTTATGTGTATGTAACAAATAAACGACTATTGACTATTGACTATTGAGTGTGGGAGGGATCCACAGATTCAGGAGAAAACCCATGCAGATCATGGGGAGAACGTACAAACTCCGTACAGACAAGCACCCATAGTTAGGATGGAACCCGGGTCTCTGGCGCTGTCGGCCGGGACCACTCTCTAGTTGGTGATTTTATTTATTTCTACTTATTTTTAAAGTGTGAAACAATGATCTTTGCTAGATAATTGTAGCTTACCAATAGCTTACCACTGTAGCTTACCAATTCCAGATACCTTCTTCACAAGATGAAAGTGAGTTGGAACAGCACCAAAAGTGATATTGCTGTCAAAATTGTATAATTTTCACATTTTTTACCATTTGTCCTTTGGTGACAGAGAAGAGAATCTAACTAAAGTAAACTGCAGCGAGAGCCATTTACACCTGCTCAGTTTCAACCTTCTCTAAAGCACAGAATTATTAGAACACACGAAGAGGACTTTAAACATTTTTAGGCACTCTATGTATCCCTATCCCTTGATAGACACAAAGAACTGGAGTAACTCAACGGGACGGGCAGCATCTCTGGAGAGAAGGAATGGGTGACGTTTCGGGCCGAGACCCTTCTTCAGAGACACTGTCTTCTTGAAGCGTTGCAATTTATTTTTGACACAACCTACCACGTTCAATAATATTTACATTTGGAATAGTTCCGATTTAACACGGCTTACCAGTTCTGTTTTTCCGTAGTGAATCGGCAATTGAACGTCTCAATTTTCAAGTTGTTCGCAGAATCGATACACTCAAAGTTTCATCAGGAACACGTGGATTGATTTTTTAATCTTCTGTTTGACATATTGTACAAAAGATCAATTGGCAGGCGATTGGAAGAAACTAATTGCAATTTTGTCTTCGTCACTTGCCATTGATTCACCAAGTTATGGGATTGGTTAAGGGTTGAAAAGAGCATGTCCCAACATACTCTGTGCAGGGTTAGCCCTGCTACCAATTATTGACGATACCAGAAGTGATAGAAGCAGATGGTGAAAGATATTTAACTAGGAAAAAAAACTGCAGATGCTGGTTTAAATCGAAGGTAGACACAAAATGCTGGAGTAACTCAGCGGGTCAGGCAGCATCTCAGGAGCGAAGGAATGGGTGACGTTTCGGGTCGGGACCCTTCTTCAGACTGATGTCAGGGGAGGGGGCGGGACAAAGATGGGATGTAGTTGGAGACAGGAAGACTAGTGGGAGAACTGGGAAGGGGGAGGGATAGAAAGGGGAAGCTGGGACTACCTGACGTGGGAGAAGTCAATGTTCATACAGCTGGGATGGAAACTACCCAAGCGAAATATGAGGTGCTGTTCCTCCAATTTGCACTAGGCCTCACTCTGACATCGGAGGAGGCCCAGGACAGAAAGGTCAAATTGGGAATGGGAGGGGGAGTTGAAGTGCTGAGCCACTGGGAGATCAGGTTGGTTGAGATGGACTGAGCGGAGGTGTTCAGCGAAACGATCGCCGATGGTTATATTTAACGACTGGCTTGAACGTCTTCAGGTAACGAAGCACCTGGTATTAAGATGGAACACTGAAATTAAAAACAATTATTTGTATTTCACATGCAGATAATTTAATCAATTATTTTATTGTCATTACCTTTTAAATGTATTTTCTTATATCATCCACAGTCAGTGCCCCGTTCCTGCCCTCTCCCCATACCCCCTGACTCCGCTATCATTAAGAGCTCTATCTAACTCTCTCTTGAATGCATCCAGGGAATTGGCCTCCATTGCCTTCTGAGGCAGAGAATTCCACAGATTTACAACTCTCTGACTGAAAAATGTTTTTCCTGATCTCCGTTCTAAATGGCCTGCCCCTTATTCTTAAACTGTGGCCCCTGGTTCCGGACTCCCCCAACATTGGGAACATGTTTCCTGCCTCTAACGTGTCCAACCCCTAAATAATCTTAAATGTTTCGATAAGATCCCCTCTCATCCTTCTAAATTCCAGTGTGTACAAGCCTAGTCACCCTTGGTTCCAGAGCCTTTCTGGAGGACCAACAGAGGTCACGGCCTCCGAGGGGAGTCCATCGGTACCAGAACGGTTCGCCTAGGCCGCCATGGGGCCGAGATACCGGCCCACAAAGTCGGCCTCGGAGGTCGGCTATGGGAATGTATCGGACCGATCTGGCCGGGCCGGAGTTCCAGAGCCCCTGGCAAATCCCGATGAGGTCAAGATCGGCTGCCTCACCCAAATTAGGTGCCACATTTTCGGGGGGACTTCCGGGGGGTGGGTTGCAAGTGTGCACTCATAATTATACCGGCATTAAAGGACCACCAGTTGCCAGAAGCTCAGTGGTGGACCTGCATTAAAAGTTCAACTTAGTGAACACATCAACCTGATAGCCAAAGTCAAACAATATTTGGATAAATGGATTTCTTTCTTTAATCTTTCCACATTGGGAGATTTTAAGCACGGCTTGCACTCATTATATGGTCGTTAATTTTCATTGCTGAAAGCAATTATTTATTGCAAAGGAGGTCTGTTAAAAATGTCAAAATTTCAAATCCAAAATCCATCCATCTATTTCTCCTTTTTATCAGAATTGATACAATACCACTACCAATAAGCCAATGCCACTTCCAAAAGTCCAGTCTGAAGAAGGGTCTCGACCTGAAACGTCACCCATCCTTGTTCTCCAGAGGTGCCTGACCCGTTGAGACACTCCAGCTTTTTTACTCAGAGAGTTGTGAAGCTGTGGAATTCTCTGCCTCAGAAGGCAGTGGAGGCCAATTCCCTGGATGCATTCAAGAGAGAGTTAGATAGAGCTCTTAATGATAGCGGAGTCAGGGGGTATGGGGAGAGGGCAGGAACGGGGCACTGACTGTGGATGATCGGCCATGATCACGGTGAATGGCAATGCTGGCTCGAAGGGTCGAATGTCCTACTCCTGCACCTATTGTCTATTGTCTGTTGTCATTTTGTGTCTATCTTAGGTTTCCAAAAGACTGGTTAAAAATAAAACAAAGCTGGGTCTTACTGATTTCAAAATGTTTTTGGACCAGAACTCTATTGTTCAGAATTTCTGAATTCATGTCAACACATGGGAGATGAAGACATGTGGTAGACTTGTCTTCTAAACTAAACTAAGCTATGAAGCAGAATAGGGCTTCTACTCACCTGCCCTCACCCTCACCCAATTTGCCAACCAACCTAAGTAAAAGACTGAGATAGACACAAAATGCTGGAGGAACTCAGCGGGTCAGGCAGCATCCCTGGAGAAAAAGAGTAGGATTCTGCTTCCAAGATGGCGCCCAACACAGGTGACTATTTGTGTGCTGGCCTCCGAAGCAGATCTACAATCACACATTACAATCGCTCCAGACTCTTAAATCTCTATCTGTCCACTGTAAATAACTCGATTGTAATCTTGTATTGTCTTTCTGCTGACTCGATCACACGCTACAAAAGCTTTTTACCTTAGTACACATAATAATAAACTAAACTGAACTGACCCGAAACGTCACCCATTCCTTCTATCCAGAGGTTCTTTAGGAGGGAGAAGAAGAGGGATTTCTTTAGTCAGAGGGTGCTGAATCTGTGGAATTCTTTGCCACAGAAGGCAGTGGAGGCCAAACCAATTTTTAAAAGCTTTTCACTGTACCTCACGGTATACGTGACAACAAACTAAATTAAACTAAACTAAGCAGGCCAAGTCAATGGATATTTTTAAGTCAGAGATAGATAGATTCTTGATTCGTACAGGTGTCAGGGGTTTAGGGGGAGAAGGCTGGAGAATGGGGTTAGGAGGGAGAGATATAGACAATAGGTGCGGGAGGAGGCTATTCGGCCCTTCGAGCCAGCACCGCCATTCAATGTGATCATGGCTGATCATTCTCAATCAGTACCCCGTTCCTGCCTTCTCCCCATAACCCCTGACTCCGCTATCCTTAAGAGCTCTATCCAGCTCTCTCTTGAATGCATTCAGAGAATTGGCCTCCACTGCCTTCTGAGGCAGAGAATTCCACAGATTCACAACTCTCTGACTGAAAACGTTTTTCCTCATCATATCATATCATATCATATATATACAGCCGGAAACAGGCCTTTTCGGCCCTCCAAGTCCGTGCCGCCCAGTGATTCCCGTACATTAACACTATCCTACACCCACTAGGGACAATTTTTACATTTACCCAGCCAATTAACCTACATACCTGTACGTCTCATCTCAGTTCTAAATGGCCTACCCCTTATTCTTAAACTGTGGCCCCTTGTTCTGGACTCCCCCAACATTGGGAACATGTTTCCTGCCTCTAACGTGTCCAACCCCTTAATAATCTTATACGTTTCGATAAGATCTCCTCTCATCCTTCTAAATTTTAATATGCTTGAATTGTCATGATTGAATGGCGGACTAGACTTGATAGGGCGAATGGCCTAATTCTGCTCCTATTACTTATGACCTTATGAAACCATTTGTTTTGTGCAGGGAGGGAATTTCACAGGTTTAAACGCATCGTTATTCGTGGGTTGTTCGAGTTGGAATACAGAAGCCCCCAGCGTTTTAAGATTGTTTTACTCCAATGTTCATGCTGTAAAATGTAGATTAGAAAGACTGCAACGTAGAATTAAATAAAATAACTTTATCAATGCAGATAAAGACAAGGCAAATCAATTGGATGCCCTAGTGGAATTGAAATCATTACATTCATCCAATGATTTTCAATAAGTAACTGCATTAGGAACACATTTGTGAAGATTAAAATGGCTAATCCTTAAATAATATTGCATAGGCAAGTGCTAAACTGTTACTTGGAGATATCACAGATTATTTAAAATTCTTCAACTGTCTTCATCAGTAATTTAGGCATCTTGAATTATTTCAAGACATCTTGAGCCATTTTTGTCCAGTACTGGAATGATACTTGTTAAATTATTAAGGGAATTATAGACTGCAATCTTAAATGGGATGCTCAGAATTTAAATCTAATCACTTTTAAATAGAACTGCAGTTAGCTTTTGCAATACTCATCATCATTTTGAGATCTTTCTAATTTATCTTAAAATACCTTTAGTCTGGGTGACCTTGAAAGTAAATGTCATTGATAGTTACGTGAATCAGATTTCAATTTTTTAGTTAAGTTTCTAGACACTAAATGCTGGAGTAACTCAGCGGGACAGGCAGCATTTCTGGAGAGAAGGAATGGGTGATGTTTCGGGCTGAGACACTTCTTCAGACTGATGTCAGGGGAGAGGGAGATACAGAGATAAGGAAATGTAGGGTGTGAAAACGAGACAGAGGGGATGGAGATCAAGGAAAATGTGGAATAGATCATTGTTAGTTAGGAGAAGATAACAACAACGCTAACAGAGATAAAATGTGAACAAGGACAGTCCGACTAGTCAGAGAACTGGGAAGGGGGGGGGGGGGATGAAGAGAGAGGGAAGACAAAGGTTACTTGGTTAGAGAAGTCAATGTTCATACCACTGGGATGTGAGCTGCCCAAGCGAAATATGAGGTGCTGTTCCTCCAATTTGTGCTGGGCCTCACTCTGACAATGGAGGAGGCCCAGGACAGAAAGGTTAGTGTGGGAGTGGGAGAGGGAGTTGAAGTGTCTAGCAACCGGGAGATCAGGTAGGTTTAGGTGGACTGAGCGGAGGTGTTCAGCAAAACGATCGCCGAGCCTGCGCTTGGTCTCGCCGATATACAGGAGTCGACACCTGGAACAGTGGATACAGTAGATGAGGTTAGAGGAGGTGCAAATGAACCTTTAGTTTAGTTTAATACAGTGCGGAAACATGCCTTTCGGTCCAACGAGTCTGCCGACCAGCAATCCCCACACATTAGATATTCTACACACCCACCAGGGACAATTTTTACACTTACACGCCAATCCAATTAACCTACAAACCTGTACGTCTTTGGAGTGTGGGAGGAAACCGAAGATCTCGGAGAAAACCCACGCAGGTTACAGGGAGAATGTACAAACTCCGTATAGATTGGACCGTAGTTGGGATGGAACCCGGGTCTCTGGTGCTGTGAGGCAGCAACTCTACCGCTGCGCCACCGTGCCGACCCAAGCAAATCGTTCTTTGAATATCATCATGTCAGCTTTGGAAAGTAAATGTTGAAATCCTTTGTAATGTGCTGGAGAAATCAATTTTATGTAATCTGCAAAGCTGTCTATTTCACATAATTACATATATATATATATATATATATATATATATATATATATATATATATGTACACACACATAAATCAACACGACATTTAACAATGGACGGGGAAGATATATGATAAAAAGATTTGCAGACATTCATATTTCACCGAAGACAGATTGATGACTTCAATTGACTTTTATTTGAATTTTAATTTCATCCTTAAATGCCCGACATACCCGAATATTTGGTGAAAGATTTTCATTCATTGTACCACTTACGACATATCCTTGGCACATATTTTTGCAAGTAACCAACCCTTTTGTGAACGGCATTTTATCATCTGGTATTATTTGGGATGAATTATGAGCCCAGCTGAAATCATAAATCGTTTTACTTTGTGATAATAACTGGCTGTAAAAAGTTGACAAATTTCTGCAGTGAGCGCTGGTGATAGATCAGACACTGTCAGTGGGCACAAAGCAAACCCTATCTGCAAAATGGTTCAGTCACAGAGTAAACAGGCTTTTTTTCTAAGGGAATTTTCAGTCAGAGGGTGGAGAATCCGTGGAATTCTTTGATCAATGGAGTTGCTGCCTTACAGCAAATGCAGCACCAGAGACCCGGGTTCGATCCCGACTATGGGTGCTGTCTGTACGGAGTTTGCACGTTCTCCCCGTGACCTGCGTGGGTTTTCTCCGAGATCTTCGGTTTCCCCCCGCACGACAAAGTTCCCGAACCCACGCCTCTGGAACTTTGAGGCAGTGGCTACACTTCCGGGGATCATTCTTGTAAACCATCAAGTCTACCGCGCCATTCATTCAACCCTCTCCAACAGCAGCACATCCTTCAATAGACAATAGACAATAGGTGCAGGAGTAGGCCATTCGGCCCTTCGAGCCAGCACCGCCATTCAATGTGATCATGGCTGATCATTCTCAATCAGTACCCCGTTCCTGCTTTCTCCCCATACCCCCTGACTCCGCTATCCTTAAGAGCTCTATCTAGCTCTCTCTTCTTCCTCAGATAGGGGACCCAAAGCAGCTTTCAATTCACCACAGGCATTGTTTGTATGTAAAATTATACCTTTAATATTATTTGTCAGATGTCCAAGTTTGCAATCTCTCCCATTTATTAGACAGTTCTTCAGTATTGCGACTTTAGCCACATGCATGAAAGAAACTAAGTATTTTAATATCAGATAGACACAAAACGCTGGAGCAACTCAGCGGGACAGGCAGCATCTCTAGAGAGAAGGAATGGGTGACGTTTCGGGTCTAGACCCTTCTTCAGAGTGAGAGTCGGGGAGAGGGAGACACAGAGATAAGGAAGGGTAAGGTGTGAAACAGAGAGGTCAAAAGGGATGAGGTTCAAGGAAAATGTAGAATAGATCATTTTCAGCTGGGGGAAGTTGACAACGAGGCACACAAAGGAAAAATGTAATCAGGAGGACAGTCAGACTGGTCGGAGAACTGGGATGGGGGAGGGACGGAGAGGGAGGGAAAGCATACTGCTGTGTATAACAAATTTATTAAGCCATCATGTGCAGAAACCTGTGTGAAAGCTATTATTTTTATTAAGATGATAAGAAATTTGAGGGAAAGTTATTGATGACAACTCCAGGGTGAATAAATGAATGCCAAGCACTTCTGCAGAGTTTATTGAGATGTGTAACAATGATTAAAAGGTGCAGAAAGGACTCAGCGGTAGAGTTGTTGCCTCACAGCGCCAGAGACCCGGGTTCGATCCTGACCATGGGCGCTGCCTGTACAGAGTTTGTACGTTCTCCCCGTCACCTTTCTCCGGGCGCTCCGGTTTCCTCCCACACTCCAAAGACATCCAGGATTGTAGGTTAATTTGCTTGGTACAATTGTAAATTGTTCCTAGCGTGCGTGGGATAGTGTTGGAGTGCGGGGATCGCTGGTCGGAACGGACCCGGAGGGGCCGAAGGGCCTGTTTCCGTGCCTTGTCTCGAAACTGAACTAAGTTATCAAGCTGTGTCTGCCAATCGTCGTTAGATTGTGTTGTTTTTGTGTGCCTCTCCACAGTTCCTCCTTGACACGATCTTATAGTTTGTTTCTCTATTTTCTATTCCATTTTTTTTTCAAATTATTTATCTTCCAGTACACACACAGAACATAGAACATGCTGTAGTAACAGGCGCAAGAGTAGCCCCTCCTGTTTGTTTTTGTTGAACACGACCCCAAGCATAACTAATCTTATCCACCTGCAACTGATCCATACCCCTCCATTCCCAGCATATCCATGTGTCCATTCAAAGGTCTCTTAAACGCCACTATCGTATCTGCCTCCACCAGCACCCGTGGCAGCACGTTCCAGGCCCCACCACCCTCTGTGTAAAACTTGCCTTTCTCTAGTCCGTAAACTTGCCCCTTTCACCTTAAAGCAATGCCCTCTAGTCTTTGACATTCCTCCCCATGCAGAAAAAAAGGTTCTGACTATCTACCCTATCTAAAGCTTTCTCATAATTTTATACACTTCTTTCCGGTCTTACGCACATCCTAGCGATTCTGAGCCTCATTTTAATTTCAGCGGTAGAGTTGCTGCCTTTTCAGCGCCGGAGACCCGGGTTCAATCCTGACTACGGGTGCTGTCTGTGCGTAGTTTGTACATTCTCCCTGTGACCTGCGTGGGTTTTCTCCGAGATCTTCTGTCTCCTCCCACACTCCAAAGACGTGTAGGTTAATTGGCTTGGCATGTGTGTAAAAATTATCCCTCGTGTGTGTAGGATAGTGTTAGTGTGCGAGGATCGCTGGTCGGCGCGGAATCGGTGGGCCGAAAGTCCGGTTTCTAAATCTAAACCAAATCTAAATATGAGCACTAAATCGCACACAACACTCCTCAGTAGAATAAAAAAAACATGGGCTGTTACTTTCTACACTGTGAAACATGTTGGTGGAAAGATAATTGTGTGGGATATCTACAGGGGGCATCTGTGTGTCATCAGTGTGGTTTTAAAACCGATTGTATCACGGTAAGATATATTAAGAGCATAAAAGCAATAAAATGCTTCTCGGCAAAATATATCTCTGTCACAAAATGTATTCAGCATTTCTTCCTGGGATTTTGAGTGAGTACACCTCACATGGAATTGTCTTATCGACTGTGTGTTCTTTGAATAGTGATCTGTCCTCAACTTGACTTTCCCTGAGCTGAGGGCAGCCGAGCTCTTCCTGAGCAGGGACTGCATGTTTAACAACCTACGCTCTTCTCATTGTGTTGACCGCATCACAATTCATGAGTTCATCAATTATAGGAGCATATGGAGTTTGCTCGTTCTCCCCGGGTGCTCCGGTTTCCTCCCACATCCCAAAGACACGCAGGTGTGTAGGTTAATTGGCCCGCTGTAAATTGCCCCTAGCGTGTCGTGAGTGGGTGAGAAAGTGGGACAACACATAACTGCTGTTTGGCAGTCGGTGTGGACATGGGTCATAGGTTCATAACGCATAGGAGCAGAATTAGGTCATTCGGCCCATCAAGTCTACTCTACCATTCAATCAATAGACAATAGGTGCAGGAGTAGGCCATTCGGCCCTTCGTGCCAGCACCGCCATTTAATGTGATCATGGCTGATCATTCTCAATCAGAACCCCGTTCCTGCCTTCTCCCCATACCCCCTGACTCTGCTATCCTTAAGAGCTCTATCTAACTCTCTCTTGAATGCATTCAGAGAATTGGCCTCCACTGCCCTCTGAGGCAGTGAATTCCACAGATTTACAACTCTCTGACTGAAAAGGTTTTTCCTCATCTTCGTTCTAAATGGCCTACCCCTTATTCTTAAACTGTGGCTGATCTTTCTTTCCCTCCTAACCCTATTCTCCTGCCTTCTCCCCATTACCCCCTGACACCCGTCCTAATCAACAATCTGTCAATCTCTGCCTTAAATATACCCAATGACTTGCTCTCCACAGCCATCAGTGGCAATGAATTCCACAGATTCACCACCCTCTGACTAAATAAATTCCTCCTCATCTCCCTCCTAAAGGAACGTCCTTTAATTCTGAGGATATGTCCCCTGGTCCCTGATTCTCCCGCTAGTGGAAGCATCCTCTCCACATCCACTCTATCCAGGCTTTACCCGATTTATATTTGAATGATCTCTGTGCTGTATAATAAGATGGATGCATCCAAGTATAACTATGAATGTATAACAAAATAAAAACGTTGAACAGTTCAAGGAGAGATAACAATTCCAGCAGGAAATCAAAAGCTTCACCCTCGGAACGCCACCATTAATAAGATTTTGGTTTGTTGCAAAAAAAGATGGACGCAAAAGGAATACATTTCCTCTATCTTTTTAAGACTCAGGATAAGGTCAGTGGCAAAAGTTAAAATGATTCACATTGAAAAGTCAAATTTTCGAAACATTCCCCTCCCGAATCAGAATCATAATACCTCACAAAGCCATGATTAAAGGAAGCCTCTCTCTAATTTAGGATCAGTGGGGAAATGAATGCCAAAGGCTATTGTTCCGAGTGAAGGATTTTGAAATAAATGATGACAGGAGAGGTGAGCAGGTAGTGAGGGGACTAAGAGGAAAGCAGACAAGCATTACCTCGTCTTTTCCCGGATGTAATGCAGGCAAACTCCACTGAGGACAATTACCTGATAACAGAAATAAAAAGCTAATATTTATACATCTCCTCTCACATTCTCACGTCCCAAATGCATCACAACGGAAGAGTTATTTAAACTGCATCCTCATACGTTCTCACTTCAACTATGAATGCATTTGAAGGGACAGTCTCTTTCAAAATAGCTTCTTGTGGTTTTTAAGCCATTTTTTCCTCCTCGTCAAGAAACATAGAAAATAGGTGCAGGAGGAGGCTATTCATCCCTTCGAGCCTGCACCGCCATTCATTGTGATCACGGCTAATCATGATTATTATTTGTTTCATTGTCACATGTACCGGAATGAACAACAAAACACAGAGGGTCAGGCAGCATCTCTGGAGAAAATGAATTGGTGGCATTTCGGGTCGAGACCCTCCTTCAGACTGAGAGTCAGGGGAAAGGGAAGCGAGAGATATGGAAAGGTAGATCGACACAAAAAGCTGGAGTAACTCAGCAGGTCACACAGCATCCCTGGAGAAAAGGAATAGGTGGCATTTCGGGTCACGACCCTCCTTCAGATCCGAGTCTCTCAGTCTTGACCCGAAACGTCACCCATTCCTTCTCTCCAGTGATGCCGGCTGACCCGCTGAGTTACTCCAGCTTTTTGTGTCTATCTTCAGTTTAAACCAGCATCTGCAGTTCCTTCTGACACAATATTCAAGAGATCAAGATTCAAGATAGCTTTATTTGTCATCCAATATTGGACGAAATTCAGTCACCCACAGTCCAACAATAAAAGCATTAAATAGGCATTAAAATGACACAACCCCAAAAACACACAAAAAAAGAAACATCCATCAAAGAAACATCCATCACAGTGAGTCTCCTCCAGTCCTCTCCTCACTGTGATGGAAGGCCACAATGTCTTTTCCCTTCTCCTGCTGTCCTCTCCCGCGGTCAGGTTGTTGTGGTTGCAGGCCGCGCCGGACGGTCCGCAGCGGCCCGAGCCTAAGGCGAGTCGCAGCCTATCATGAGAGGTAGAGTCATAGAGGGGAGATATATTTCCTCCCAGTGGATGCAACAAGGACTACAAACCATCATAGTTGCCAGCAAAAGACTACAAAACCCATAGTCAGCAGGGCTGCCTGCTCTGCTGACACTGATTGCTGCTGACAATGATTGCTGCTGACAATGATTGCTGCTGACAATGATTGCTGCTGACAATGATTGCTGCTGACATTGATTGCTGCTGACAATGATTGCTGCTGACAATGATTGCTGCTGATTGCTGCTAACACTGATTGCTGCCCAGCTGAACCAGCAGAGCTGATTGCCTCAGTGAGAGAGAGCTAAAAGGGAAGGGAAGCAGTATATTTAAGGAGAGAGACAACGACTGGAGCAGAGAGGGAGAGAGGGAGAGAGGGAGAGAGAGAGAGAGAGAGAGAGAGAGAGAGAGAGAGAGAGAGAGAGAGAGAGAGAGACAACGACAACGACGACAACGACTGGAGCAGAGAGGGAGAGAGAGAGACAACGACTGGAGCAGAGAGGGAGAGAGAGAGACAACGACTGGAGCAGAGAGGGAGAGAGAGAGACAACGACTGGAGCAGAGAGGGAGAGAGACAACGACTGGAGCAGAGAGGGAGAGAGACAACGACTGGAGCAGAGAGGGAGAGAGACAACGACTGGAGCAGAGAGGGAGAGAGACAACGACTGGAGCAGAGAGGGAGAGAGACAATGACTGGAGCAGAGAGGGAGAGAGACAATGACTGGAGCAGAGAGGGAGAGAGACAACGACTGGAGCAGAGAGGGAGAGAAGCAGTGTTTGAGTTATATTTTGTAAGAAGGCAGCAAGCTACAGTTTTGATTTAACTACCTGTTTTGGTTTTGTGTACCTGTCTGCAAACAATTAAGTTTACCTGTTTTTGGAAAAGACTAAATATATGGAATTTAAGTTTGAAAACAAGAACGTTTGTGTCTTCATTTCCGGCACCCACACTTCCCAACCTTCAAGAGAAAAGCTCCCGACCTCTCAAGACATCACAGTACATAGAACAAATGAATGAAAGGTATACAAAAGGACAAATCAACGCCAGCAACGATGATCAAGGAACGGTGGAGCCCACAATGGTCCATTGTTGGTTGTGGAGAAGGTGATAACGAGTGGATATAAACAGTGAATCTCAACAGGACGACATTGAAACTAGTATGACGACTAAGGAGGGGGACTAAGATGGAGAGAGAGAGGGGATGCAAGGGTTACTTCAAGTTAGAGAAATCAACATCCATACCGCTGGGGTGTAAGCTGCCCAAGCGAAATATGAGGTGCTGTTCCTCCAATTTGCATGTGGCCTCACTCTGACAGTGGAGGAGGCCCAGGACAGAAAGGTCAGTGTGTGAACGGGCAGGGGGGTTAAGGTGTATACACATATATACATATACACACACATGCGCACACGCGCACACACGCACACACACACGCCGCAGTTTCTTACATGCATATCAGTTCCATGTGCCTGAAATAGCAACATTGAAGAACTGTCTAATAAAGGGGAGCGATTGCAAACCTGGACATCTGACAAATAGCATTAAAGTTATACATTTGCATACAAACAATGCCTGTGGTGAATTGAAAGCAGCTTTGGTCCCATATCTGAGGAAGGATGTGCTGGTGTTCAAAGGAGGTTTACGAGAACGATCCCAGGAATGATTGGTTTAACAGATCACGAGTGTTTGACGGCACTGGGCCTGTACTCGCTGGAGTTTAGAAGGATGAGGGGGGACCTCATTGAAACTTATTGCATTGTGAAAGGCCCAGATAGAGTGGATGAGGAGAAGAAGCTTCCACTCATGGGAGAGTTTTTAGTCAGAGGGCGGTGAATCTGTGGAATTCATTGCCACAGAAGTCTGTGGAGGTCAAGTCACTCGATATTTTTAAGGCAGAGATAGATAGATTTTTGATTAGTACGGGTGTCAGGGGTTATGGGGAGAAGGCAGGAGAATGGGGTTAAGAGGGAAAGATAGATCAGCCATGATTGAATGGCGGAGTAGACTTGATAGGCTGAATGACCTAAATATATTCCTATCACTTATGAACTTATGAAGCTTTGAACTTACTGTATTATACAAGTCCAATTTCAAAGCCTACAGGTCTCTATTGAAAGATGCAAAGTGTTGGAGAAACACGATGGGTCAGACAGCTGAAGAAGGGTCTCGACCCTGAAACTTCACCCATTCCTTCTATCCAGAGATGCTGCCTGTCCCGCTGAGATACTCCAGCTCTTTGTGTCTGTCTTCAGCATCTCTAGAAAACATTGGTAGGTGACATTTCATGCCGGGAAGGGTCATGACCCGAAACATTACCTGTCCACGTGCTCCAGAAATGCTGCCTGACCCACTGAGTTACTCCAACTCTTGATGTCTTTTTTTTTGTGTCAACCAACATATGCAGTTCCTTGTGTTTACTACCTTGACAGACAAGGAGCTGTCAGTGCATGGATGCCGGAGGAGATAGTTGAGGCAACGTATAAGAAACATTTAAACAGGTACATGGATAGGATGGGTTTGGGGGAATATGAGCCAAACACAGGTAGGTGGGTCTGGTGCAGATGGGGCATGTTTGTCTGCATTGGCAAGATGGGCCGAAGGGCCTTTTTCCACACTGTATGACTCTCTGACTCTAGTGACGTTAGTCCCACCTGCCCGCATTTGGCCCATACACAAAGTGCGTGCACTGCCTTGACGCAAGCCAATAAAATCCAAATTTACTATCATCAATGTTAATGAAGGTTTAAACCCATTTTAAGCTCCCATAGAAACAGATCAAACTCTCTGCGAGCATTCAACCAGTAAATGACTTCCCAAAACCAGGTTTTCGAAATATCTCTTTGAAATTTCATTCCTTTTTTTTCTTGTCAGCTCATTTCCGGAGGTAACCTGCCCCATAATTTATTTAGAATGGTGGGAAAAATGTTACAACTGCCAGAGGGTGGTGGCTCACATTTGAAGGCAAATTTGCTAAATTTGCCAACTTGGAAATGAGATCTGCTTTGCATACTTGTGTTTAAGCCACAAGTGAGACTAAAGGTGACAACAGCATATGGCGAGCATTTGGCAGCACTGGGCCTGTGCTCGCTGGAGTTTGGAAGGTTGAGGGGGGACCTCATTGAAACTTACAGAATAACAAAAGGCTCGGGTAGAGTGGATGCGGAGAGGATGTTTCCACTGGTGGGAGAGTCTAGGACCAGAGGTCATAGCCTCGGCCCGAAACGTCACCCATTCCTTCTCTCCGGAGATGCCGCCTGTCCCGCTGAGTTACTCCAGCATTTTGTGTCTACCTTCGGTTTAAACCGGCTTCTGCAGTTCCTTCCCACACGATTTGTGCGCTCAATTTATTGTTATGACTTCACGGCAAATGAAATTCCTCATATGTTGCAAAACATAACTTGGCTAATAAAGTATGATTGTGATTATGATGTGGGAAGTACGATAGAAGGATGAGAGGAGATCTTATCGAAACGTATAAGATTATTAAGGGGTTGGACACGTTAGAGGCAGGAAACATATTCCCAATGTTGGGGGAGTCCAGAACAAGGGGCCACAGTTTAAGAATAAAGGGTAGGCCATTTAGAACTGAGATGAGGAAAAACTTTTTCAGTCAGAGAGTTGTGAATCTGTGGAATTCTCTGCCTCAGAAGGCAGTGGAGGCCAATTCTCTAAATGCATTCAAGAGAGAGCTAGATAGAGCTCTTAAGGATAGCGGAGTCAGGGGGTATGGGGAGAAGGCAGGAACGGGGTACTGATTGAGAATGATCAGCCGTGATCACATTGAATGGCGGTGCTGGCTCGAAGGGCCGAATGGCCTCCTCCTGCACCTATTGTCTATTGTGGTGGTGATTGTGAAATAGTCACCACAGCGCAGAAGGGGAATTTTCAACCCATCGAGTCCATGCTAGCTCTCTGTGGGACAATCTAGTCATGTGTGCTCAGGGGAGGCAGCACGGTGGTGTAGCGGTAGAGCTGCTGCCGTTCAGTGCCAGAGAGCCGGGTTCGATCCGGACTACAGGTGCTGTCCGCACGGAGTTTGTACATTCTCCCCGTGACCCGCGTGGGTTTTCTCTGGGAGCTCTGGTTTCCCAGATGTGCAGGTTTGCAGGTTAATTTCAGACTACAGTAAAATTGTAAAATTGTCCCTAGCCTGTGTAGGGTAGTGTTTGTGCGCGGGGATCACTGGTCGGAGCGGACTCGGTGGGCCAAAGGGCCTGTTTCCACACTGTCTCTCTAAACTAAACTTAACTAAACTATTGGAGTTTCACTGCATTAGAAATTTGAATCTGCTCTGCATTCAACGATTTGTGGGCGGCACGGTAGCGCAGCAGTAGAGTTGCTGCTTTACAGTGAATGCAGCGCCGGAGACTCAGGTTCGATCCTGACTACGGGTGCTGCACTGTAAGGAGTTTGTACGTTCTCCCCGTGACCTGCGTGGGTTTTCTCCGAGATCTTCGGTTTCCTCCCACACTCCAAAGACGTACAGGTATGTAGGTTAATTGGCTGGGTAAAATGTAAAAACATTGTCCCTAGTGGGTGTAGGATAGTGTTAATGTATGGGGATCGCTGGGCGGCACGGACTTGGTGGGCCGAAAAGGCCTGTTTCCGGCTGTATATATATATGATATGATACCTTTACAACACCCATGTAACACAACGCCTGCATTCTCCCAAAATGTGGATCTGCAGTAATAAATTGAAGACATATACAAAATGCCGGTGTAACTCAGCGGGACAGGCAGCATCTCTGGAGAGAAGGAATGGCCGACGGTTCGGGTCAAGACCCTTCTTCGCCCATTCCTTCTCTCCAGAGATGCTGCCTGTCCCGCTGGGTTACTCCAGCATTTTGTGTTTATCTTCGGTGTAAACCTGCATCTGTCGTTCCTTCCCACACATGCAGTGATAAATTCACAGCGTGTATTTGTTTTTGGTTTAACCACATCAACCTCTCTCTCTCCATTTAATGTTGGCATTAATAAACTAATTAATTATACAGCTTTTCATCCATTTACTGAAATATGCTCGAATTAATTACTGTCATCAATCAATGCACAGTGAAAACTCGACACATTTAGTGTTGTGTTATTGTTGTGCTGTTCAATTACTGTTTGGATGTGTAGATGTTGTTGAGTGTCCATGAAACTTGCTTTGATTCATGTCCCTCATCATTTAGGGGCTCTTTCTAAGCACGATCTTGCTTCCAAATTTAACTTAGCTGCCGTCTCATTCCCTCAGGCTGTCTTCAACTGAAATAGCTACAAGCTTTCATAGTTATGTATTTGTTTTGGAGATACAGCACGGAAACAGGCCCTTCGGCCCACCGAGCCCGCGCCGACCAGCGATGCCCGCACTCTAACACTATCCTACACACGCTAGGAACAATTTACACTCACACCAAGCCAATTAACCTACAAACCTCTACGTTTAGTTTTAGTTTAGTTCAGAGATACAGTGTGGAAACAGGCGCTTCGTCCCACCGAGCAGCGATACCTGTACTCTAACACTATCCTACACACGCTAGGGACAATTTACACTTACACTAAGCCAATTAAACTATAAACATGTACGTCTTTGGAGCGTGGGAGGAGACTGACAATCTCGGAGAAAACCCACGCAGCCACGGGGAGAATGTACAAACTCCGTACAGACAGCGCCCGTAGTCGGGATCGAACCCGGGTCCCTGGCGTTGTGAGGCAGCAACTCTACCGCTGCTCCACCGTGCTGCTATTTTGTGCAATTGATTGATTTGAAACTTCAGATGGCACTGGAGATACAAACCAATGCAATGTTTGGAGCACTCCAATTCCCCCCTCTCCTTCAAGCCTGCACGCTCCTTCGATCAGCTCCAAGATTAAGCACTTAGTGCGGTGCTGATTAGTATTATTCACGTACTGTTTGGAACAAGACAGAGTGCTGCAAGGATAAATACAGACAGGCGCTAATTGATTGTGTGGTGAGTGATGGCTTATGAACTGCGGGCAGGGGATTCTGGCCTGCAATCTGTAATTTATGCAAAATTGAAGGTTTAATAGATACTCTGGAGTTTTGCTGGATTTGTCTTTCAGTGGCAGAGGCAAACTTTGCACAGCCTTTCCCTTGCAGGCTAAGAGCCCACAAGAGAGGACATTCCACTGATATTGAATAGCGGAGACCTTTGAAGAGCAGCGAGGTTTCGAAAGATTTCCAATTATATGTTTCTCATTTAAAATCCAGGCCTAACCTTACAGTGGCACCGACGTTCTTTCATTCAGAACCACACGCCTTCTTCTGATTCAGTGCACCCGGAGTCAGGATCGAACCCGAGTCTCCGGCGCTGTAAGGCAGCAACTCTACCGCTGCGCCACCGTGCCATCCGACCGCTCTAGTACGGGTGTCAGGGGAGAAGGCAGGAGGGAAGTGCTTCAAAGAGTTTATGGCCAGGGTGAGAGGGGTCAGAGATGATCTTGCCCGCTCGCTTCCTGGCCCTTGGTGGCTGAGCCAAACCGGACCATGATGGAGAAGGTGAGGAGGTACTCAATGATAGCAGTATAGAATTGGACCATCATTGCCTGTGGCAGATTGCGTTCCTTCAGCTGCCGCAGGAAGTACATCCTCTGTAGGGCCTTTTTGACTGTGGAGTCGATGGTGGCCCTCCATTTAAGGTCCCTGTAGATGATGGTTCCAAGGAACTTAAATGACTCCATAGATGTGGCTGTGGTGTTGTTGATGGTGAGTGGGGGGAGAGGAGGGGTGATCTCTTCGAAAGTCTACAATTAGTTCCACTGTCTTGAGAGCATTGAGCTCCAGGTTGTTGCGATGGCACCAGGACGCCAGCTGTGTCACCTCCCATCTGTAGGCAGATACCTCCCCATCCTGGATCAGTCCAATCAGGGTAGTGTCATCCGCAAACTTGAGGGGCTTGACAGAGGAGTCTGTGGAGGTGCAGTCGTTGGTGTAGAGAGAGTAAAGGAGAGGGGAGAGTACGCAGCTTTGCGGTGCTCCTATGCTGAGGGTCTGCGGGTTCGAGATGTGCTTTCCCAGCCTCACATGCTGCTTCCTGTCCGTCGGAAAGTCGATGATCCACTGACAGAGGGGTTCAGGCACAGTCAGCTGGGAGAGTTTGGAGTGTAGTAGCTCTGGCACAATGGTGTTAAATGCAGAGCCTGATTCTGCTCCTAAAACTTGTGAACAACCCAGAGAGTGCGCGAAACGAAACGCAGGCTCGGCGATCGCTTCGTTCAACACCTGCGCTCGGTCCGCGTTGGCCAAACTGATCTCCCGGTGGCCGGGCACTTCAACTCCCCCTCCCATTCCCAGTCTGACCTTTCTGTCATGGGCCTCCTCCAGTGCCATAGTGAGGCCCACCAGAAATTGGAGGAACAGCACCTCATATTTCGCCTGGGCAGCTTGCAACCCAGTGGTATGAATATCGACTTCTCCAACTTTAGATAATTCCTCTGTCCCTCTCTTTCCCCTCATCCTTCCCAGATCTCCCTCTATCTTCCTCTTTCCACCTGTATCCTTCCTTTGTCCCGCCCCCCTGACATCAGTCTGAAGAAGGGTCTCGACCCGAAACGTCACCCATTCCTTCTCTCCTGAGATGCTGCCTGACCTGCTGAGTTACTCCAGCATTTTGTGAATAAATACCTTCGATTTGTACCAGCATCTGCAGTTATTTTCTTATACAACCCAGCGAGTGGATTCATTTGAAGGAATTAGATTTTACGAGCATTCAAAGTGGTTCTGACAAAGCTTGAGGTGCCGTGCAGAGCATGTGGCTTCTCCAACACACTGAAACTCCTTGATACCGTCATGTCGCTTAAAATATATCTCAGTTAGGCCAAATTCAGTATATTGCAGCTCGAGCCTGTCCGTGATATTGATTTTAAAACAAATAATGCCAGTGTCAAATAAAATGATTGCCAATCCCATGTTCCGGTTTGATATGCAACTTCAGTTAAATAATCTTGAAAGGAAACCGAAAGATCCATTCAGCTGTGCACACCACTGTCAAATGTGGAGGCTGTATCAGTTTTCACTCCGGTCTCAGCTCCATCACACCCATTTCCATTCCTCAAGCTTGAAGAAATGTGCTATTCTTCAAAGTTACTGATGGCAGCTTCTTCAAGCAAGCTACTGAGCTCAGTTGTCTGAGATCAACTTAAGGGCGGTCATGGTGGCGCAGCGGTAGAGTTGCTGCCTTCCAGCGAATGCAGCGCCGGAGACCCGGGTTCGATCCCGACTACGGGCGCCGTCTGTATGGGGTTTGTACGTTCTCCCTGTGACCTGCGTGGGTTTCCTCCGAGATCTTCAGTTTCCTCCCACGCACCAAAGACGTGCAGGTTTGTAGGATAATTGGCTTGGTAAATGTAAATATTGTCCCTAGTGGGTGGAGGATGGAGTTAATGTGCGGGGATCGCTGGTCGGCGCGGACCCGGTGGGCCGAAGGGCCTGTTTCCACGCTGTATCTCTAAACTAAACAACTTCCACTGAGCTACAAAGCACTTAGCTCTTAGGATTAAAGGAATCAAGGGATATGGGGAAAAAGCAGGAAGGGGGTTTTGCTTTTTAGATGATCAGACAATAGACAATAGACAATAGACAATAGGTGCAGGAGGAGGCCATTCGGCCCCTTCAAGCCAGCACCGCCATTCAATGTGATCATGGCTGATCATTCTCAATCAGTACCCCGTTCCTGCCTTCTCCCCATTCCCCTTGACTCCGCTTTCCTTAAGAGGTCTATCTAGCTCTCTCTTGAATGCATTCAGAGAATTGGCCTCCACTGCCTTCTGAGGCAGAGAATTCCACAGATTCACAACTCTCTGACTGAAAAAGTTTTTCCTCATCTCAGTTCTACCCCTTATTCTTAAACTGTGGCCCCTTGTTCTGGACTCCCCCAACATTGGGAACATGTTTCCTGCCTCTAACGTGCCTCTGCCATGATCATATAGAATGGCAGTGCAGGCTCCAAGGGACGAATGGCCTACCCCAGCACTAATTTTTCTATGTTTCTACATTTCTCTATGTTTCAAAGTGTACAGATTACTTAGTTCATCGTTTAGTTTATTGTCACGTGTACTGTGTTGCAGTGAAAAGCTTTTGTTGCGTGCTAACCAGTCAGCGGAAAGACAATCCAGGATTACAATCAAACCATCCACAATGTACAGGTTACATGATAAAGAGAATAACATGGACAACATTTAGTTATTGATAAAGCCAGAGAATTCAGATTAAAGATAGTCCAAGGGTCACCAAAGAGGTAGATAGTAGTTCAGCACTGCTCTCTGGTTGTGGTGGATGGTTCAGTTGCCTGATAACAGCTGTGAAGAAACTGTCCCTGAATCTGGAGGTGTGCGTTTTCACACTTCTGTACCTCTTGCCCGATGGGAGAGGGGAGAAGAGGGAGTGGCCGGGGTGCGACTCGTCCTTGATTAAACTGCTGGTCTTCCTGTTGAGAATTTTACCTCCGAACAGCCCAACATTGAGCACTGTTAAGATTAGTTCAGTTTAGTCGAGCCCCTTCAGCCCACCGAGTCCGCACCGACCAGCGATCCCTGCACACTAACACTATCCTACACACACCAGCGACAATTTATATTTATGCCAAGCCTGTAACGGACCGCAGGTAGACCCAAATGCAGCACACGGAACCAAGGAAGTAGTTTTAGAATGTGCTTTATTTCTACCTGCTCGTGGTCGGGGACAGAAGACTGAGGCTTTCACCAGGGCGACGACGAGGCATGAAGGTCGGGAGCAGGCAGGGTCGGCAACGGGAAATCAGTCCGAGAGAGAATGGTGGCGAGGGCCAAGAACAATCTGGCAAAGAGTGTGTGTGTGTGTGTAGGAAGGGTTTATATGCTGGCTTGATTGGTGATCTGGAGCAGGTGAGTGAACAGGTGAGGGGAGTAGGCTTAACGTGGTGGGCGTGGCTGGCAGGTGAGTGAACAGGACAGACTGACAAAGCCAATGAACCCACAAATCTGTGCCTCTTTGGAGTGTGGGAGGAAACTGCAGATCTCCAAAGAACTAAACAACTTTCCACCAACTACAACAGAGTCTTGATCAGCCTTCAGGCTTCCCAGGTAATACTTTAGAAGTTTTTTTCATTGTACCTGCCTCATAACATTTAAGATACATTTGGACAGGCACATTGACAGGACAGGTTTAGAAAGTTATGGGCCAACAGCGAGCAGGTGGGACCAGTGCAGATGAGGCATGTTGGCCGAAGCGGACAAGTTGGGCCGAAGGCCTGGTTTCCACACTGTATGACTCTCACTACCTACTCCGGCAGCTCATTCCATATACTTTGACGTTGTCCCTTAAGCTTGTATTAAATCTTCCCCCCACGTCTTAAATCAATGTCTCCTTGTTCTTGATTAAACCTGTGTCCTCAGGTTCTTGATTAAATCTATGTCCTCCAGTTCTCGATTAAATCTGTCCTTCAGTTCTTGATTAACTCTATGCCCTCCAGTTCTCGATTAAATCTATGTCCTTCAGTTCTTGATTAACTCTATGCCCTCCAGTTCTTGATTAACTCTATGTCTTCCAATTCTTGATTAAATCTATGCCCTCCAGTTCTCGATTAAATCTATGTCCTTCAGTTCTTGATTAACTCTATGTCCTCCAGTTCTTGATTAACTCTATGTTGACTGGACCTTGATTAAACCACGCCCTCTAGTTCCTGATGAAACTATGTCCTTGTTAATTTCCCTCACTTGTGCCTCAAGAACAAATAAACTTTTAATGGAGAACAAGAATAGGTAGAGTTAATGGTATCTTGCTACTATCTTCTCTTTTAGGGCACCCTAAATTGGTTTGTCAACCCCATTCTCCTGCCTTCTCCCCATAACCCCTGACACCTGTACTAATCAAGAATCTATTGATATCTGCCTTAAAAATATCCACTGACTTGGCCTCCACAGCCTTCTGTGGCAAAGAATTCCACAGATTCACCACCCTCTGACTAAAGAAATTCCTCCTCATCTCCTTCCTGAAGGTACGTCCCTTTATTCTGAGGCTGTGGCCTCTGGTCCTAGACTCTCCCACCAGTGGAAACTTCCTCTCCACATCCACTCTATCCAGGCCTTTCACTACAGGGCCGTCTGGCTAAAAAAAAAATCCTCCTCATCTCCTTCCTAAAGTTACGTCCTTTTATTCTGAGCCTATGGCCTCTGGTCCTATTCAAGCAAACTGCTGACGATATCATAGCTAATGGCAGTGCTATCTTTGAACTACATGAGGGTAAGAGAAGAAGACACATATATGGGGAGAAGGCAGGATAATGGCATTAGGAGGGAGAGGTAGATCGGCCATGATTGAATGGCGGAGTAGACTTGATGGGCCGAATGGTGTAATTCTGCTCCTATCACTTATGAACTTGTATCTCTCATGCCTCCTTTATGCCGCAGCACTCTGCTTTAGAGATTTCCGTGAACTGTTAGAATGCTGTCCCAATCCTTTCCCTGCTTATGTCAACGTTGCCCGAATCCATGGGATGGTATCCTGTATGCGTGCTAAAGTCGCCTGTGCTTTGCCTCGCCACTCGTTTTGCAAGCAGCGCTCCCTGAGAATTGGCTCCGGCGTTTCAATTGGAACGAGCGCTCTTTCTCGAGTTAAACGTTTTCCCCGCCATTCTGAAGGGGACAATCTGCTGACCCAGCAACTTTTCCCACCCACTCTATCCTTGAAAGTATAAGAAAATAACTGCAGATGCTGGTACAAATCGATTTATTCACAAAATGCTGGAGTAACTCAGCAGGTCAGGCAGCATCTCGGGAGAGAAGGAATGGGTGACGTTTCGGGTCGAGACCCTTCTTCAGACTATCCTTGAAAGTGTTGAGTTTTCGCTCGTCTAATTGAAACCGAACCATGACTTGGTCCAAATGAACCTTAGCTCACCGCTAGCTGTGGGTGAAGTTGTATTGAACACACTCAGCGAATCCCTGTGCAACAATTTAATCCACAGTACTGCCCATTATATACCATTTTCACCCATCCATAGCATCATTTAAAATGATTTTGTTTTAATCTCAGCAGAGCAATTTAAACAGAAAAAAAGCACATTTTACAAATTAAGTATTTTTATTTGCTGACATGGTCTTGCTTATTAACTTTGTTACACTTGCGTTAATGGAATACAATCAAGGATTATTGCAGCAATTTATAATAGGCCCATCACCAGCATTTTTTAATAGAAAAGTGCAAATTGTCAGAAATACAGAGATACAGTCAAAGAGTGATACAGCGTGGAAACAGGACCTTCTGCCCAACTTGCCCACACCGACCAACATATCCCAGCTACACTGGTCCCACCTTCCTGCGTTTGCGGTGCGGGTGCTGTCTGTACGGAGTTTGGACATTCTCCCCGTGACCTGCGTGGGTTTTCCCCCGAATGATCCGGCTTCCTCCCACACTCCAAAGACGTGCAGGTTTGTGGGTTAATTGTCTTCTGTAAATTGTGCGTAGGATAGTGCTAGTGTACGAAGTGATCGCTGTTCGGTGTGGACTCAGTGACCCGACGGGACTATTTCCGCGCTGTACTTCTAATGACTAAAGTCTAATTGATTGAAGAATTAAAGGAGAGATGAGAAACCTAGAGGGTGGCTGGAACATTGAATCCAGTGACTGAGGAACACACACTGGAATTAAAATGTAGTTGGATTTGTACTTGAGAAGGTGAGACTGGTGGATTGTGTGCCATATCTTCAATCACTGTTCTGTATCTTCAATCATGCTTCGAATATTTTACATCTGTTGAGTTAGAAGTCATTCAACATAAAGTTTTACCTGCAATAAATAACTTCCAATTGTGCGGCAATACTGGTGGATCATTTGTCCAGATCCTATGACATATTAATCATATATCATATCATATATCATATACAGCCGGAAACAGGCCTTTTCGGCCCACCAAGTCCGTGCCGCCCAGCGATCCCCGTACATTAACACTATCCTACACCCACTAGGGACAATTTTTACATTTACCCAGCCAATTAACCTACATACCTGTACGTCTTATTGATATCCATTAATCCTTCGAAGGTATTTATTCACAAAATGCTGGAGTAACTCAGCAGGTCAGGCAGCATCTCGGGAGAGAAGGAATGGGTGACATTTCGGGTCGAGACCCTTCTTCAGATTTGTACCAGCATCTGCAGTTATTTTCCTACTCCATCAATCCTTCAATCTCTGCCTTCAATGTACAGAACAACGGAAACTGATAATTTAGTTTATCTTAGAGATACAGCATGAAAACAGGACCTTCGGCCCACCGAGTCCGCACCTGCCAGCGATCCCCGCACACAAGCACAATCCTACACACGCATGAGGGACAATTCACCATTTTATCAAGCCAATTAACCAACAAATCTGAATGTCTTTGGAGTGTGGGAGGAAACCGGAGCACCCGGAGAAAACTCACATGGTCACAGGTAGAACGTACAAACACCACACAGACAACACCCGTAGTCAGGATCAAGTATTGGCTTCAGTAAAAATTGTAAATTGTCCCAGGTGTGTGTAGGATCGTGTTAGTGTGCGGGGATCGCTGGTCGTCACGTTCTCAGTGGGCCGAATGGCCTGTACCTACCTGGACGGTATCTTTAAAAGCTAAAAGAAATGTAATAATTCTTGAACATTTTTTGAACTTCAATGGAAAGTCACTTTCTCGGTGTGGATTGTGGGGTTTATTGTCACGTGTACCGGGGTACAGTGAAACACTTTTGTCGCGTGCTATCCAGTCAACGGTAATACAATAGGGCGGCACGGTAGCGCAGCGGTAGAGTTGCTGCTTTACAACGAATGCAGCGCCGGAGACTCAGGTTGGATCCTGACTACGGGTGCTGCACTGTAAGGAGTTTGTACGTTCTCCCCGTGACCTGCGTGGGTTTTCTCCGAGATCTTCGGTTTCCTCCCACACTCCAAAGACGTACAGGTATGTAGGTTAATTGGCTGGGTAAATGTAAAAATTGTCCCTAGTGGGTGTAGGATAGTGTTAATGTACGGGGATCGCTGGGCGGCACGGACTTGGAGGGCCGAAAAGGCCTGTTTCCGGCTGTATATATATGATATGATATGATAATAGGTGGTATAAGAACATTGAGTAATAACCTTGCATGTTCAAATCTGACTTGAATCCAAAACGTTTGCTCATCACCTTAAAATCAATCTAAGGTGTAAAGAAAAAGGTTGTTTTACATCCATTGCTCTAACCATCAGTGATTGATGACATTTGCAAGACGTTTTCATCTTCTAAGGAACAAAAGATTAATTACCAATTTTGTTTGTCTTTCATTGAGGCTGCAAGTTCCATTTAGCCGAGTTAATACTCAAATGGAATAACTTACTGTGTCGTAAGGAATTGCAGATGCTGGTTTAAACCGTAGACACAAAATCCCGGAGTAACTCAGAGGGTCAGGCAGCATCTCTGGAGAGAAGGAATGGGTGATGTTTCGGGTCGAGAACCTTCTTGGCCCAATACGTCACCCATTCCTTCTCTCCAGAGATGCTGCCTGTCCCGTTGAGTTACTCCAGCACTTTGTGTCTATCTTTGGAATAGCTTACTCCCGTCAACGTCTATTACTGAAACTACAGAAGGTAATTTAAGTGAAGGCACGGTGGCGCAGCGGTAGAGTTATCCTTCCTTTGTCCCGCCCCCCTGACATCAGTCTGAAGAAGGGTCTCGACCCGAAATGCCACCCATTCCTTCTCTCCTGAGATGCTGCCTGACCTGCTGAGTTACTCCAGCATTTTGTGAATAAATACCTTCGATTTGTACCAGCATCTGCAGTTATTTTCTTACACAGCGGTAGAGTTGCTGCTTTACAGCGCCGGAGACCCGGGTTCAATCCTGACTACCGGTGCTGTCTGTACGGAGTTTGCACGTTCTCTCTGTCATCATGTCTGTTTTCTCAGGGTGCTCTGGTTTCCTCCTACATTCCAAGGACTTCCAGGTTTGTAGGTTAATTGGCTTCCGTAAATTGTCCCTAGTGTGTAGGATAAAACTAGTGTTTGGTGATCGCTGGTCGGCGCGGACTCAGGGGGCCAAAGAGCTGGTTTCCACGCTGTATATGTAAAACTAAAACTAAATCTCTTTGGCCATTTGGCCCACCGAGTCCGCACCAACCAGCGATCCCCGCACCTTAACACTACCCGACACACACACACACACTGGGAACAATTTACATTTCTACCAAGTCAATTAACTTCCAAACCTGTAGGTCTTTGGAGTGTGGGAGGAAACCGAAGATCTCAGAGAAAACCCATGAGGTCACGGGGAGAACGTACAAACTCCGAACAGACAGCACCCGTAGTCGGGATTGAACCTGCATCTCCGGCGCTGTAAGCGCTGTAAGGCAGTAACTCTACCGCTGCACCACCGTGCCACCATGTGTTATCATGTTGTCACCCCACCTTTCCTCATTTCTTGCCACTGATCTGAACACACCGGCTGTTTAGTGTCTCAGTCTAGCAGTTCCTTTCTCAGGCAACAGTGTAAAGACGAGCAGCAAATTATTTATTCAGGGGAGACTAACGGTTTTACTAGCCAATGTTATATTTCCAATCCTACCTCATGGATTCTGCTTCCAGTATTGAGATATGAAAGTATTTTAAATAGATCCCACGCACCCCATGAAAGAGGTAGTACACTTCTACAACAGCGCCCATCGTGTCCATAATTTTGCCACCACATTTTAAGTGAAGCTTAATTCTGGCACAGTAAAGATTGCTGTATTTTTTAATCACATTTTGCATGTTCTATGAATGTCCATTGTTCCCTTTATTAACCCTGACAAGATTAAATTGTTTTATTTGCAAAGTCTAATTTCGTAATATTTGACTACTCATGTTTCGATGGTATGATGAGAAAAATCTAGTTTAGTTTAGTTCAGAGATACAGCGCGGAAACAGGCCCTTCGGCCCACCGAGTCTGCGCCAACCAGCGATCCCCGCACACTGACACTATCCTACACACACTGGGGACAATTTGCACTTATGCCAAGCCAATTAGCCTTCTAACCTGTCCTTACAGCACCGGGGACCCAGGTTCGATCCTGATGCGGGTGCTGTCTGTACGGAGTTTGTACATTCTCCCCGTGACCTGCGTTGGTTTTCACCGAGATCTCTGGTTTCCTCCCACACTCCAAAGACGTGCAGGTTTTGCAGATTTAATTGGCTGGGTATAAGTGTAAATTATCCCCATAGTGCGTGTGTGTGTGTGTGTGTGTGTGTGTGTGTGTGGGATAGTGTTAGTGTGGGGGATCGCTGGTCGGCACAGACTCGGCGGGCCGAAGGGCCTGTTTCCGCGCTGCTTGTCAAGACTAAACTACACTGTGGGCACATTGCACCACATTGAGTGGCACTACCGTTGAATTAAATTGCAAGGACTCAGGACAGGCTTGGCAGCTTTAATCTGCAGGTCGATGAGGGACTATAGACAATAGACAATAGGTGCAGGAGTAGGCCATTCGGCCCTTCGAGCCAGCACCACCATTCAATGTGATCATGGCTGATCATTCTCAATCAGTACCCCGTTCCTGCCCTCTCCCCATACCCCCTGACTCCGCTATCCTCAAGAGCTCTATCTAGCTCTCTCTTGAATGTATTCAGAGAATTGGCCTCCACTGCCTTCTGAGGCAGAGAATTCCACAGATTCACAACTCTCTGACTGAAAAAGCTTTTCCTCATTTCCGTTCTAAATGGCCTACCCCTTATTCTTGAACTGTGGCCCCTGGTTCTGGACTCCCCCAATATTGGGAACATGTTTCCTGCCTCTAACGTGTCCAACCCCTTAATAATCTTTTACGTTTCGATAAGATCCCCTCTCATCCTTCTAAATTCCAGTGTATACAAGCCTAGACTATGTGCCAACACTTACAGCAGAATTGTCCGCTGCCAATACCCAGCATCTCATTCCCTCTAACCAAAGGGAGCTGCCCCAGTTCCTTGCGAAAGGCGATGCCTGAAGCAACACAGGATTACACGCTGTGGACGGGGCCCAGTTAATGTGGCTTTAGCAGCGCGGAAAGTCACCCAGGGCAAAGCCGGCTAATTGTTTGGCCCCCCATCCATCATTTGCTTCTCCGATGACATGATAACTGCAGGTTTATTTTTTTTAACAATCATTGCAATGTATGCCCCATTTCTAAAGTCTTGTTCACCTAACAGTGGCACGTATCACACAAAATTGCACAGAAATTAATAATTCCCTTGTCATCAAATGCTGGAGTAACTCAGCAGGTCAGGCAGCATCTCGGGAGAGAAGGAATGGGCTAATACGGGACAGTTGGCAACCCTATTCACAGGAGGCAAATTCAACGCTAGCATTTATATCAAGGGGACTGGAATACAAAAACAGATATGCAATGCTGTGGCTCTCGAAGGTGCTGGTCAGGCCCCATTTGGAGTACTGTGAGCCAATATACAATTATACTAAGCCAATTAGTCTACGATCCTGGCATTACAGTGCCTGGGATCCGGGTTCGACCCTGACTAAGGGTGCTTGTCTGTTTGTACGTTCTCACCGTGACCTGCATGGGTTTTCTCCGGGATCTCCGGTTTCCTCCCATACTCCAAAGTTTTTTTTTTTAGATTTAGAGATACAGCGCAGAAACAGGCCCTTCGGCCCACCGGGTCCGCGCCGCCCAGCGATCCCCGCACATTAACACTATCCTACACCCACTAGGGACAATTTTTACATTTGCCCAGCCAATTAACCTACAAACCCGTACGTCTTTGGAGTGTGGGAGGAAACCGACGATCTCGGAGAAAACCCACGCAGGTCACGGGGAGAACGTACAAACCCCGTACAGACGGCACCCGTAGTCAGGATCGAACCCGAGTCTCCGGCGCTGCATTCGCTGTAAGGCAGCAACTCTACCGCTGCGCCACCGTGCTGCAAAGACGTGCAGATTTGTAGGTTAATTGGCTTCGGTTTTTTAAAAAAAGTAAATTGTTGCTAGTGTGTAGGATAGTGCAAGTGTACGGGGGTGATCGCTGGTTGGCGCGGACTCGGTGGGCCGAAGGGCCTGTTTCCGGGCTGTATCTCTGACGTCTAAAGTAAAGGCGGCTCCACTATCAGCTTCACAATAACAATCAGGGAAATGTAGTCTTCATAAATCTTCTCCGGGATGACAACGTCCAAAATGTAATAAACCTTCCGAAGAATGGGGGAAGTTTATGTTCATGAAATTTACTACTCGACTAACCGATGCCGACAGCTTTGCAATGAGAACATTTCTTAAATATTTTCCCACTGATAAACCCATGTGGGTGGATCCGAAATGTGAATGATGAATGGCTTGAAGTTGTCAGAGCTGAACTGCCGGGTTAACTAAAGAGGCAGGTGTGATCCATTACATTTTGCCGTGGTTTAAATCACATTCCCACATTGGGCAGCACATTGGGTGGTGCTAGGCGGCAGAGCTACTGCATTGAAACACGCAGAATAGTGAAAGGCCTGGGTAGAGTGATGTGGAGAGGATGTTTCCACTAGTGGGAGAGTCTAGGACCAGAGGCCACAGCCTCAGAATTAAAGGATGTTCTTTTTAGGGAGGAGATGAGGAGGATTTTCTTCAGTCAGAAGGTGGTGAATCTGTGGAATTCATTGCCACTAAAGGCAGTGGAGGCCAAGTCAATGGATATTTCTAAGCCAGAGATAGATAGATTCTTGATTAACACGGGTGTCAGGGGTTTTGGGGAGAAGGCAGGAGAATGGGGTCAGGAGGGAGAGATAGATCAGTCACGATTGAATGGCGGAGTAGACTTGATGGGCTGAATGGACTAATTCTTCTCCTATCACTTATGACACCTGGAGGAAACACATGCAATTCCAGTGAGAAGTTCATAAGAGGTTTCTTCCTGTCTCCTAAAGACATGGGGGTTTGTAGGTTAATTGGCATCTGTAAATTGACCCTAGTGTGTGAGGAGTAGATGCATAAAAGTGTGATAACATTGAACTAGTTTGAATGACTGATCAACAGTCTCAGTGGGCCGAAGGGCTTGTTTTCATATATAGGAAAGAACTGAAGATGCTTGTTTACACCGAAGATGGACACAGAATGCTGGAGTAACTCAGCGGGTCAGCTAGCATCTTTGCAGAAAAGCAAAAGGTGACGTTTCGGGTCGAGACCCTTGTTTGGACACTGCCTGACCCGCTAAGGTGCTCCAGCATTTATTTGGGGCCTTTTTCCATGCTGCATATTTCAATCAAAAAAATGCATCATCTGAAAAGTTCTGAAAATGTTACTTGCTTTGTGATATTGAACATAAGTAATCAAGAAATATTATCCATGTTAACTAGGGTTGCCAACTGTCCCGCATTAGCCAGGACATCCCATATAATGGACTAAATTGGTTTGCCCCATACGGGACCGCCCGTGTCCCGTATTAGGCCCGGGGGGCGCTGTAGGCCCGGACACTGTAGGCCCGGACACTGTAGGCCCGGACGCTGTGGGCCCGGACGCTGTGGGCCCGGACGCTGTGGGCCCGGACGCTGTGGGCCCGGACGCTGTGGGCCCGGACGCTGTGGGCCCGGACGCTGTGGGCCCGGACGCTGTGGGCCCGGACGCTGTGGGCCCGGACGCTGTGGGCCCGGACGCTGTGGGCCCGGACACTGTGGGCCCAGACAACGTAGGCCCAGACAACGTAGGCCCAGAGGCCCGGGTGGCCGCCATTGGTGGAGCGGGAGCACGTGGTCGCTGGTCAAGTGGGGCGCGGGGCTGTGACGTCACTTTGTCCCTTATTTGGAGTGAGAAAGTTGGCACCCCTAATGTTAACTGTGACCTGTGCAAACAACCTTCAGTCTGTAAACTAAACTAAACTGTAAAGGATTGCAAAGACAACATTATTTTTTGCCAGATCTGTTGTTTGGGAATACAATTGATTTTTTCTAAACAGCATTTGCAATAATAAAATTTAATGATTCATAAAGAATGGATGCATGATATTCTCTCTTCAAAACCTAGATGTGCTTGCAGTGTATTCTAGGTCCATCATTATGTCTGCATACCATTTCTAACTGTCAATGATATAGTCCATTAATTTTAATGGTTGTTACGATAATTTTCTAATGTTTTTTCTAGTTGCTCAGAAGTCCTGTTATTTTTTTTAATGAAACTAACTTTAAAACCTTTCTTATTAACCAAGAAATTATTATTTTTTAATGTGGCACGGTGGCGCAGCGATGGAGTTGCTGCCTTACAGCCAGAGAACCGGGTTCCATCCTGACTACGGGTGCTTATTTATTCACAAAATGCTGGTGTAACTCAGCGGGTCAGGCAGCATCCCAGGAGAGAAGGAATGGGTGACGTTTCGGGTCGAGACCCTTCTACAGACTGATGTCAGGGGGGCGGGACACCTGGGCTCAGTCCGCCTTAACCAATCTGATCTCCCTGTGGCTGAGCACATCAACACCCCCTCCCATTCCCAGTCTGACCTTTCTGTCATGGGCCTCCTCCAGTGCCATAGTGAGGCCCACCGGAAATTTGAGGAACAGCATCTCGTATTTCGCCAGGGCAGCTTGCAGCCCAATGGTATGAACATTGACTTCTCCAACTTTAGATAGTTCCTCTGTCCCTCTCTTCCCCTCCCCCTTCCCAGATCTCCCACTGTCTTCCTGTCTCCACCTATATCCTTCCTTTGTCCCGCCCCCCTGACATCAGTCTGAAGAAGGGTCTCGACCCAAAACGTCGCCCATTCCTTCTCTCCTGAGATGCTGCCTGACCCGCTGAGTTACTCCAGCATTTTGTGAATAAATACCTTTGATTTGTACCAGCATCTGCAGTTACTTTCTTACACTGACTATGGGTGCTGTCTGTACGGAGTTTGTACGTTCTCCCTGTGACCTGCGTGGGTTTTCTCCGGGAGCTCTGGTTTCCTACCACACTGCGCAGACGTGTAGGTTTATAGGCTAATTGGCTTGGTAAAATTGTCCCTCGTGTGTTTAAGATCATTTTAATATGTGGTGGTTGCTGGTCGGCACGGACACGTTGGGTCAAATGGCCCATTTCCGCGCCGTATCCCTAAACTAAACCAAAGGGATGGTGTAATTAATGGAATGCTCACTCAGTCTCTGATGAAACTATGATGCCATAATGTAAGACCAGATCTGTGGTACATTGGCACGGTGGCGCAGCGGTAGAGTTGCTGCCTTACAGCGAATGCAGCGCCGGAGACTCAGGTTCGACCCTGACTACGGGCGCCGTCTGTACGGAGTTTGTACGTTCTCCCCGTGACCTGCGTGGGTTTTCTCCGAGATCTTCGGTTTCCTCCCACACTCCAAAGACGTGCAGGTTTGTAGGTTAATAGGCTGGGCAAATGTAAAAATTGTCCCTAGTGGGTGTAGGATAGTGTTAATGTGCGGGGATCGCTGGGCGGCGCGGACCCGGTGGGCCGAAGGGCCTGTTTCTGCGCTGTATCTCTAAATCTAAATCTACATTGTTGGGCAACACAGCACTCCCAAAAAATTACCGGTTAACAATCCAATGGAATTTGCAACCAGCAAATTCAGAAACAACTGTGCGTGACTGAATTATTTTGTCTTATCACAGTCAAACTTTCCTATGCTTCCAACATCATTTATATTTTTCTTTGCTTTTTTGTTTTGAGTTTGCTGTTGTCTACATAGAGTCATACAGTGTGGAAACAGGCCCTTTGGCCCAATTTGCCCACACCGGCCAACATGTCCCAGCTACAGTAGTCCGCGTTTGTCCCATATCCTGCCAAACCTGTCCTATCCATGTACCTGTCCAACTGTTTCTTAAATGTTGGGATAGCTGTAAGGGGTTTCTGCGCCGAGCTTTCGCCCGAACTAAAATCCCTGTGCCTTGCTCTGGTCCCTCGACCAGGCCGCGCACACTGGTTCCCCGTGAGTGGTTCGACCCACTCACCCCCTACGGTTCTAGACACTGGACTTAGATGCAGGAGCGTTGATAGTGCAGAAAAATTCAACCAGACCAGGTTTGAAGACCAGGGTTTAAACGGAAAAGGCTTTTATTGTGCACTTGGGACTATTGTACATGAATGCTTTTACACAGTTCTATAAGACATATACTGAATTACATGAATACTTTGACTCTGAATTATAAACGCAGAGTTCTATAAGACACATTCTGAATTACATGAATACTTTGACTCTGAATTATAAACGCACAGTTCTATAAGACACATACTGAATTACGTGAATACTTTGACTCTGAATTATAAACGCACAGTTCTATAAGGCATATACTCGACTGTAAGATGGGGAACGTACGACACATCGCAAAATTGGCCAACACATATTTATTTATACACCCACGTTAATTAAGCCCACCTCCCCTCTACACTAAAACTATGTCCAGGATGTGCAGGATCGTGGTACATGCTCACCATGGGGCTATTACTGGGGTTACTGGCTGTTCGTGCTGCTTTTCCGCTGTTTTCCGTGAGGGTCGTGCTTGTTCCGTGAGTTTCTTCCTTCCGTTCTTCTCGGTGAGTCTCCGTTCTCCGTTCTTTTCTCAGTGAGTCTCCGTTCTCCGTTCTTTTCTCAGTGAGTCTCCGTTCTCCGTGCAGTTCGTTGCGTTCTCTCACTTCTGCCGTGAGACTTCTTCTTATTCCTTCTGACTGCCGTCCCCTTCTTGCGTTCCGTTTTCCCGATTTTGTCTTGCCTGTTTCTCTGACTTTAAAACCCAAAAATCGTGGCCAGTTATACTATTCCTGACCCGTCCTATCTCCCGCCAGATCTCGGGATCTCTTTGTTTCAAAGATGGGTTTCGAGTTTTCCCTTTGTTCTGCGTTATGTCCGGGAGTACCGGTGATGGCTAGATGGTCTGTTAATCTGTTTCTTGTTAAGAGGCGATGGGTTTAACTGGTTTCCCATCACCTGCCAGGTAGGTTTCTATGGGCTATTGTGCCCCCTTAATGAGATTAACTGTGTAGGTCGGCTTGGGGCATTGTGAGTATGCTGATGTCAGCGCCCCAGTGTCTGGACTTCGACCTGGTTTCGCGGGTTTCTGCACGGCCAATATCCATCCATTGTTCTGGCCGTGGCTTTGCAGAAACCTAGAGACTGGGCTGTGGGGTTTTTGCTTTTGTGGCTAGTCACGAGGTCCCGCGGCCATCTTGGGACCCACTGATTGTGACATCCCTTGGTAAACTGACCGCAGCCTTTCTCTGATAGCCCCAGTCTCCCGTGTAAAATGTCCAAACTGCAGCTCTTTGATTTGGTGTTGATTGCAGAATGAGGGAAAACTTCTCAAATCTTACATAGTCCCTTCCTCAACTACCTCCTCTGGCAGCTTGTTCCATACACCCACCACCTCACACTTTTCTGCATTAAATTCCATCAACCATTGCTCTGCCCACCTGGCCAATCAATCCAGATCCTGCTGCAATCATTTACAACCATCTTCACTATCTGCAAAAACCACTAACTTTTGTATCATTAGCGAACCTGCTAATCTTGCACCGTTTTGGTGCAAAGTTACGAAAGTTCACCAAACCCTTCCTCAGTCTCAGGACCCTTCCTCAATCTCAAGAGTCCCGACCAACAAACAACCTCTGTCCATTTCCCCTCCACCGATGCTGCCTGACCTGCTGAGTTCCTTCAGCAGATAGACACAAAAGGCTGGTGTAACTCATCAGGACAGGCAGCATCTCTGGTGAGAAGGAATCTTCAGTAGTCTGTTTATTGTTCAGGATTCCAGCATCTGCAGTCTCTTGTGTCTCCTTCGCTTACTGTACGGAGTTTTTTTTAATGTTCTCCCTGTAACCTCGTGGGTTTTCTCCGGGTGCTCCGGTTTCCCCCCCCAAATCCCAAAGACGGGAGGGTTTTTAGTTAACTGAACTTCTGTAAATAGTCCCTAGTGTGTAGGATAGAACTAGTGTATTCTCCACCACTAGTGGAAACATCTTCTCCACATACACTCTATCCAAGTATTTTCACTATTCGGTAAGTTTCAAAGAGATCCCCCCCTCATCCTTCTAAAGTCCAGCGCGTACAGGCCCAGTGCCGACAAATGTCCATCAGTAGCTTGTGTACAAAAAACTGAATATAGCTGCTGAGTTGGATGTATTGCTAAAGCAATAAAACCACCGAACAAATCTCCAGACAGGATTTATCATTAATTGACTTTATGACATAGATGCTGCTGTTGCAATAATAATTTTTGCTGACTAGCCGTAAAATACACTGTACTGTCATCTTTCACTCAATGGAACTTGCAGAATCTATAACATATTCACTGTCATGGAGGATTTGCTGGACAATAACAAACATTATATCCCAAGTGCGGCACGGTGGCGCGGCGGTAGAGTTGCTGCCTCACAGCGCCAGAGAACCGGGTTCGATCCCGACTACGGGCACCGTCTGTACGGAGTTTGTACGTTCTCCCCGTGACCTGCGTGGGTTTTCTTCAAGATCTTCGGTTTCCTCCCACACTCCAAAGACGTGCAGGTTTGTAGGTTCTTCTTCTCCTTGCGTTTGAGGCAGCAGTAATTATGTAACGCCCTCCAGGCGCTGTAACCAGTGCAATGTGCTGTTGTCGAGGGCTGTGAGGTCTACCCCTCCACCAGGGGGACGGAGGACAGTGCAGTCGAAAATGCCGTGCTGCGCTGTTTGCTGGTCTGCTCCACACACGCAGGCTGCTGATGGACGCAACCCCCAACGATGCATGTTGGCGTTGAACCGGCCGACCCCTGTGGCGGAGCCAGTTCAGGGCGACCCACTCTTTGCGGGGCGTGTCCGAGCCGGGTGGGGCTGTGGTGTTCGGTGCAACAGTGAATTGAGGAGGTGGCGATGTCTGTTCCCAGCTGGTTCTCCATGCTCCTAGAATGTTGAAACCGGAGCCACAGAGGGTCGCTGCATGACGGGAGAAAGGGTGACGAGACGACAGGCGTTGAGGTCCCAGCGGCTGTGAATCCTGGGCGAGGAGGTGCAAAGGATGTTTGGCAAAGGTCCGATGGGGCCTTGCACACCAGCCTATGAGTGAAGAACTCTCTGCGAAGCTTGGCGGGTGCGACACCTGCGAGCACCGGCAGGAGATCCGTCGGAGTAGGGCGTAGGCAGCCAGTGATGATCCGCATGGTGTCGTTGAGGGTGGCGTCTAGCTTGCTGGTATGGGCGCCGCGGCACCGTGCTGGGGCGGCGTACTCAGCGGCGCTGTACACGAGTGCAGGCGCACTGGTTGGAAGAGTAGATGTCGGGGCTCATGCTGTCGACCTCACTGTGGTGAGCCCTGTCAACTGACTTCAGCCAGGGGAACGGCAACAAACAGAGAACGCAGAAGCAGGTTTGTAAGTTAATCGGCTTGTATAAATGTAAAACGTCCCTAGTGTGTGTAGGATAGTGTTAGTGTCCGGCGATCACTGGTTGGCATGGACTCGGTGGGACGAAGGGCCTGTTTCCACGCTGTGTCTCTAAAGTGAACTAAAGGCAGTCTGAAAAAGGGTTCCAACCCAAAACATCACCTGTTGTTTTCTCCAGAGATGCTGCCTGACCCGTTGAGTTACACCAGCATTTTGTGTCTGGCTTCTGTATAAACCCGCATCTGCAGTTCCTTTCTACCCACTGAGACAATTGACAATAGGTGCAGGAGGAGGCCATTCGGCCCTTCGAGCCAGCACCGCCATTCAATGTGATCATGGCTGATCATTCTCAATCAGTACCCCGTTCCTGCCTTCTCCCCATACCCCCTGACTCCGCTATCCTTAAGAGCTCTATCTAGCTCTCTCTTGAATGCATTCAGAGAATTGGCCTCCACTGCCTTCTGAGGCAGAGAATTCCACAGATTCACAACTCTCTGACTGAAAAAGTTTTTCTTCATCTCAGTTCTAAATGGCCTACCCCTTATTCTTAAACTGTGGCCCCTTGTTCTGGACTCCCCCAACATTGGGAACATGTTTCCTGCCTCTAACATGTCCAACCTCTTAATAATCTTATACGTTTCGATAAGGTCGACAAAATGGAGAGGGTACAGAGGAGATTTACTAGAATGTTGCCTGGGTTTCAGCACTTAGGCTACAGAGAGAGGTTGAACAGGTTGGGTCTTTATTCTTTGGAGCGTAGAAGGTTGAGGGGGGACTTGATAGAGGTTTTTAAAATTTTGAGAGGGACGGACAGAGTTGACGTGGGTAGGCTTTTCCCTTTGAGAGTGGGGAAGATTCCAACAAGGGGACATAGCTTCAGAATTGAGGGACAAAGATTTAGGAGTAACATGAGGGGGAACTTCATTACTCAGAGGGTTGTGGCTGTATGGAATGGGCTTCTGGTGGAAGTGGTGGAGGCTGGCTCGATTTTATTATTTAAGAGTAAATTGGATAGGTATATGGATGAGAGGGGATTAGAGGGTTATGGTCTGAGTGCAGGTAGATGAGACTAGGTCAGGGAGAATGGTCGGTGTGGACTGGTAGGGCCGGACAGGCCTGTTTCCGTGCTGTAGTTGTTATATGTTTGTTATTGTTATATGTTAAGGTCTCCTCTCATCGTTCTAAATTCCAGTGTATACAAGCCTAGTCGCTCCAGTCTTTCCCGCCATTCCGGGAATTAACCTAGTGAACCTACGCTGCACGCCCTCAATAGCAAGAATATCCTTCCACCACCGTGTCCTGAGTGTCTGAGCGAATAGTTCGAAAACGACCACAAAATGGAACGATGGCCTTTTCTAGTTTATTTAAGGTCTTGAGGCATGTTTCACATTCATTTATTAGCCAGCAAAGGGAAAGTCTTGTGCTTAATGAAACATGGCATTAATTTATCTTGAAGGTGCCGGACAATAAATTGCTCATTCTCTGAATGTCAAGGTATTTTATCTAATGAGGGAACCATTTAGTGACTAAATGCCCCACTTCTGCTAACTTTAACGATATCGTAGTATATTTCAGAAATGGGAAAGTTATATTCCATCATGTCTCAAAAATCAAAATATATTTAAAGTCCAAACGATACGTTATGAAAGTGGATATTCAATCTATCTCATGTTGTTTTTTTTATTTTTAGGAAGTCATAGAGCATTGAGTGATACAGTGTGGAATCAGGCCCTTTGGCCCAACTTGCCCATACCGGCCAACATGTCCCAGCTACACTAGTCCCACCTGCCTGCGCTTGGTCCAAGTCCCTCCAAACCTGTGCTGTAGTCAAGATAGCTTTTAGGTGAGAGAACAACATTTGAAGATGTGCAGGGCAGTAAGCGGTGGGTTTCTAGGTTGCTCTGCCAGTACTGGTGGTGGTAGAGGGAGACAGGATCGTGGCATTTGAGTGTTTTTTAGATAGGTACATGTATAGGCAAGGAACAGTGTGATATGAATCACGCAAAAGCAGAGGAGATTAGTTTATGTAGGAGCGAACTGCAGACAGACAAACAATTCTGGAGTAACTCAGCGGGACAGGCAGCATCTCTGGGGAGAAGGAACGGGTGACGTTTCGGGTCCAGACCCTTCTTCAGAACAGCAGATGCTGGTTTAAACCAAAGCTAGGCACAGAAAGCTGTAGTAACTCAATGGGGCAGACAGCATCTCTGGAGAAAAGGAATAAGTTAAGAGATTAGTTTAAGCTGGCACCATATTTGGCACGGTCATTGTCGGGGGTTATTAATAAAGCCGATGGGTTTGCATATGGGTTTTGAAGCGTATTTAGTTTAGTTTGGAGATACAGTGCAGAAATAGGCCCTTCGGCCCACCGAGTCCATGCCGACTAGCAATCCCCATACTTTAACAGTGTCCTAAACACACTAGGGATAAATTTACATTTATACATCGAAACCAACCCATGGAGAACATGGATAGGTGGCGTTTTGGGTCGGGTCTCCATTATTCTACTTTTAGTTTCACATGGGTTCTAATACATCTACTATAAGGAGCTAGGAGGTCCCTTGATTTAACTTTTTGACCTTAATGCCAGTGCCTTCAGCTTTGTGGCACTTGTACACACCTGCTCTGAAATGTCAGCTTAAAATATGCACTCATATCTTCATGCACTGCAACACGATGGTGCAGAGGTAGATTGCTGCCTCACAGCGCCAGAGGCCCGGGCTCGGTCCTGACTACAGGTGCAGCCTGTACAGAGTTTGTGCATTCTCCCCGTGACCTGCGTGGGTTTTCTCCGCTTTCCTCTCTCACTCCAAAGACGTACAAATTTGTAGGTTAATTGACCTGGAATAATTGTAAATTGTCCCTAGTGTGCGAGGGATAGTATCAGTGTGCGGGGATCGCTGGTGGGCATGGCTCGATGGAGCAAAGGGCCTGATTTCACGCTGCGTCACTAAACTAAACTAATGCATCTCACCATCTATATCTCTTGTGTCCCTTTCACCTGACTCTCAATCTGAAGGAGGATCTCGACTCGAAATGTCACCCATTCCTTCTCTCCAGAGATGCTGCCTGACCCGCTGAGGCTCCAGCTTTTTGTGCCTATCTTCGGTTTAAACCTGCGTCTGCAGTTCCTTCCTCAACTAAAGTGCTGCATTTGACTTTTGGAAGACTTTGTTTGTAAGAGTTTCTCTGTAAACCTGATTACATATGACATTGATTTTAATTACAAACATGAAGCCAAAACAAGTCTTCTCTCTGTTCATTGCCCATCTTATCCACATCGCACATCAGCGTCAACCCTGTTGATTTGATAACAATGGATATGTACTTAGAAACATAGAAACATAGAAAATAGGTGCAGGAGTAGGCCATTCGGCCCTTCAAGCCTGCACCGCCATTCAATATGATCATGGCTGATCATCCAACTCAGTATCCCGTACCTGCCTTCTCTCCATACCCCCTGACCCCTTTAGCCACAAGGGCCACATCTATCTCCCTCTTAAATATAGCCAAAGAACTGGCCTCAACTACCTTCTGTGGCAGAGAATTCCACAGATTCACCTCTCTCTGTGTGAAAAAAAATATTCTCAACTCGGTCCTAAAAGACTTCCCCCTTATCCTTAAACTGTGACCCCTTGTTCTGGACTTCCCCAACATCGGGAACAATCTTCCTGCATGTAGCCTGTCCAACCACTTAAGAATTTTGAAAGTTTCTATAAGATCCTCCCTCAATCTTCTAAATTCCAGCGAGTACAAGCCGAGTCTATCCAGTCTTTCTTCATATGAAAGTCCTGCCATCCCAGGAATCAATCTGGTGAACCTTCTCTGTACTCCCTCTATGGCAGTGGTATACAGTCTCATATTACCGAGCAGTAGAATTAGGCCATTCGGCGCATCAAGTCCACTCCGCCATTCAATCATGGCTGATCTATCTTTCCCTCCGAACCCCATTCTCCTGCCTTCTCCCCATAACCCCTGACTCCCGTACTAATCAAAAATCTATCTCTGCCTTATAAATATCCACTGACTTGGCCTCCACAGCTTTCTGTGGCAATGAATTCCACAGATTCACCGCCCTCTGACTAAAGAAATTCCTTCTCATCTCCTTCCTAAAAGAACGTCCTTTAATTCTGAGGCTGTGACCTCTAGTCCTAGACTCTCGCACTAGTGGAAACATCCTCCCCACATCCACTCTTTCCAGGCCTTTCATCGTTCTGTACGTTTCAATGAGGTCCCCCCTCATCCTTCTGAGCTTTGGCTCAGATCCGTCACACGCTCATCAGTCCAAAGAACAAAGCATTCAAATGGACTTTCCAATTATTCCGAATAACGTGATCTTTGATGGAATCGTCTAAAATTACAGAGGAAACTGAAAGGTCTGTTGAATTTGTGCAACATTCAATTTCAAATCACAACACACTAAATCAACTCAGTTGGCACCAGATGGGCTGTTTGACAAAAAATAAATTAGCATTCTTGCAGCAAATATAACTGGCAACATGAATTTCATCCCTCAAATGGTGATTGTTTAAAACTTGCTGTGTTCGTCAGAGTTTCTGGATTGTCAGCAATTTCTAACAAGACCCAAGGGAATTGAAACAAAGGTTAGCTAAAGTCTTTTCCCCCATCCCACCACATTCAACTCACATTTGTTTTCAATACGATTAAGGTTGTCCCATAGCCTCAGATTTGCTTTATATTCCCTTTTTGCTTCAGTCCTTTTGCTTCCACTGTTTATTTATTTTAGTTTAGTTTAGAGATACAGCGAGGAAACACGCCCTTCCTTCGGCCCAACGAGTCCACACTGACCAGCACGCTAACACTATTCTACACACATCAGGAACAATTTACACTTATACCAAGCCTGAAGAAGAGTCTCGACCCGAAACGTCACCCATCCCTTCTCTCCTGAGATGCTGCCTGACCTGCTGAGTTACTCCAGCATTTTGTGATTCCTTATACCAAGCCAGTTAAACTACAAACCTGCACGTCTTTGGAGTGTGGGAGGAAACCGAAGATCTCGGAGAAAACCCACGCAGGTCACGGGGAGAACGTACAATCTCCGTACAGACAGCACCCGTAGTCGGGATCGAACCTGGGTCTCCGGCGCTGCATTCGCTGTAAGGCAGCAACTCTACCGCTGCACCACCGTGACACCCACACGGATTTATGGTTTTACTATTCTCGCAACAACGTTTAAGCTACTCAGTAGATTTGTCACGGTCGAGCACTTCAAGTGACTTTGCTGGACAGTAATTTATTACGAATTGACCCCAAGCGGCAAATCCATTTCAAAGTGTGAACAAACGAACAAATGCAATGTGTCTTTGTCCTGAATCGCACATACTAGATTTAGATTTTAGATTTAGAGATACAGCGCAGAAACAGGCCCTTCGGCCCACCGGGTCCGCGCTGCCCAGCGATCCCCGCACATTAACACTATCCTACACACACTAGGGACAATTTTTACATTTGCCCAGCCAATTATCCTACAAACCTGTACGTCTTTGGAGTGTGGGAGGAAACCGAAGATCTCGGAGAAAACCCGCGCAGGTCACGGGGAGAACGTACAAACTCCGTACAGACGGCGCCCGTAGTCAGGATCGAACCTGAGTCTCCGGCACTGCATTCGCTGTAAGGCAGCGACTCTACCGCCGCGCCACCGTGCCGCCACTAACCATACAATGTGCTGTGCAGTGAAGTGTGGACGCAGCTCAGACCATCGCACAAACCAACCTCCCTTCCATTGACACCATCTACACCTCACACTGCCTCGGCAAGGCCAGCAGCATTAACCCCTAAGGATGAGTCTCACCCCGGCCACTCCCTCTTCTCCCCTCTCCCATCGGGCAAAAGGTACAGAAGTGTGAAAACGCACACCTCCAGATTCAAGGACAGTTTCATCCCAGCTGTTATCAGGCAACTGAACCATCCCACCACAACCAGAGAGCAGTGCTGAACTACTATCTACCTCATTGGTGACCCTCAGACTATCTTGGGTTGGACTTTGCTGGCTTTACCCTGCACCAAACCTTATCATGTATCATCTGTACACTACGAGCGGCTCGATTATCATCACGTATTGTCTTCCCGCTGACTGGTTAGCGCGCAATAAAAGGTGTTCACTGTATCTCGGTACACGTGACAATAAACTAGACTGAAGCTGGTACAGACTCTGAATGCAGTGTTTCAGATGAAAGATGTGAAACACTTAGAACTCCACAAGTGCCAACATAGATCTATTGCACAGAGCTTGAATAAATAGCTTTCTGAGTCACAAACAAGGGGCAATTGTCGAGCCAAACAACATGGCAATTAGTTGCCAGAGAAAGCCTGTGGGTTGCGCAACATATTACGTGTTCTCTTTAAATAAGGTTCAGGCCGGGTAAATTAATGCGACTTAATGGGATAATTGGGAGTTTGAAAAGATTTTTCGGTACAATTAATGCTCTTCTAAGTAGGTTTTAAAAACAACTCCGAAGGTTTGAACAGTTAAGCTTCTGTTTCAATTAATTTCAAGTTTAAAGCAGCACAATAATTACATCAGTGATTAAAATCTAATCTGGCATTGAGTACCTTGCATTTACTCCATTGAGGTGAAGCGGTTCATTGATGGTTTGAATGATCAGTAATTTCTAATCGCTGAACCAGTTAATGCCTCCTGAAGTTTTATTTTATTGTTACGATTTTGTTTCCTTCCAGTTTTCGAAGTGCTCTGCAGTATGGTGCCAAGTGTCAAATACATTCTGCTTCCTTCACACAAGACCCATTCAGAGCATGAGTCTGATATTGGTGACAGACACAAAGTGCTGGAGCAACTCAGCGAGTCAGGCAGCATCTCGGGAGGGAAGGAATGGGTGACGTTTCGGGTTGAGACCCTCCTTCAGACTGATGTCAGGGGAGGGAAAATATTTTTTCTTGTTAATTACAGTGAACTATGTTTACATACTCTGTTGTGCTGCAGCAAGCAAGAATTTCATTGTTCTATCTGGGACATACGACAAGAAAACACTCTTGACTCTTGAAATACCATAATCTCTCCGACATCCTTCTGCTGTATTCAGCAGGGGACACACATAATTTCGGGCATGTCTGCATATTATACTTCCAGGCCTCAAGATGCAGAGCATGTCTTGTGCACTGCAATTAGATACAAGCACATCAATTTACCCCTTTGGTCATGCTTACCATCGCAAAGTTGGTTATTGTTGATCGGTGAGCTCACTTGATTTCACCGTTGTACATAACCGGAGGGCAGGGATTAAGCCCATCGAGTCTGGGTGACGAACCATGGAATACTGAAGCTCTGTTTGAACTCAGCTCCAGTCCGTGAAGAACATTAGGGGTTTGAGATTTAAAAGAAACATTTCACACTATTATTTTAAAATAGGCGGTTGTATGGAACGAGATGCAGGAGGAGGTGGTTGAGGCAGGGACTAATGCAATGTTTAAGAGACAATTAGACAGGTGATCCCCCAACCAAGTCATTATACTACCTTTAATCACAAAATGCTGGAGTAACTCAGCAGGTCAGGCAGCATCTCGGGAGAGAAGGAATGGGTGACGTTTCGGGTCGAGACCCTTCTTCAGACTGATGTCAGGGGGGCGGGACAAAGGAAGGATATAGGTGGAGACAGGAAGATAGAGGGAGATCTGGGGAGGGGGAGGGGAAGGGAGGGACAGAGGAACTATCTAAAGTTGGAGAAGTCGATGTTCATACCACTGGGCTGCAAGCTGCCCAGGCGAAATATGAGGTGCTGTTCCTCCAATTTCCGGTGGGCCTCACTATGGCACTGGAGGAGGCCCATGACAGAAAGGTCAGACTGGGAATGGGAGGGGGAGTTAAAGTGCTCGGCCACCGGGAGATCAGTTTGGTTAACGTGGACCGAGCGCAGGTGTTCAGCGAAAGGATCGCCGAGCCTGCGCTTGGTTTCGCCGATGTAAATAAGTTGACGTCTAACCTGCTGAGTTACTCCAGCATTTTGTGAATAAATACCTTCGATTTGTACCAGCATCTGCAGTTATCTTCTTATGCTACCTTGAAAGTCGTCTTGTTGAGTCTCATTGTCTGTAACTTGTTTTCACCTAGCCCTCAGCGAACAATGGCCTGTTTCCTTTATCATCGCTCCTTTTTTTTGCACATCTTTCATTCGTTTGTTCTACATCACCGTCTATATCTCTCGTTTCCCTCTCCCCGTGACTCTCAGTCTGAAGAAGGGTCTCGACCCGAAATGCCACCTGTTCCATTTCTCCAGAGATGCTGTCTGACCGGCTGAGTTACTCCAGCTTTCTGTGTCTATCTTCGGTTTAAACCAGCTTCTGCAGTTCCTTCCTACACATGGATAGGTTAGGGTTAGAGGGATATGGGCCGAAAGCAGGCAGGTGGGACTAGAGTAGATGGGAACATGCGACAATAAACTAAACTCAACGATGTCAGGAAGAGAATGATGCTAAAATGGATGGTGGTTAAGGCCACGTTTACGGCAGAAAAATAGAAACATAGAAAATAGGGGCAGGAGCAGGCCATTCGGCCCTTCGAGCCAGCACCGCCATTCCATATGATCATGGCTGATCATCCAAAATCAGTACCCCGTTCCTGCTTTCTCCCCATGTCCTTTGATTCCGTTAGCCCTAAGAGCTCTACCTAGCTCTCTCTTGAAAACATCCGGTGAATTGGCCTCCACTGCCTTCTGTGGCAGAGAATTCCACAGATTCACAACTCAGATCAGGAGGATGGGAAGGCAGCCAAGAGACTATTAGATGGATCGAGCTTAGTAGTGAACAAAGCATCAATAATTTCAATGGAAGATGGGCAGAGATAAGGACAAAGCCATGTCATGCTAAGGAGGTGGAAAGGTATTGTGTTTGTCACTGAACATAGCACAGTGCAGCAAAGAAACGGCCCCTTCAGCCCACAATGTGCCCGACGTGATGCCACGTTAATGTGATCTCATCTGTGTGTACAAGATCCATGTCCCTCTATTTCCTGCACTGACATATGCCCCTTAAACACCACTATCATATCTGCCTCCACCACTACCCCTGGCAGTGCGTTCCAGACCCCCACCATTCTCTGTGTAAACAAAACTGCCCCGCGCATCTGCTTTGACCTTTCCCGCTCTCACCTTATAGCGATGCCCTCCAGCATTGTGAAAATAAGGTTCTGACCGTCATAGAGGGTATATTCCATCAGAATAACAAATCATTGCAGGGATTTGGTTGGGGCTGTGATAATGTCCAGACTGGGTGATGGAGTTAGGTTAACCAACTTAACTTCTAGCTAAGTTAACAGGAACTTTGTTCTGAAGATAGGACCTTCTTCTGAAACAATGGGTATCGACCCGAAACTTCACCCATTCCTTCTCTCCAGAGATGCGGCCTGCCCTGCTGAGTTACTCCAGCATTTTGTGTCTTTCTTCGGTGTAAACCAGCACCACCAGTTCCTTCCTACACATTGGAACAAGATGGAACCAACTATCTTGGTTTAGTTTACTTTATTTTAGAGGTAAAGCGCGGAAGCAGGCCCTTCGGCCCACCGAGTCCGCACCGACCAGCGATCCCCGTGCATTAACACTATCCTACACACACTAGGGACAATTTGCACACACACCAAGCCAATTAATCCACAAACCTGTTCGTTTTTGGAGTGTGGGAGGAAACCGAAGATCTCGGAGAAAACCCACGCAGGTCACGGGGAGAACGTGCAAACTCCGTACAGACGGCACCCGTAGTCGGGGTCGAACCCGGGTCTCCGGCGCTGTGAGGTAGCAACTCTACCGCTGCGCCACCGTGCCCTTGGTTCTAGCTAACCAAGATAGAAGTTGTAGAGTTAATATAACTTTTATGTTAAGTAATAGAAATTCATAGCATAGTTCATAACATAGTTATGAATCACATGAATATAACTATGTTATGTGGTTCATAGCGCAACTTGGATACCATAGGATAAAAGCTATTAAGTAATCAATAGAATTGGCAGAAAAGTAGGGCTGTGTGCTATCAGTATTGTGTTGGAATCGGGCCCTGTGTCTGTTATTGATGCGATGAAGGAGAAGCACTCAGATAAAGAACAACAACGGGTCGGTATTGATTGTCGGGGACCGCTGAAATTATATAACGTGTTCTGATTGTATTATTTGTGACAGCACTTTACATTTGCAGAGAAGCAGAATTCATTAAAAGTCGTTGATACCAAGATAGAAGTTGACAGAGCAAATGGACTCAATGAAAGCATTAACCATGGCCCTTTCTCACGTCGGCTCATTTGGGCGTGGAGTTATTCAAAGCCGCTCAAGAAGATTAACAGTTGCTGGAAGAAAATTGCTACAGGTGAAAATAACTGTGGAGCAATGAATGAATCCTAAATTTCCTTAATGGCAGTGGATAAACTAAAGACTTTTTTACAAATTAGTTGAACCGTCTGAAGGCTTTTATAGTCAGGAGCATTTTCATTGTATTGCATCCCAGAATTTATGGGCTTTAGTATAAGTTTAGAGATACAGCACCGAAACAGGCCCTTCGAGTCCACGCCGACCAGCAATCCCAACGCAGGTCACGGGGGAGAATGTACAAACACTGTACAGACAGCACTCGCAGTCAGGGTCGAACCCCGGTCTCTGGAGCAGTGAGGCACCAACTCTACCGCTGCGCCACCGTCGATAAATTCACGTTCAGTGCCAAGTTTCGTGGGAGAGAAAACTACTGAGGTTGAGAGAGAGGGACATTAAATTTTCATCGCGCCAGATCAGTACGTCAGTAGATTGCATTAAGATTAAGAGGACTCTGCTTTGAGATGTTATGGATCAAGTTTGGAGTTGAATGTCTTGAAAGTCAATGGGCTAGAAATTCAATCACATATCATGTACACTTCAGGCACTTTGCAAAGAAATAGAACTAGGTAAAAGGAGGAGAATAAAAGGACGCACCTTTAGAAGGGAGAGGCTGTTGAGCATTTGACGGCACTGGGCCTGTACTCGCTGGAGTTTAGAAGTGTAAGGGGGGGGGGCCTCATTGAAACTTACCGAATAGACAATAGACAATAGGTGCAGGAGTAGGCCATTCAGCCCTTCGAGCCAGCACCGCCATTCAATGCGATCATGGCTGATCACTCTCAATCAGTACCCCGTTCCTGCCTTCCCCCCATACCCCTCACTCCGCTATCCTTAAGAGCTCTATCCAGCTCTCTCTTGAAAGCATCCAACGAACTGGCCTCCACTGCCTTCTGAGGCAGAGAATTCCACACCTTCACCACTCTCTGACTGAAAAAGTTCTTCCTCATCTCCGTTCTAAATGGCCTACCCCTTATTCTTAAACTGTGGCCCCTTGTTCTGGACTCCCCCAACATTGGGAACATGTTTCCTGCCTCTAATGTGTCCAATCCCCTAATTATCTTATATGTTTCAATAAGATCCCCCCTCATCCTTAGAATAGTGTAAGGTCTGGATAGAGTGGATGTGGAGAGGATGTTTCCACTGGTGGCAGAGAGCAAGGATCCTACTGATGAACACTCATCACGATTCTCAACATGATTTGTTAACTATTCATCATGTGTTGTAATCATGCCTGGTGGAACTTGTTCTCCTGAGATCGGTCCCCGCTTTGAAATCTGTGTGTGGCAAGGATTTGCCTGGAGGCTATTAGATGCTGTCAACACAACAATGATCCACCTGCTCATTAACTCTTTGACTTTATGTAAATTGCTTTGATAAATCACAAATACCATTGACAATTGCAATGGGATGAAAGATGACAGCACTACTGTTGCTCCTGAGCCGAAGAAAGAACCTTCAGGATGTTACAAGGTCAGTTCGATAAACCGCAGTCAGACACAAAAAGGCTGGAGCAACTCAGCGGGACAGGCAGCATCTCTGGAGAGAAGGAATGGGTGACGTTTTGGGTCTCGACCTTCTCTCCAGAGATGCTGCCCGTCCCGCTGAGTTACTCCAAACTTTTTGTGTCTATCTATAGTGTGATTTAATAATAATAATAATATAATATATTCCTTTATTCGTCCCACACTGGGGAAATTTACAGTGTTATCATATCATATCATATCATATATATACAGCCGGAAACAGGCCTTTTCGGCCCTCCAAGTCCGTGCCGCCCAGCGATCCCCGTACATTAACACTATCCTACACCCACTAGGGACAATTTTTTTACATTTACCCAGCCAATTAACCTACATACCTGTACGTCTTTGGAGTGTTACAGCAGCAAAGTAGATAGCAAGAGATCATTCATTATAAATAAAAGTAAAGACAAGGATAAATTGTTATCAATTGTTAACACTTTACTGGATTGTATGCAAAACAGAATTTCACTGTATCCTAGGTACATGTGACAATAAAGCATCATCATCATCAAAGTTAATTTATTTCCGCTGGTCATTTTTCTCATCAAATCTACCCACCTTTTCTTCTAAGGGTCCAACCTCACCAATATTAGTTGTTCACTGTCCCAGTGCCATCAAAAGCTCATCACATGTTAACCCACTCATTCCTGGGATCATTCTGGTAAACCTCGTAAACGTTGGGATGGTGGGCATGTGTCCATGCTGCATGGCTCCAGGGGTCATTGAGGATGAGTTTGAAGCCAAGGTAATAGAGCAGACAGAGCAAGATAGACCACTCGACCCTAAAAACCGTAGTACGTCACGGCGCAATTTTAGTAGGCAGAAACTTGAAGAAACATTTTAAAAGAAAAATAACAAAAATCTGTGAATTGATAGATGAGATGTATTCTGCATTTTTATAGAAACATAGAAAATAGGTGCAGGAGTAGGCCATTCGGCCCTTCGAGCCTGCACCGCCATTCAATATGATCATGGCTGATCATCCAGCTCAGTAACCTGTACCTGCCTTCTCTCCATACCCCCTGATCCCTTTAGCCACAAGGGCCACATCTAACTTATGGTATCATCACACATACTGTTCTCCAAAAACACTGATTACACTGCGAGAGGCCTAGCGCACGGCGGGTTTTGCTTACTAAAATGGCGGACGTTATGCTCCTTTGCGTACTGCACTTCAGTATAGGCGATTTCAACGGAGTGGTTCATCCTTGTTCCTGTAGTATCTTTGGTTTGAAGGAAGACTGAAAGATACCTTTATCTCCCTCTGTCAAGTCTCCAAAGATGTCCGCCCATGTTCAGGCAGAACTTAGTATCTATTAATAATTCCAAACACAGGAGGAAGAAATAAATGGTCCAGTCATCATAGCTTTAAGATTTATTCCTAGGCTACCTTCGAGGAAGATGCCTGATGGAATTTTACAATGCTAACACCTACCCCTGTGAATTATTACTGCTCTGCGTGGAGCTTAATTGAATTCCTTCTGTAAATTTGAGAGATAATGAAAATAAGTAAAATTAATGAATTATAACCCTTTACCTTTTTTATCTCAAGCAAATTTTTCTCTCTTTAGTCCACGATTTCTGTCTATTATTTATTAAATGAGTGAAGAAGAGATTACACAAGGCATCAATTAACTGCAAGGTAAATGAAGGACAGTCTCCTTGTGTTTATATTTTATAATAGTATTCATACCAATCATTTAATTACATGTTAACATCATTCTGCACATCACCATGAAGAGGATATTAAAATTTTAGACTTCCTTTGTGTTTACCTTGCAGGGTAGTTATCATGGTAAGATCGTGAGCGGAATGGATCGCGTAGATGCACAGAGTCTCTTGCCCAGTGTAAGGGAATCGAGAACCAGGGGACATAGTTTTAAGGTGAAGGGAGAAAGATTTATTAAGAACCCGAGGGGTAACTTTTTCACACAAAGGGTGGTGGGTGTGTGGAATGAGCTGCCAGAGGAGGTAGTTGAGGCTGGGACTATCGCAACGTTGAGAACTGCAGATGCTGCTATACACCAAAGATAGACACAAATAGCTGGAGTAACTCAATGGATCTATGGGGATCTATGGGGAAATGGAATAGTTCGAGACCCTTCTTCAGACTCATGGATAGGACAGGTTTGGAGGGATATGGGTCAAACGCAGGCAGGTGGGACTAGTGTAGATGGGACATGTTGGTCAGTGTAAGCAAGTTGGGCTGAAGGGCCTGTTTCCACACTGTATGTCTCCATGAGAAAAGTTAGCAAGAAAAGGCATTAGTTGGAGCCAATAAAATCAATTATGCCGCACGAATGCTGAGGTTTATTATTAAAGATGAAAGAACAGTCAGGAGAAGTCCAAACAGAAATATAATGTCATAAGCGATAGGAGTAGAATTAGTCCATTCAGCCCATCAAGTCAACTCTGCCATTGATGAGTCTGAAGAAGGGTCTCGACCCGAAACGTCACCCATTCCTTCTCTCCTGAGCTGCTGCCTGACCCGCTGAGTTACTCCAGCATTTTGTATCTGCCATTCAATCATGGCTGATCTATCTCTCCCTCCTAACCCCATTCTCCTGCCATCTCCCCATAACCGCTGACACCCGTACTAATCAAGAATCTAATAACAAAGCAGAAGTGAATGTTAAGTGAGCATTGTCACGTTTCTGAAGTGAGGCATAGAAGGATCAGGATCGAACCAGAATGAATTCAAGGCCCACTATTGATGTTTAGTTTCGTTTATTTTAGAGATACAGCGCGGAAACAGGCACCTTCGGCCCTGTATCTCTAAACTACATGAGTGTGGGAGAGCGTGATGGGACCTTTCCCAAGAGAACAACAGGGGAGCTTTGCAAAAGCTTACTGTGTCTTGATTTAGAGATACAGCGCGGAAACAGGCCCTTCGGCCCACTGGGTCCGCGCCGCCCAGCGATCCCCGTACATTAACACTATCCTACACACACTAGGGACAATTTTTACATTTACCCAGTCAATTAACCTACATACCTGTACGTCTTTGGAGCGTGGGAGGAAACCGAAGATTTCGGAGAAAACCCACGCAGGTCACGGGGAGAACGTACAAACTCCGTACAGACGGCACCCGTAGTCAGGATCGAACCTGAGTCTCCGGCACTGCATTCGCTGTAAGGCAGCAACTCTACCGCTGCGCCACCGTGCCGGCCATGTCATGTGACGACTGCTGACATCTTTCATCCTTTCGCACGTGAGCTTCTCTTCCCTTCATTTGGTCTCCACCTCATCACTTAAATTCCCATGGTGTTGCAAGAAGAACAACCATATAGAGGTGTACACAATCAGAATAGATCGGCTAGACGCACAGAGTCTCTTGCCCAGAGTAGGGGAATCGAGAACCAGAGGACATGGGTTCAAGTGAGGGAGAAAATTATAATAGGAACTTGAAAGGTAACGTTTTCATACAAAGGGTGGTTGGTGGGTGTATGGAAAGAACTGCTGGAGGAGGTGGTTGAGGCAGGGACTATTGTGATGTTTAAGAAACATTTGGACAGGTACATGGATACGACATGTTTAGAGAGACATGGGCCAAAAGCAGGCAGGTGGGACTAGTGAGGATGGGACATGTTGGCCGGTGTGGGCAAGTTGGGCTGAAGGGCCTGTTTCCACACCACATGACTCTTTGACTCTATGAATCTAAACAAGTGCAACTCAATATTGAGAAACTAACTAACTATTTTTTTTATACATCCATAGAGTTGGGGTGGAAAGATATCAAGATATGGGCTTGCTTTGTTCTTACATCCCCAACTGAAAGACCACTATCTATGCACCGTACTATTGAGTCCTCTGTGGCAGTTTGCTCATCTTCCTTAAGTCATTAATTCCCAGTTATAAACAGTGAATAGCTAGTTCCCAGAGTCATTACCACCATCTATCAGCTTGAGTCCTGTGAAAGATAATCATTGGAATAGCTGTGATTATCTGGTGTCCTTAAGAATCGCAACGGAAGCATTCAAATTGTAAACAATTAACGTTTTACTAACAAAATGAGCTAAACATGGTTGAGAACTTGAAACCAAATGTACACGTTACTGAAATCAATGAGTTTATAAAATCAGCGACCTAGAATTATTTATAGACAATAGACAATAGACAATAGACAATAGGTGCAGGAGTAGGCCATTCGGCCCTTCGAGCCAGCACCGCTATTCAATGTGATCATGGCTGATCATTCTCAATCATTCTCTAAACCATTCCTCAGAGATTATAAATTAAAAATACAAATAATCATATTGTTCTACATTTAGACAGCAATTTCTTAGGTTAGTTTAGTTTAGTCTATTGTCACGTGTACCGAGGTACAGTGAAAAACATTTGTTGCATGCTAACCAGTTAGTGGAAAGACAATACATGATTACAATCGAACCATTTACAATGTACAGATACACGATAAAGGATAGTAAAGGATAGTCCGAAGGTTACCAAAGAGGTAGATAGAAGTTCAGCACTGCTCTCTGGTTGTGGTAGGATGATTCAGTTGCCTGATAACAGCTGGGATAACAGGTGGTGCAGCGGTAGAGTTGCTGCCTTACAGTGAATGCAGCGCCGGAGACCCGGGTTCGATCCTGACTACGGGCGCCGTCTGTACGGAGTTTGTACGTTCTCCCCGTGACCTGCGTGGATTTTCTCCGAGATCTTCGGTTTCCTCCCACACTCCAAAGACGTACAGGTATGCAGGTTAAATGGCTGGGTAAATGTGAAAACTGTCCCTAGTGGGTATAGGATAGTGTTAATGTGCGGGGATCGCTGGTCAGCGCGGACCCGGTGGGCAGAAAGGGCCTGTTTCTGCGCTGAATCTCTAAACAGCTGGGAAGAGAGGAGTTTAAGAAGAGAGGAGTTCTAGTTCAAGTAAGAAATGTTGCTGTAGGAGTGGAGATTTAAGAGTGAGGAGCGATTGTAATATGGATTTGTAGATCTGCCTCTGTGGCTAGCATCCAAATAGTTGCCTGGGTTGGGCGCCATCTTGGAAGCAGGAGATCAAACGCTGGAAATATATTACAGACCAGGTAAATCAGCTGGGCTGGAGGGCATTTACAACACTGGTTTGCCTCTGCCATTTCTCGCAGTTAACAATGTTATTCCTGCTGTGACCTTTTTCCGCAAAAAGAGAAGAAGCCTGCTGTCAGATAACCAATCACATATTTTTTCTCATTAACGCTCCTTCTTAAGGTCATGATTGTTAACGGCCTTTCAGGAGAGCACAATGTACGCTTCCCGAGTAAGGAGGGAACGACGAAAGTTGAGTTAAGTGGCAAAGTTGTCAAAGAACCTTCAGCAGAAATCTGGATAAGTTCATAAAGTATTCTTTTCATTCAATTAAACAAAAAATAGTCATGGAGAAATGAAGTAACGAAGCAAGGCACAAAATGCTGGAGTAACTCAGGCAGCGGTCAAGTTGCTGCCTTACAGCGCTTGCAGCAACGGAAACCTGGGTTCAATAGACAATAGACAATAGGTGCAGGAGGAGGCCATTCGGCCCTTCGAGCCAGCACCGCCATTCAATGTGATCATGGCTGATCATTCTCAATCAGTACCTGCCTTCTCCCCTTACCCCCTGACTCCGCTATCCTTAAGAGCTCTATCTAGCTCTCTCTTGAATGCATTCAGAGAATTGGCCCCCACTGCCTTCTGAGGCAGAGAATTCCACAGATTCACAACTCTCTGACTGAAAAGGTTTTACCTCATCTCAGTTCTAAATGGCCTACCCCTTATTCTTAAACTGTGGCCCCTTGTTCTGGACTCCCCCAACATTGGGAACATGTTTCCTGCCTCTAACGTGTCCAATCCCTTAATAATCTTATACATTTCGATAAGATCTCCTCTCATCCTTCTAAATTCCAGTGTATACAAGCCTAGCCGCTCCAGTCTTTCAACATATGACAGTCCCGCCATTCCGGGAATTAACCTAGTAAACCTACGCTGCACGCCCTCAGTAGCAAGGTTCGATCCCGACTACTGGTGTTGTCTGTATAGAGTTTGAAGTCACTCCAGCATTTTGTGTCTTGCTTCAGTGTACAGAGCTGCCAGTTTGGCACCATTTTCAATTTCAAGGTAACCCGTTGCATCTGCCGTGACCAACAGTTGGTTTGTTCGGGAATTCTTCAACTTAGGGAAATGTCCTTCAGTTTCCGATGCACTACTGCTGCTGTACAGTTTGAAACCACATTGGAAAACCTCCAAACACTTGTAGGATTGTTGCAACAACCAGAAAATAAAAATCAATTAATCAGAGTGTCTTTGATGAAGCACTTTAATTAACTCTGACATCAGGTACGCTCCACTGCTTATTGTGTGTTCGACCTTCCAAAGTTTAAAGATAGCATTGAGTGAAACTTTGAACTGAAAATTACAGTGCTGGAGTCTAATCAGTGTAGCATGGTGATTGATCTACTAACGAAGCACATTTCTACCTGTTGATTGTAGCTTTCGCAACAACCCCTTCACCACCAATAGAACACAGCATCAATTGGCTAGGAATGAAATGCAGATGCTGGTTTAAATTGAAGGTAGACACAAATACATTCAAGAGAGAGCTAGACAGAGCTCTTTAGGATAGCGGAGTCAGGGGGTATGGGGAGAAGGCAGGAACGGGGTACTGATTGAGAATGATAGTCATGATCACATGGAATGGCGGTGCTGGCTCGAAGGGCCGAATGGCCTCCTCCTGCACCTATTGTCTATTGTCTATTGTCTATTGAACCCAGGTTTCCGGTGCTGCAAGCGCTGTAAGGCAGCAACTTGACCGCTGCCTGAGTTACTCCAGCATTTTGTGCCTTGCTTCGTTACTTCATTTTCCATGACTATTTTTCGTTTCATTGAATGAAAAGAATACTTTGTGAACTTATCCAGATTTCTGCTGAAGGTTCTTTGACAACTTTGCCACTTAACTCAACTTTCATCGTTCCCTCCTTACTCGGGAAGCGTACAATGTGCTCTCCTGAAATGCCTTTAACAATCATGACCTTAAGAAGGAGCGTTAATGACCTTAAGAAGGTGCTCCGGTTTCCTCCCGCATCCCAAAGACGTGCGGGTTTGTCGGTAAATTGGCTTCTGTAAATTGTCCCTAGTGTGTGTAGGATGATGGAATAACATAGAACTAGTGCACGATATGATCGTTGGTCGGCACGGAATTGGTTGACTGAAGGGCCTGTTTCCATGCTGTATCTCTAGACTAAACTAAACTAAAGTAAACGGCATCCTAAACACTCAAACAATGGTTATTAGCAATCTAAGTGTTGTGGCCTTTATTTCTCCAGTGGAACCATTATGGGTTCCACCTTTCCTTGATCGTCATTGCTGGCTCTGATTTGTCCTTTTGCATGCCTTTCATTCATTTACTCCATGTACCATTTCAGATCTCTCGACTCCCTCTTCCCTGACTCTTGGTCTGAAGAAGGGTCTCGACCCAAAACGTCACCCATTCCTTCTCTCCAGAGACGCTGCCTGACCCCGCCGAGTTACTCCAGCATTTTGTATCCGTCTTTGGTGTGAACCATCATCTGCAGTTCCTTCAATTGATGTCGGTTTTGGAAAGTGCTTCAAGTCAGCTTGCTGTGCCTTTTTGGATTCATGTCTCAACCTTCTGCTTTGCTCATCACTGGGTTTGATCTTCCTTTGTTGGTGTCTTTAGTTGAGGCATTATTCTGATCTCCAGCAGAGATTGACCGGGTAGAAATGTTGCACCTGCATGAAAAATTAACCTACCCCCTTAAAGGATGACCACTGGAGATTTAGTTTAATTTATTTTAGTTTAGATATACAGCGCGGAAACAGGCCCACCGAGTCCGCGCCGATCAGCAATGCCCACAACACTAACCCTATCCAACACACACTAGGGCCAATTTACAATCTTTACCGAAGCCAATTAGCCTACAAACCTACACGTCTTTGCAGTGTGGGAGGAAACTAGAGCTCCCAGGAAAAACTCACGTGGTCACGGGGAGAACGTACAAACTCCGTACAGACAGCACCCATAGTTGGCTCGAACCCGGGTCTCTGGCGCTGTAAGGCAGCAACGCTACCACTGCGCCACCGTGCCACCCACAACTGTGAGCTGTACAGCCATAGAGTGGATAATATTTTCCAGCACATATTTGTTTCCTTGCATTGAAATGAGCTTTTTTTTTTTTAGCCGAAGGCAAAAGGTTGCCACAAACCATAGAAACATAGATACATAGAAAATAGGTGCAGGAGGAGGCCATTTAGCCCTTCGAGCCAGCACCACCATTCATTGTGATCATGGATGATCATCCACAATCAGTACCCTGAAATAATTCATTTAATTCTATTCAGCAAATGTCGTGAGTCATGCAAAGTGTTTCAGAAGTGAAAAATTCCCCATGGAAATAGAACGGAAATGGCAGTTTATTTTGAGTTTGTTATAATATTGTTACCCAATGGGAGAACATGGATCTGGAAATGAAGCTTTGCATTTTCATCTGCATCATCATTAGTTTTGCAACACTTTCAATCGCTGTGCTTCCCCGCTCTGTACCTGATTATTGTTGGAGCAGATTATTGGTCTTTCAATCCAAGCACGCAATTATGTTGTTCAGTGCCCCTTTCTTTGGTCTTTAGACTCTTGAGATGCCTTGTAGAAACAGGGTTTTCGGCCCACCGAGTCCGCGCCGACCAGCGATCACGCCATACCACCACCAGCACTATCCTACGCGCGAGGGACAATTTGCAATTTGCTTAATCCAATATTCCTACAAACTTGCAAGTCTTTGGAGCGTTGCAGGTAGGGTTGCCAACTTTCTCACTCCCAAATGAATGAATGAATGAATGAATAAGTTTATTGGCCAAGTATGTGCACATACAAGGAATGTGCCTTGGTGCTCCGCTCACAAATGACAACACAAACATACAGTTAACAATTAAGAATAAAGCATAAACACAATAAAGCAATAAGGATACAACATTAGGGTCTAAACATGTGGGTGAAAATAAACCAGGGCACAAAAGAGACTGCAGACTTTGGTTATTGAGTAGAACTGTCACTCGTGGGAAAAAAAGCTGTTTTTATGTCTGGCTGTGGCTGCTTTGACAGTCCGGAGTCGCCTTCCAGAGGGAAGTGCTTCGAAGAGTTTGTGGCCAGGGTGAGAGCCCCCTCGCTTCCTGGCCCTTGCAGTGTATAGTTCGTCAATGGGGGGAAGGTTGCAGCCAACAACCTTCTCAGCTGTGCGAACGATCCGTTGCAGCCTCCAGATGTCGTGCTTCGTGGCTGAGCCAAACCAGACCATGATGGAGAAGGTGAGGACGGACTCAATGATAGCAGTGTAGAATTGGACCATCATTGCCTGTGGCAGATTGTGTTTCTTCAGTTGCCGCAGGAAGTACATCCTCTGTTGGGCCTTTTTGACTGTGGAGTCGATGGTGGCCCCCCATTTAAGGTCCCTGGAGATGATGGTTCCAAGGAACTTAAATGACTCCACAGATGTGGCTGTGGTGTTGTTGATGGTGAGTGGGGGAGGGGAGTGGGATCTCTTCGAAAACAAGGGACAAGGTGAGGTCACTGCCCCGCGCCCCATGTGATCTCACCCAGCCGGCCACGTACTCCCGCTCCACCAATGGCGGCCGCCCGTGCCGGGAGGCGGGTTGCTACACAACCTCCGTTAGGCGGTGCCAGGGCCTCCGGGCCTACAGTGTCCGTGCCTACATTGTCCGGGCCTACAGTGTCCGGGCCTACAGTGTCTGGGCCTACAGTGTCCAGGCCTGCAGTGTTCGGGCCCACAGTGCCCGTGCCTACAGTGTCCGGGCCTGCAGTGCCTGGGCTTGCAGTGTCCGGGCCTACAGCACTCCCCGGGCCTAATACGGGACAAACCAATTTAGCCCAACATACGGGATATCCCGGCTAATACGGGACAGTTGGCAACCTTAGTTGCAGTTAACCGGAGCACACGGAGAAAACCCACGCTGGTCACAGGGAGAAAGTACAAGCTCCGCGCAGACAGCACCCGTAGTCAGGATCGAACCTGGGACTCCTGCGCTGTGAGGCAGCAATACTACCGCTGTGCCACCGTGCCACCTCTGCTTTCTGTCCAACAAGGTAGGATGTGTGGAACAGCAAGGTACGCACCTTTTTGCTCGCTGCCAGTTTAGGGGAGATGAAAATTGAATGGAAAATAGCAAATAATATAAACGGTTATGAAAAAATGTCATGCGGCTAAATTTTAAAGTCGGTTTTAAGGTGACGTTTATCAGGTGCAATCCATCTCATGCTGCTGTTGACTGGGTGCTCTGAGCGATCAGATGCAAAGGAGCGTTTGGCAGCAGCTCCTCAGGTGATGGAAAACTCAATCATCGTTCTGAAGGAAACAGGAACATTTAACTGACGTAAGCCTTTATTTCTGTATTAAAGAGATGGCAGGTGGAACCCAACTGATTTGGGTTCAGTTTCAGAAACGGCAGATTTAGTTACTGGATTGTTACTGTCACAACGTTTAAGAAACATTTAGACGGGTGCATGGATAGGACAGGTTTGGAAGGATGTGGACCAAGCGCAGGCAGGTGGGACTCGTGTCGATGGGACAATGAAGACAGACACAAAACGCTGGGTGAACGCGAAAGGCAACATCTCTGGGGAGAAGGAATGGTTGACGTTTCGGGTCGAGACCCTTCTTCAGAGTTCCACACAGTTGCACACAGTTGGGACCTGTTGTTTGGTGTAGGCAAGTTGGGCCGAAGGTAGGGGTGCCAACTATCTCACGCCCAGATAAGGGACAAGGTGACGTCACCGGCCCGCGCCCCACGTGACCTCACCCAGTCAGCGACCATGTGCTCCCGCTCCACCAATCGTGGCTGCCTGGGCCGGGAGGCGGGTTGCCACGCAACCTCCGTTAGGCGGCGCCCGGGCCTCTGGACCTACAGTGTCCGGACCTACAGTGTCCGGACCTACAGTGTCCGGGCCAGCAGCGTCTGGGCCTGCAGTGTCTGGGCCTATAGTGTCCGGGCCTACAGTGTCGGGGCCTACACTGTCCGGACCTACAGTGTCCGGGCCTACAGTGTCGGGGCCTACAGCGTTCGGGCCTACAGCGCCCCCCGGGCCTAATACGGGACAAGGGCGATCCCGTACGGGACAAACCAATTTAGTCCAAAATACAGGATGTACTGGCTAATACGGGACAGTTGGCAACCCTAGCCGAAGGGCCTGTTTCCGCACTGTATAACTCTATGACTATAAGAATCCTTAAGAGGATGAAGCTCAATGTTATTGTACAATTGTCTTGGTATCGCACAATTAGGACCCATGTATGTTTAAAATCATACGCCACACAATCTGCATCATGAGGATTTGTTTGTTGAGTTTAGACTTTAGAATTTAGAGGAATAGTGTTGAAACAGGCTCTTCGGCCTACCAAGTTCGCGCCGACCAGCGATCGCCCTGTACACTTAGCACTATCCTACACACTGGGGAAACATCTCAACCCGAAACGTTACCCATTCCTTCTCTCCAGTGATGCTGTCTGACCCGCTGAGTTACTCCAGCATTTTGTGCCTGTCTTCGGTTTGAACCAGCACCTGCAGTTCCTTACTACACGTTTCACTCTTTAACTTCTGCTCCTTGTGTGGAGAGAGATGTTGCTTCTGAGATGTCCTCGTTCTTCAGAAAACGGGGCTTCCCCTCCTCCATTATAGATGAGGCTCTCACTAGGGTCTCTTCTACATCCCGCAGCTCCGCTCTTGCTCCCCCTCCCCCCACTCGCAACAAGGACAGAATCCCCCTCGTTCTCACCTTCCACCCCACCAGCCAGCGGATCCAACATATCATCCACCAACATTTCCGTCACCTACAACGGGACCCCACCACTGGCCATATCTTCCCATCCCCTCCCCTCTCTGCGTTCCGCAGAGACCGTTCCCTCCTACCCAAACCACCCCAACCCCTGGCACTTTCCCCTGCAACCGCACGAGATGCAACACCTGCCCCTTTACCTCCCCCCTCAACTCCATCCAAGGACCCAAACAGTCTTTCCAGGTGAGACAAAGGTTCACCTCCTCCTACCTCATCTATTGCATCCGCTGCTCTAGATGCCAACTTATTTACATCGGCGAAACCAAGTGCAGGCTCGCCGATCGCTTCGCTGAACACCTGCGCTCGGTCCGCATTAACAAAACTGATCTCCCGGTGGCCGAGCACTTCAACTCCCCCTCCCATTCCCAGTCTGACCTTTCTGTCATGGGCCTCCTCCAGTGCCATAGTGAGGCCCACCGGAAATTGGAGGAACAGCACCTCATATTTCGCCTGGGCAGTTTGCAGCCCGGTGGTATGAACATCGACTTCTCCAACTTTAGATAGTTCCTCTGTCCCTCTCTTCCCCTCCTCCTTCCCAGATCTCCCTCTATCTTCCTGTCTCCACCTATATCCTTCCTTTGTCCCGCCCCCCTGACATCAGTCTGAAGAAGGGTCTCGACCCGAAACTTCACCCATTCCTTCTCTCCCGAGATGCTGCCTGACCTGCTGAGTTACTCCAGCATTTTGTGAATAAATCGATGTTGTTACTTTGATGGATGTTTGAAGATCAATGAGTGCATGGCTCCCTCTTCAGACCAAGAATGGGTTTTGCAAAAATAATATAAATTGTACAAATATGTCAACTTCCTCGACACTCTACATCAAATATTTGTTCTGGTAGACTTTTGATTAGTTTAGAGATAAAGCCTAGAAAGAGGCCCTTCAGCCCACTGAGTCGGTGATGGCCATCAAGTCTGAAGAAGGGTCTTGACCTGAAACTGTTACCCATTCCTTTCCTCCAGAGATGCTGCCTGACCCGTTGAGTTACTCCAGCCTTTTGTGTCCACTCATTCACACTAGTTCTATGTTATCCCGTTCCTACAAACTAGGGGCAATCTGCAGAGTGCCAATTAGCCTTCAAACCTGCACATCTCTGGGATGTGGGAGGAAACCGGAGCACCCGGAGAAAACCCACGTGGTCACAGGGAGAAACATGCAAACTCTACACAGAGAGCACACGAGGTTAGAACCCGGGTCTCCAAGGCTGTGAGCAGCAGCTCTACTGCTGCGTCACTCTACATGAATTAGACAGTAACTGAATTGGTCAAAAAAAGGCAAGAGCCTTTAAAGTACTGTATCCAAAGAACAGGTGAGAGCAGAAAGATTTAACAGGAATCTGGGGGTTAAATTTTTCACGCAAAGGGTGGTGGGTGTACGGAACGAGCTGCCAGAGGAGGTAGTTGAGGCTGGGACTATCGCAACGTTTAAGAAACATTTAGAAAGGTACTTGGATAGGACAGGTTTGGAGGGATATGGGCCAAAACACTGGGTAGATGGGACATGTTGGCAGATGTGGGCAAATTGGTCTGAAGGGCCAGTTTTCATGCTGTAAGACTCTGTGACTCAATGACTCTATTATGTATATGTGTTCCTGTGCAGATGTGTGTGTGTTTGTGCGCGCGTGTGTGCATGCACCTCTGTGTGAGTGTGTGCGTTTGTGTGAGAGTGTGTGTTCCTGTGCAGATGTGTGTGAGTGTGTGTTCCTGTGCAGATGTGTGTGTGTGTATGCATGTGCGTGTGTGAGTGTGTGTGCGTGTGTGTGTCTGTGCATGCGTGCGTGTACGTGCATGCATGCATGTTTGTACATGTACATGTAGGTCTGTAAATACGCTGGGACTGAGGCGTGGAGTTCTGAAGTAAAAATAATTTATTTCTACTTTGCTGCGGAGTAGACCTTTCTTTCACCCATATCTCTTAGCTCAGCTTACATCATTCGGCTAATAAGCTGAAGGTTAGGTTGCAATTGTTACTACAAATGTTCCAGGAGGTTACTTGGTACTAGTCCAATGTAGCACCGTGCTACTGAATGTTAATCATCCTGGGCTACAATGAAAGCTCACAACAGGACATCTTTTTTTAAAAGTAATGTGAAGCAGGGAGCAGTTGTGTAAAGCTGGATGTGGTGCATGAATCACACAGTAGTCGTTGGTTATTTGTAAAGGAGAGCTGCTCGGTACCTGTGGGGGAGCTGTAAGACACGTTTCTGGCTGCACTGACAGGAAATAAATTAATCCCGGCTTCTCCAACAGCGATGTAGTTTGTGCTAGCAGCACGTGCCTGGTATTTACGGCTTATAAATACTGCGGCTGACACCCGGAAGTGAAGAATTCATAGGAAAAAAAACCTGTAGATGCTAGTTTAAATCGTAGGTAGACTCAAAATGCCGGAGTAACTCAGCTGGACAGGAAACATCTCGGGAGAGAAGGAATGGGTGACGTTTTGGGTCGAGACCCTTCTTCAGGCTGAAGAAGGGTGTCGACCCGAAACGTCACCCATTCCTTCTCTCCCGAGATGCTGTCTGACCTGCTGAGTTACTCCAGCATTTTGTGTCGACCTATGAAGGATTCATATACTCCCAGCGTGTCAGAAATATAAAAACTCTTGATTGGTACGGGTGTCGGGTGTCGGGGGTTATGGGGAGAAGGCAGGAGAATGGGGTTAGAGGGGAGAGATAGATTAGCCATGATTGAATGGCGGAGTATACTTGATGGGCCGAATGGCCTAATTCTACTCCTATTCCTGATGATCTTATAGAAATGTGGAAACATAGAAAATAGTTGCAGGAGGAGGCCATTGGCCCTTCGAGCCAGCACCGCCATTCATTGTGATCATGGCTGATCATCCACAATCAGTAACCCGTGCCTGCCTTCTCCCCATATCCCTTGATTCCGCTAGCCCCTAGAGCTCTATCTAACAAATAGATTGGTGTATGTGTAAATTGTCCCTAGTGTGTGTAGGATAGTGTAAATGTGCGTGGATCGCTGGTCGGTGTGGTCTCGGTGGGCTGAAGGGCCTGTTTCTGTGCTGAATCTGTAAACTAAAAACACCTAAAAATGTCTATTCTGCCCACCTGAGATAAGAGTGACACAGTGAACACATACCATTTGATTCTTTACTTAAATGATTCATATTTTAATCCAATTTCAATTGACAGAAACTAAAAGAGTGGAGGTGATTGTAATATGGTTTAAACTACCCTCTGAACTAAGATAATGTAGTCCCAGATTAACAAAAGAACAGTGAAATGAAAAATGTGTTTTAAATGCACACTTTGAAAATGATATACCTGTTATAACAAAGTACATTCACCTGAAGATTAAAATAATAAAGCCCACTTTAGTCGTGCCCTTTTAGGTCTTGTAATGAATGGCAAAATGATTTATTGTATAAAGTGGAAACATTTAACTGAGATTCTGCAGTAGATGCCTGATTTTTAGCTGAATACCTGCACTATGATATTTGATGGATTATTCCTTCACACAGTAAATGAAGGAGAAAGATATTAGTGTGGCATGGTGGCGCAGCGGTAGAGTTGCTGCCTTACAGCGCCAGAGACCCGGGTTCGATCCTGACTACGGGTGCTGTCTGTACGGAGTTTGTACGTTCTGCCTGTGACCGCATGGGTTTTTTCCGAGATCTTCAGTTTCAGAGTTAGACAGAGCTCTAGGGGCTAGTGGAATCAAGGGATGTGGGGAGAAGTTGGGCACAGGTTACTGATTGTAGATGATCAGCCTTGATCACAATGAATGGCGGTGCTGGCTCGAAGGGCTGAATGGCCTCCTCCTGCACCTATTTTCTTTGTTTCTATGTTTCCTCCCACACTCCAAAGACGTACAGGTTTGTAGGTTAATTGGCTTGGTACAAATGTAAATTGTCCCCTGTGGGTTTTCTCCAAGACAGAGTCATAAAATATCGCAGTGCGGAAACTGGCCCTTTGGCCCAACTTGCGCACACCTGCCAACATGTCCCACCTACACTAGTCCCATCTGCCTGCATTTGCTCCATATCCCTCCAAACCTGTCCTGTCCATGTAAATCCATGTATCCATGAGATGTCCGTTTTCATCCCACACTCCCAAGCCCAAACTACACGTTTGTAGGTTAATTGGCTTGGTAGAAATGTAAATTGTCCCCAATGTGTGCAGGATAGTGTTGGGTATGTGGGGATCGCTGTTCGGCGCTGAGTCGGTGGGCTGAAGTGCCTGTTGACGTGCTGTATCTCTAAACTAAACTAAACTGTAAATTAAGGAGAAAGATATTGGGCTGGATTTTATGCAGTTCCAATGGCGAGCTATTGGGCTGAATTTTACTGCAGTTCTAACAGTGAGGTTATCAGCAGTAGCTATTATTAAGAGGAAATTACTTATTAATTTCTGGTAATAATACATGTGCTTGTAAATATTCCCGGAGTTGTTCTGTTCTTTCACAAACTGTTCTACACACCATCTCATTGAGAAAGTTTCAGCACTTACATGGAGTAGACTTAATGGGCTTGCAAAATAAGTCAGTTGCTGCCTGAGAGACCCCCCGGTTCGATCCTGTCCACGGGTGCTGCCTGTACGGAGTTTGTATATTCTCACCTTGAGTTGCGTGGGTTTTTCTCCAAGAACTTCGGTTTCCTCCCACACTCCAAAGACGTACAGTTTTATAAATGTGAAATTGTAAATATAAATGTAAACTATAAATGTAAAATGTAAAATTGTAAAAGTGTGTGTAGGGTGGTGTTAATGTGCGGGGATCGCTGGTAGGTGCAGATATCTCTTTAGCTGTTGCTTTCCCTTCAAAGCTGTAGAGTTGCTGCCTCACAGCGCCAGAGACCCGGGTTCCATCCTGACTACGGGTGCTGTCTGTACGGAGTTTGTACCTTCTCCCCGTGACCTGCGTGGGTTAACCCCGGGTGCTCCAGTTTCCTCCCACTTTCCAAAGACGTACAGGTTTGTAGGATAATTTGTTTCAGTAAAGATTGTAAATTGTCCCTTGTGTGTTGGATGGTAGGATAGGCGAATGTACGAGCAGCGTGGCCTCAGTGGACCTGAATCTGTGCTGCCTCTCTAAACTAAACTAAACTAGTAGGCGCACGCTGAGGCGCACGCTGCGGGCCATCAATCCAAGGAAGGCTACTGGACCCGACGGCGTCTCTGGACGCGTGCTGAAGGACTGCGCTGACCAGCTGGCTGGAGTCTGTACGAGGATTTTCAACCAGTCTCTGGCCCAGTCCACTGTTCCATCCTGTCTGAAGTCCGCAATCATAGTCCCCTTGCCCAAAAAACCCCACATTTCCAGCCTCAACGACTACCGGCCAGTCGCACTCACACCAGTGGTGATGAAGTGTTTTGAAAAACTGGTCCGGGGTCATATCACATCACTCCTGCCCCGAAGCTTTGACCCCCACCAGTTTGCGTACAGAGCGAATAGATCCACAGAGGACGCTATAGCCACAGCCCTCCATGCTGCACTGTTCCACCTGGAGCAGCCGGGGAGCTACGTGCGGATGCTCTTTGTGGACTACAGCTCTGCCTTTAATACCATCCTTCCCCATAAACTGGTGGACAAACTGGGGGACTTGGGACTTCCACACTCCACCTGCATGTGGATAAATAGCTTCCTGTCAGCTCGCAGCCAGAGAGTCAGAGTGGGCCATCACACATCCACGGCCCTCAGCCTCAGTACCGGCTCTCCACAGGGCTGCGTGCTGAGCCCCCTGCTCTACACCATCTATACACATGACTGCACCCCCGCCCACCACAGCAACACCATTGTCAAATTTGCGGATGACACTACGGTGGTGGGACTCATCACCGGGGGGGACGAGTACGCCTACCGGGATGAGGTGGAGCAGCTGACAGTGTGGTGTGGAGAAAATAACCTGCTCCTCAACACCTTAAAGACAAAGGAAATAATAATAGACTTCAGAAAGAATAAAACGGACATGGTACCATTAACTATCAGAGGGGACTGTGTGGAGAGGGTGGCGGATTTCCGCTTCCTGGGAATCCATATTGAGGAGGACCTGACGTGGAGCGTGAACACCTCTGCGCTGCTGAAAAAGGTCCAGCAGAGACTGCACTTCCTGAGGGTGCTCAGGAAGAATAACATCACTCAGAGACTGCTGTTGTCCTTTTATCGGTGCTACATTGAGAGCATCCTAACATACTGTGTATGCGTATGGTACACCAGCTGCACAGCGGCTCAGAGGAAAGCGCTCCAGAGGGCCATTGACAACGCCCAGAGGATTGTCGGCTGCCCTCTACTTACCTTGGAGGACTTACACAGTTCCCGCTGCATCAAAAAATCCCAGAGTATTATAAAGGACATTTCCCACCCCGGACACTCCCTGTTTGAACTGTTACCGTCAGGCAGACGGTACAGATCTACAAGGACAAGGACAAACAGACTTAAAAATAGTTTTTACCCCACTGCTATAAAGGCACTAAATGTAGCCGCCAAGGAACGCAGGGGCGATACATAATAAGAGACTGTGAAATCGACAGAAGGATGTAGGGTTGGGTGTTTATGCGTGCTATTTTCATGATATTTATTTTAGTTGTTTATCTTTTTTAAAATATTTTACCTTGTATGTATCGTTAGCTTTTAGAAATGTTTGAATGGTGCACTGACTGGCTGACATTTTACAATTTCGTTGTACATGGCTCATGTTACAATGACAATAAAGGAACTATACTATACTAGTAGGGAGACATAAAAAGCTGGAGTAACTCAGCGGGTCAGACAGCACCTCTGCAAAAAAAGAACAGGTGACCTTTCGGGTCGAGACCCTTCTTCAGACTGAGAGTCAGGGGAGAGGGAAACGAGAGACATCGAGAGAAATGGAACAAATGAATGAAAGATATGCAAAAAAGGTGAACTCTAGTATATTTATTCTTTTAACGGTGAAACAAATTCTCCAGCAACAAAAAGTAATTTTGTGCAAATGGAATTAACATTGTACCTGCAGAAAGGAGATAAAATTGTTAAGAACAGAAAAATTCTGAATACCAATGTTATCCAAAAAACTAATAAAAAATACAGCTCTGCCTGAAATCCTTGCTCATTTCTAAGCTTTATTTAATTCCCAAATCACTTGAGTGCATTGTAATTTTATTCCATATTTGTCTTCTCCAAGAGAAATCATTTTGCTTCATAGCAACACAATGGTAAACTTACTGCATTAGTGGTATCTGGAGGCAAGGTTATCGATCTGGTGACATTGATTAGAATCCCAGCATGTCAGCTAGGGAACTAACATTCAAACAGTTAAATAAATCTGGAATTAAACAACTCGTAGCACTAATGTTCCTATCTGGCTCATGGATGTTGTACAGGGAAGGAAATTATAAATTATAAAAGGACTAGTACAGGAATAATGTTCCCAATGTTGGGGGAGTCCAGAACCAGGGGACACAATCTAAGAATAAAGGGGAGTCCATTTAAAACTAAGGTGAGAAGAGGCTAATTGGCTTGGTAAAATTGTAAATTGTCCCTAGTGTGTGTAGGACAGTGTTAATGTGCGGAGATCAAAGAGCCTGTTTCCGCGCTGTTTCTCGAAACTAAACAAAACTAAACAATGTTGGGGGGGGGGGGGGGGGTACAGAACCGGGGGACACAGTCGAAGAATAAAGGGGAGGCCATTTAAAACTGAGATGAGAAAAAACTTTTTCACCTAGAGAGTTGTGAATTTGTGGAATTCTCTGCCGCAGAGGGCAGTGGAGGCCAATTCACTGGATGAATTTAAAAGAGAGTTAGATAGAGCTCTAGGGGCTAGTGGAATCAAGGAATATGGGGAGAAGGCAGGCACGGGTTACTGATTGCAGATGATCAGCCATGATCACAATGAATGGCGGTGCTGGTTCGAAGGGCCGAATGGCCTCCTCCTGCACCTATTGTCTATTGAAATTTGCTGTGGTGACATACTCTATCCCTCCAGATTCTGGGACAGTGGCTTCCCAGCTGTTATCAGGCAACTGGACCATCCTACCACAACCAGAGAGCAGTGCTGAACTACTATCTACCTCATTGGAGACACTCGGACTATCCTTGATCGGACTTTGCTGGCTTTACCTTGCACTAAACGTTATTCCCTTATCATGTACACTGTAAACAGCTCTATTGTAATCACGTATAGTCTTTCCATTGACTGGTTAGTACGCAACAAAAGCTTTACACTGTACCTTAGTACACGTGACACGAATGGCCTAATTCTGCTCCTGTCACTTATGAACATGAATTTATAAACTAAACTAAGAAGGGATCTGTTTCAATAGACAATTAACAATAGACAATAGGTGCAGGAATAGGCCATTCGGCCCTTCGAGCCAGCACCGCCATTCAATGTGATCATGGCTGATAATTCTCAATCAGTACCCCGTTCCTGCCTTCTCCCCATACCCCCTGACTCCGCTATCCTTAAGAACTCTATCTAGCTCTCTTTTGAATGCATTCAGAGAATTGGCCTCCACTGCCTTCTGAGGCAGAGAATTCCACAGTTTCCACGCTGTACGACTCTATGACTCGATACCTAAGTCTTGCTGGCCATTTGGGTCAAGCAAATATAAGAGGCAGAGGTTTGTTTACATATTGGAAGCTGATGTATGCTTTTACAAAGCCATTTTATGTTCACTCTAATCCTACACTAATCCCATGTTATTTTCTCTGGAGCAGGGAAGCAACAACTCGACCAGCAACGCCATCGTGCTGCCCAAAGGCTTGATGGTGCTCTAATATCACTTGTGTGGGATTTTCATTGAATTGCTGGCACTCTGCATCCAACATTGGATATCTGCGCACATTAGTTTATTTTATTGTCAGGTTTACCGAGGTACAGTGAAAGGCTTTTGTTGCGTGCTAACCAGTCAGCGGAAAGAGTACACATGATTACAATCGGGCCGTCCACAGTGTAAAGATGCATGATAAGGGAATAACGTTTGGTGCAAGGTGAAGCCAGCAAACTCCGATCAAGGATAGTCCGAGGGTCACCAATGAGATAGTAGTTCAGCACTGCTCTCTGGTTGTGGTAGAATGGTTCAGTTGCCTGATAACAGCTGGGAAGAAATTAATCCCACTTAGTTACTCTTTGTCAGGGATGTACTGTGATGGTGGATATCTAAAGGAATCACATTTCTACCACGCAAAGATGCCTCCCGAACTTAGTTTTAGTTTAGTTTGTTTTAGAGATACAGCACAGAAGCAGGCCCTGCAGCCCACCGAGTCCGCGCCGACCAGCGATCCCCGCACATTAGGACCATCCTACACACACTAGGGACAAGTTACAATTTTACCGGTCAATTAACCTACAAACTTGTACGTCTTTGGAGTGTGGGAGGAAACCGGAGCACACGGAGAAATCCCACGCAGGTCACGGGGAGAACGTACAAACTCCGTACAGACAGCGCCCGTAGTCAGGATGGAACCCGGGTCTCCGGCGCTGTGAGGCAGCAACTCTACCACTTTACTTAAACAGATCAAAAGGCCTAAAGCCAATACCTAATGGTAGTGTGTGTTTTAAATTAATTCAGTTGAACCTTGCATTTCTATTATTTTTAGATTTTATTTGTTATTTTTATTTCAAAAAATATTTAGAGGTTTTTTTGCATGTTGGTGCATTAAAAATTATTGCATCTGCTTGATCAATTCATTCATCTTTTACTCTTTCATATGTCATACGAATTATATTTACAGTAAGCAGATGCAATTACTTTTAATGTACCAACATGCAAAAAATTATTGGGAAAATATTTTGGGGAAAAAAATCACAAATTTAAAAATCATCTCAGCGGCGGAAGGGAAGAGACTCGACAAACTGGTCAGGGGGGCCAGCTCTGTCCTGGGTTGCCCCCTCGACTCAGTGCAGGTGGTGGGAGAGAGGAGGATGATGGCAAAGCTAACATCGCTGCTGGACAACGACTCCCACCCCATGCAGGACACTGTCAGTGCACTGAGTAGCTCCTTCAGTGAAAGACTCCTTCACCCCAAGTGCGTGAAGGAGAGATATAGGAGGTCCTTCCTTCCCGCTGCCGTGAGACTGCACAACCAGCACTGCTCCCAGCAGACGAGTCAACAGTAACAGCTAAGAAATACACAGAAAACTGATTACAATTTATCCTTGTTTTTACTTTTATTTATAATGAATGTTCTCTTGCTATCCACTTTGCTGCTGTAACAATGTAAATTTCTCCGGTGTGGGACGAATAAAGGAATATATTATTATTATTATTATTATTATCATAAGAACTACAGGAATAGAAATGGGAGTAGGTACAGCCTCTCAGGCCGTTTCTGACATTTAATTACATCCTACCTGACCCTGTGCATTAAAGCCACGTCAGCACCTAATGATCATGTCTTCTAATTCCCTTAGTTACCAAAATCTATCAGTTTCAGCCTTGCATTCATTGGAATCCTGATTCTGCCCACAGCCTCTGGCTTTGACCTGTCAAACGTGAGGAAGCACTCCTTCAGGATCTAATCACTCATGGTCCCTTCAGCATCTTGCCTGGATGCTTCATTGAAGGCATCTCTCTTTCTTTAAACTTTGGAGACACAGCGCAGAGACAGGCCCTTCAGCCCACCGAGTCCGCACCAAGCCCCAGTCTGAGTCCGCACCGAGTCCGAGTCCGCACTGACTCACAATTTTCACATTCTGTCTAAAGTACACCGTGCAGAATTACCCTCAATGCTGTGGCACGGTGGTGCAGCGGTAGAGTTGCTGCCTTACAGCACCAGAGACCCGGGTTCCATCCCAACTACAGATTTCAATTTAGTTTAGAGATACAGCGTGGAATCAGGCCCTTCGGCCCACCAAGTCCATATCAATCAGCGATCCCCGCACACTAACACTCTCCTACACACACTAGGGACAGTTTACATTTACACCAAGCTGATTAGCCTACAAACCTGTACGTCTTTGGAATGTGGGAGGAAACCGAAGAGAGACAATAGACAATAGACAATAGGTGCAGGAGTAGGCCATTCGGCCCTTCGATGTGATCATGGCTGATCAATCTCAATCAGTACCCCGTTCCTTCCTTCTCCCCATACCCCCTGACTCCGCTATCCTTAAGAGCTCTATCTGGCTCTCTCTTGAATGCATTCAGAGACTTGGCCTCCACTGCCTTCTGAGGCAGAGAATTCCACAGATTCACAACTCTCTGACTGAAAAAGTTTTTCCTCATCTCCGTTCTAAATGGCCTACCCCTTATTCTGAAACTGTGGCCCCTGGTTCTGGAGAAATCCCACGCGGTCACAAGGAGAACGTGCAAGCTCCGTACAGACAGCACCCGTGGTCTCCGGCGCAATGAGGCAGCGACTCTACCGCTGCGCCACCGTGCCACCGTGGCTGTCCGTACGGAGTTTGTTCATTCTCCAGGTGACAGCGCGGGTTTTCTCCGGGTGCTCCGGTTTCCTCCCACATTCCAAAGACGTGCAGGTTTGTAGGCCCATCGGCTGGGTGTAAATGAAGATTGTCCCTAGTGCTGGCGTGGTGCAGGGTGATCCCTGGTCGGTGCGGACACGGCGGCCGAAGTGCATCGTTTCCGCGCTGTACCTCTAAACTAAACTACGCTAAACTACACCATGGATCGGTAAAAATATTCAACGTGAATTGACTATTTTCATATTCAGAACACTCAATGTAGCAAGTACTTTCTCTTCCTGAGATCCCTTCTCAATTTGTTCTGCCACAGTTAAGGATTTGTCGTTGCAAGTCCCCTGCTCCCTCCACTGAGTCCTTTCAGAATAATCTCATTGAAATTAAAGTGTCATATTATGTTGCTTCTCCCAATGTGCTCTCTTTACTAGCTCTTATCCACATTAACTTGCCTGATGCCTGCGCAACGCTCCAGTCCTGCCTTTGTGTTCCCTACTTAACAAGTGCCGATTGTTTCCGTCATCGGCGCATCGTGAATTTAGAATTAGAATGCCTTTATTGTCATTGTACGCGCAGTACAACGAAATCTAAAGTGCTGCATCTGAAACAGTCCGACAGTGCAAATCTTTCAAAAACATTCGCACAAACATAGGAACCAATACAATAAGTACCAAATTCAATAAAAAAACAATAAAGACTAATAAGTAATAAATGGGTTTTGCACCTAAGATGCTGTATATATTAAAAAAAGTGCAAAGAAAGTAAAAGTTACACAAAGTCAAGTATTTCCATTCACAGTTCTTATGGCCCTGGATAAGAAACTGTTTTTAAGTCGATTTGTTCTGGCCCTTAGGCTCTTGTAGCACCACCCAGAGGGCAGGAGAGCAAACAGTTCGTATCCTGGGTGTGTGCTGACCTTAATTATATTTCTGGTCCTGTTTAGACAACGCGTGCGTGAGATGTCCTCCAGAGAAGGTAGTGGACAGCTGATAATTTTCTCTGCTGTCCTAATCTGGAGGGCCTTCTGGTCTGCAGCTGAGTAGCCAGTGTACCACACAATGGTGCAGTATGCCAGTACGCTCTCAATGGTGGAGCGGTAGAAGGTCACCAGCAGATTCTCCTTCAGTTCGTTTTTTCGGAGCAGGCTTAAAAAGTGCTGTGACTTTTTAACTACCGCTGTAGTATTTGCAGTCTAGGAGAGGTCCTGGGAGATGGTGGTCCCCAGGAACTTGAAGGTGGAGACCCTCTCCACTTCCTCCCCATTTATAAGAAGTGGGGTAGGAACTGCTCTGTGTCTCCTAATGTCCAGTACCATTTCTGTTTTTTGCTTTTGCGGTTGCAGCTCCTAGACTGTGGAACAGCATCCCTCTCCCCATCAGAACTGCCCCCTCCATCGACTCCTTTAAGTCCAGGCTCAAAACCTATTTGTACTCCTTAGCGTTTGAGGCTCATTGAGGAGGCGCTGTGAACTGTTTTGTATGTGCTGTTATGTTTGCGTGCTACTGTATGTTTCATTTTTTCCTTAGTACCTAATCAGATGTACAGCACTTTGGTCAACGTGGGTTGTTTTTAAATGTGCTATACAAATAAAAATTGATTGATTGATTTCTTTTGTCTTACTGGTATTCAGTACTAGGTTGTTTGCCTCGCACCATTTGGACAGAGCACAGACCTGGTCTTTTTATTGCTTGTCCAGATCAGTTGTAACGAGCAATGATCCAAGCCAATGAAGAACACCACAGCTCATTCCTCCCCAAATTAGGCGGCGCGGTAGAGTTGCTGCCTTACAGTGAACGCAGCGCCGGAGACCCGGGTTCGATCCCGACTACGGGTGCTGTCTGTACGGAGTTTGTACGTTCTCCCCGTGACCTACGTGGGTTTTCCAGATGAGTACAGGTTTGTAGGTTTATTGGTTTCTGTAAATTGTCCTTGTAAATTAGGCTTGTATACACTGGAATTTAGAAGGATGAGAAGAGATCTTATCGAAACGTGTAAGATTATTAAGGGGTTGGACACGTTAGAGGCAGGAAACATGTTCCCAATGTTGGGGGAACCCAGAACCAGGGGCCACAGTTTAAGAATAAGGGGTAGGCCATTTAGAACTGAGATGAGGAAAAACTTTTTCAGTCAGAGAGTTGTGAATCTGTGGAATTCTCTGCCTCAGAAGGCAGTGGAGGCCAATTCTCTGAATGCATTCAAGAGAGAGCTGGATAGAGCTCTTAAGGATAGCGGAGTCAGGGGGTATGGGGAGAAGGCAGGAACGGGGTACTGATTGAGAATGATCAGCCATGATCACATTGAATGGCGATGCTGGCTCGAAGGGCCGAATGGCCTCCTCCTGCACCTATTGTCTATTGTCTATTGTCTATTGTCCCTAGTGTGTGTAGGATAGAACTAGTATAAACGGGTGATCGATGGTCGTTGGGCTGTATCTGTAAACTAAACTAAACTAAACTTACTACGACCCCTTGTTTAAGGACTAGGATTACAAACAGCTTGCAGCTACGCAGAAAGTCATGCAAATGATCATTTCAGAGCAGCTTGAAATTGGTGCCTAAAGCAGGAAAGAATTCTATTTACTTTTCCTCAAGAAATTGCAATAAAGCGAATCTTTAAATGGAGTGTTTACTTGTTCAATAATATTTTCCATCATGCAGAATAATTACCTGGCTTGTAACGTGTATAATATATCACTGTGCAAAATGCAATTGAATTTTCAAAAATACAGTCTTTGCACATGACCTGCTTAGATTTTCCAAAAGTGTAGGAAGGAACTGCAGACGCTGGTTTAAACCGAAGATAAGACACAAAATACTGGAGAAACTCAGCGGGACAGGCAGCATCTCTGGAGAAAAGGAATAGTGACATTTCGGGTCGAGACCCTTCTTCAGACTGAGAGTCAGGGGAGAGGGTAACGAGAGATATAGATGGTGATGTAGGGAGATATAGAACAATGAATGAAAGATACGCAAAAAAGTAACAATGATAAACGAAAGAGGCCATTGTTAGCTGGGGCTTAGGTGAAAACGAGTTGCAGCCAATGATTCACAACAAGCAAGCACAATGATTTGGGTGGGGGGTGGGGGACGGAGAGAGAGGAGATGCAAGGGTTACTTGTTAGAAAAAACAAAATTCATTGTGATCATGGCTGATCATCCACAATCAGTAACCCGTGCCTGCCTTCTCCCCACATACCTTGATTCCGTTAGCCCCTAGAGCTCTATCTAACTATTTCACTGAAGGTATCACAAAATGCTGGAGTAACTCAGCGGGTCGGGCAGCATCTCAGGAGAGAAGGAATGGGTGACGTTTCGGGTCGAGATTCTATTTCACTGTAGCTTTGGTACACGTGGCAATAAAAGAACTATTGAACCATGGAATCGTGACATTATCTCCCCCAACAAGTCCCTCTGGGTCTTAGTAATCCGTGGGGTTACTAGACCCTACCAAGCTAAGTGCGTGCTCCAGCAGTTTGACAGGTTTATGTCGATTTGTCACTTTCCCTGGGTCACTGAGTGCCTTGTGAATAAGTCCTCCTTCCACCTTCTGCCAACCTCCCAGAAGATGCTCCCGAAACATGAGAATCCTCATGATTCCATTGAATTCAAAATACTTGGAATTTTCCCTGTGGACGATTCAAGGGTAAAATCACCCAGGACTAAGAATATTGAGCCAATATCCAACAGCAGTTTTTATTCATTTTCAGTATCTCTGAGTTGAACAAAGAAATCATTTCTAAATGACGGTTATGAAATGCTACACAAATTATACCAATAAGCATATCTTCAGGGTGCCAGTTGGGCTTTGAATAAATTACTATTTATTCCACAGTCAATTTCTTGAAGTTACCAATTAATCTTTCCTTGTTGTTAGATTTTCTAACAGTTAGGTTTTCACAGACGGATTCTTGCTATTGAGGGCGTGCAGCGTAGGTTTACTAGGTTAATTCCCGGAATGGCGGAACTGTCGTATGTTGAAAGACTGGAGCGACTAGGCTTGTGATAATACACTGGAATTTAGAAGGATGAGAGGGGATCTTATCGAAACGTATAAGATTATTAAGGGGTTGGACACGTTAGAGGCAGGAAACATGTTCCCAATGTTGTGGGAGTCCAGAACAAGGGGCCACAGTTTAAGAATAAGGCGTAGGTCATTTAGAACTGAGATGAGGAAAAACATTTTCAGTCAGAGAGTTGTAAATCTGTGGAATTCTCTGCCTCAGAAGGCAGTGGAGGCCAATTCTCTAAAAGCATTCAAGAGAGAGCTAGATAGAGCTCTTAAGGATAGCGGAGTCAGGGGGTATGGGGAGAAGGCAGGAACGGGGTACTGATTGGGAATGATCAGCCATGATCACATTGAATGGCGGTGCTGGCTCGAAGGGCCGAATGGCCTCCTCTTGCACCTATTGTCTATTGTCTATTGTCTATTGGATCCTGTTTGCTTCAAGTCTGTTCCATTTAGTTTAGTTTAGTTTAGTTTAATTGAGAGACACAGCATGGAAACAGGCCCGTTTGCCCACTGAGTCTTCTTGGGTATGGCGTGCGCAGCCTAAAGTTGTAGGTCAAGGGTGGACATCCAGGCTGGGGCAGCCTCAGTTGCTTGGTGGCTGGCCTTGATGCCAGCAGGCATCACCAGCGTTCAGCGATCAACCTGTACACTAGCACAAACATGAGGGACAATTTCCAATTTTTCTCAAAGCTAATCAACCTACAAACCCGGAACGTCTTTGGAATGTGGGAGGAAACCGGAGCACCCGGTGAAAACCCACGCAGGTCACGGAGAGAACGTACAAACTCTGTACAGGTAGCACCCGTCGTCAGGATTTGAACCCGGGTCTCTGACGCTGTGAGGCAGCAACTCTACCGCTAATCTTCATTAGAAGCAGGATAAAATAAAGTCTAATGATTGAAAGTTTTATGTTGAAACAAGAGAAGCGAATCGGGAGTTTATCACACACTAGGTCCACACTTTCCTGGCAGCTAATTTGAACATTACCGAGGTAAATATTGATCAAGAAAATCACCTTCAGCTGAATACGAAGGAATTGTTTCTTTGTTTGAGAGCATACTTAAAAGCTAAATTTTTTAGGGTGGTGCAGCGGTAGAGTTGCTGCCTTACAGCGAATGCAGCGGCTGAGACCCGGGTTCGATCACGACTACGGGTGCTGTCTGTACGGAGTTTGTACGTTCTCCTCGTAACCTGCGTGGGTTTTCTCCGAGATCTTCCGTTTCCTCCTGCACTCCAAAGACGTACAGGTTTGTAGGTTAATTGGCTTGGAAAAATGTTTTTAAAAAAGCCTTCGTGGGTATAGGATAGTGTTAATGTGCGGGGATCGCTGGTCGGCGCGGACCCGGTGGGCCGAAGGGCCGAAGGGCCTGTTTCCACGCTGTATCTCTAAACTAAACTAAACTAAACTAAACTAAACTAAACTAAACTAAACTAAACTAAACTAAACTAAACTAAACTAAACTAAACTAAACTAAACTAAACTAAACTAAACTAAACTAAACTAAACTAAACTAAACTACTGAAAACCAAAAAACCAAAATGTTGATTTACTCCTTTAAGAGAATATGTTATCAGCAACAAATATGTTGCCAAATTCCACCAAGGCTTATATCACGCAAGGTGTGTGCTTAGAAACATAGAAACATAGAAAATAGGTGCAGGAGGAGGCCATTCAGCCCTTCGAGCCTGCACCGCCATTCAATATGATCATGGCTGATCATCCAGCTCAGTAACCTGTACCTGCCTTCTCTCCATACCCCCTGATCCCTTTAGCCACAAGGGCCACATCTAACTAACTCCCTCTTAAATATAGCCAATGAACTGGCCTCAACTACCTTCTGTGGCAGAGAATTCCACAGACTCACCACTCTCTGTGTGAAGAAATGTTTCTAACAGTTTTATCAGTGCTGCCCAATAAACAGGGCCATATATTTTGATGGGGGCAGAAATGCATGCTTTAATGGTGCTGCAGGGAATTCATGCCAATTTGTCTCACAGCCTCAGAGGGAAGGGATTTTCTAATGGACACGAGATTTTAGCAGCCTGAATCCCAAGCGGCCAGTGTAATTGTGTACAGCAGTAATGTCTAATTACTGGCGGCTTGCTAGGAGCACGAAATACATTTACATTAAAGTGGCATCTCTCAAAAAGCACTATAATCATCAGCATCGTCATAATTATATTTTATCAGCCAAGTATGTTTTGCAACATACGAGGAATTTCATTTGCCATACAGTCATACCAACAAAAAGCAACAGGACACACTAAATACATTTTAACATGAACATCCACCACAGTGACTCCTCCTCATTCCTCACTGTGATGGAAGGCGAAAAAACAGTTCAATCTCTTCCCTTCTTTGTTCTCCTGCAGTCGGGAGGCCTCTAACCTTCCGTTATCAGGGCGATATTGACTCCATTAGCCAGTGGCGTTTGGCCCTCTGCGTCGGGGCGATCCAGCTCCTGCATTTGTGGGGGAATCTCAGCTCCCCCGAGCCAGGCGATCTGACCCCGGGTTGGGGCTTGTCGAATCTCCTGCGTTCTTTGGAGCTTCCCGACATCGGTCTCTACCCGAGACTGCGAGCTCCTCGATGGTGAAATCCGCAGGCCGCGGTTGGAGCGTGGATCCCAGGCAAAGGATCGCAGGCTCCGATGGTAAGTCCACGTCGCCGCGGTGAGGCTCAAGGTCAGTCCCGAGCAAGACCGCCAGCTCCACGATATTAGGCCGCAGATCGACCGGAGATACCATCCGGAAAACAAACGCATCTCCGGCAAGGTAAGAAGGTATGGATTCATGTTGAGGGCTTATGTAGAATGGGAATGGAGAATTGAACCATGTGCTTACTTCATATCTCAGAAGGGTTATTGAACATTGTCGTACCAGGGGCAGCATGGTGGTGCAGAGGTATACGGGGGTTTGATCATGACCATGGGCGCCCTCTCTGTACGGAGTTTGTACCTTCTCCCTGTGACCTCGTGCATTTTCCCCGGGTACTCGGGTCACAGCGAAATTCTTTGTTTTGCATACAGCGCACACGTATGCAAAGAGTCACCATGTAAAGGGCGCGACAAAGTTAAAAAAGTATTCAATATAGTCCTTCTCCCCCCCCCCCCTCCCAGTACCCCTTTGTTCTCAGAAGTTCCCCCCCACACTGAGTCCCTCTTTGTTCTCTCGGTGGCCCTCGCAGTGTGGAAACAGGCCCTTCGGCCCACCTTGTCCACACTGGTCAACAATGCCCCAGTTACACTAGTCCCACTTGCCTGCGCTTGGTCCATATCCCTCCAAAACTGTCCTATCCATGCACCTGTCTAACTGTTTCTTAAACAATGGGATAGTCCCAGCCTCAACTACCTCCTCTGGCAGCTTGTTCCCCACACCCACCACCCTTTGTGTGAAAAAGTTACCCCTTAGATTCGTATTAAATCTTTTCCCCTTCACCTCAAACCTATGTCCTCTGGTCCTCGATTCATTTACTGTGGGCAAGAGACTCTGTGCGTCTACTCGATCTATTCCTCTCATGAGGCCAGTTCATAGGCTATATTTAAAAGGGAGTTAGATGTGGCCCTTGTGGCTAAAGGGATCAGGGGGTATGGAAAGAAGGCAGGTACGGGATACTGAGTTGGATGATCAGCCATGATCATATTGAATGGCGGTGCAGGCTCGAAGGGCCGAATGGCCTACTCCTGCACCTATTTTCTATGTTTCTGTGTTTCTATGATTTTATACACCTCTACAAGATCACCCCTCATCCTCCTGCGCTCCAAGGAATAGAGACCCAGCCTGCTCAACCTCTCCCTACAGCTCAGACCCTCGAGTCCTGGCAACATCCTTGTAAATGTGCATTAATTTGGACAGCAGGAAGCAGTAAATCCACTGAGTTACTCCAGCATTTTGTGTCTACCTTTGATTTCAACCGGCATCTGCAGTTCTTTCCTGAACGGTTCCTTTGTCGGCCGTGTCTCTGTGCTCGATGGTGACAGCGGTTTGAAGCCTGATTTATTCTGCTGCAGAAGTAATCAATGAAACACGTACAAAATAAAAAGGAAGCATCTTAAAGCAATGCAATTTTACAGAAGTGCAACCGATCAAAAGACTTTCTGATACAATTAAAGCCAGTGGGTGAAATGGCACAATTTGATATAATAATTGAGAGTGAAAAGAATCCCTCTGTCACATTCTCAGTTCTATTCATCACGACTATAAAGCGAGCCGCTGCTTACAGCTGAAGAATCTTTGTACCTGCAAGGCGTGAATTTGATGGATGTATTTTAACACCATGTACTTTGATAGGGTCATTCTTAAATGTGGGAGGTGAAAAATGTGGTGTTCAGACAGTCTGTTGATTATTTTTCACGAGCCGAGGAATAGCTCATCAAAATGTTAATGCCTTCAAGATTTCCATGCGTCTTTAGTCAAATTCACATGAGCGCACTCCGCCAAAGTTGAACTGATTTGGATTCTTCGCGTTCAGTGGGAGAGTTGCTGCCTCACAGCACCTGTGACCCGGGTTCGTTCCTAACTGTGGGTGCTGTCTGTACGGAGGTTGTACATTCTCCCTGTGACCTGCATGGGTTTTCTCCGGGTGCTCCGGTTTCCTCCCCCACTCCAAAGACGTACAGGTTTGTTGGGTAATTGGCTGTGGTTTGTTGTAAAACTATCCCTAGTGTGTAGGATTGAGTTCAGGGTGGCATTTGGTCAGTGCAGGCTCGTTTGGCCGAAGAGACTGTATCTGCACCACATCTCTAAAGTCTAAAGTATTTATTCACGAAATGCTGGAGTAACTCAGCAGGTCAGGCAGCATCTCAGGAGAGAAGGAATGGGTGACGTTTCAGGTCGAGACCCTTCTTCAGACTGACCCAAAACGTCACCCATTCCTTCTCTCCTGAGATGCTGCCTTACCTGCTGAGTTACTCCAGCATTTTGTGAATAAATACCTTCGATTTGTACCAGCATCTGCAGTTATTTTTCTTATACTAAAGTCTAAAGTAATCAATTGAAAGATACAGTGTATCTTTGGCCCGCCAAGTCCTCGCCAACCATCGATCATTCATTCTTACTATTTCTCTGTTACCCCACTTTCACGTCCTCTCTACATACGAAGAACAATTTACAGAGATTAATTAAGCTACAAACCTGTACGGTTTTGGAGTGTGGGAGGAAACCGGAGATCCCTGTGAAAACCCTTGCAGGTCACGGGGAGAACGTACAAACTCCGTACAGACAGCACCCGCGGTCGGGAATGAACCCGGGTCGCTGGCGCTGTGAGGCAGCAACTCTACCGCTGCGCCACCCTGATGCAGAGCTGTGGTAGAGTTTCATTGCATTGCAGTGTGTGGAGGTGTGTGGTGGCAAGACTGCTAACCAGAAGCTCAAGGTGATTGAAATGAACAAAAGACGTACAAGATGAAATCCACCTTTGTTCTCTCAGAAGAGTGCAGTGTTCAGTGCTACCAACATCATTGTCTTTTCTCTTAGAACATCTCAATAACCCATCCAGCAAACACATTTGTCTCACCTGTGCCACTCTGACAGTGCTTTCAAATTCATTATTGGCCTTGATTTTTGCCAACGTGAAGAGTCTTGTTTCCTTGAATATTTAATGTCAAGCTTCCTGCCTGGAATCGTTGACTTTGACTTTAACTGAAGGCACTTAGTCTCAAACAATCTCAAAATCCTTACTTATTGATAAGCGCACGAGAGATCACTTTCTTTCATCCGTACAATGAACAGGGTAAAATATGCAGCGGGAAGAGAGGGCGGCACAGTGGCGCAGCGGTAGAGTTGCTGCCTCACAGTGCTCACAGCGCCAGAGACCCGGGTTCGATCCTGACTATGGGTGCTGTCTGTACGGAGTTTGTACGTTCTCCCTGTGACCGCGTGGGTTTTCTCCAAGATCTTTGGTTTCAGAGTTAGATAGAGCTCTGGGGCCTGGTGGAATCAAGGGATATGGGGAGAAGTTGGGCACAGGTTACTGATTGTGGATCACAATGAATGGCGGTGCTGGCTCGAAGGGCTGAATGGCCTCCTCCTGCACGTATTTTCTATGTTTCTTTGTTTCTATGTTTCCTCCCACACTCCAAAGACGTACAGGTTTGTAGGTTAATTGGCTTGGTACAAATGTAAATTGTCCCCAGTGTGTATCGGATAGCGTGAGTGTGCGTGGATCGCTGGTCGGTGTGGACTCAGTGGGCCGAAGGGCTTGATGCCACGCTGTATCTCTAAACTAAACTAAACAAAACTAAATAGTTTAATGAGTATTAAAATACAATTAGTTTCTAATTAAAGTGGGCTAAATTTAATCCCTTGATCGTTAATCCCTTGGTCACTACCTGCCCACTTTAGTTTAGTTTAGAGATACAGCATGGAAACAGGTCCTTCGGCCCATCGAGTCCATGCCGACCAGCAATCCCCATACATTAACACTATCCTACACACACGAGGGACAATTTACAATTTTTACCAAGCCAATTTACCTGCAAACCTGCACGTCTTTGGAGTGTGGGAGGAAACCGGAGCACCTGGGGAAAACCCACGCAGGTCACGGGGAGAGTGTACAAACTCCGTACAGACAGCACCCGAAGTCAGGATCGAACCCGGATCTCTGGCGCTGTAAGTCAGCAACTCTACCGCTGCGCCACCGTGCCACCCCTGGAATTTCTCAATTAAATTCTTTGCCATGAGTATGTATACATAAATAATGCTGAAAGCTTTTGTAAGGACTTAATTTGATTGACGTTTATATATTTGAGTTCAATCATTCAGGTTTCCGAAAATCATTAGAAGGATCTCACGAATGGAATATAATAAATTAGAGTAATATACCTTTTAAAAAGCTACTTCTCGATCTGCTCCCTAGAAATTAATATTGAGCACATTTTTCACCTGTCATTCATACCTAAGTTATTTTCTCCATGATTTAGCATTCTATCTGTCTGGATTTTGGGACAAAAAAAGTGCTGGAGTAACTCAGTGAGTCAGGCAGCATCTCTGGAGAACATGGATAGGTGACGTTTCACAGAGTGCTGGAGTAACTCAGCGGGTCAGGCAGCATATCTGGAGAACATGGATAGGTGACGTTTCACAGAGTGCTGGAGTAACTCAGCGGGTCAAGCAGCATCTCTGGAGAACATGGATAGGTGACGTTTCACAGAGTGCTGGAGTAACTCAGCGGGTCAGGCAGCATCTCTGGAGAACATGGATAGGTGACGGTTTGGATTAGACCAGGAAAGGTCACGTATCCATGTTCTCCAGAGATGTTGCCTGACCCGCTGAGTTCCTCCAGCACTTTGTGTCTGTTTTTGTAAACCAGCATCTAGTGTTGCTTGGATAGAGCCATTGAGTGATACAGCTTGGAGACAGGCTGGGACATGTTGCCCACACCGGCCAACATGTCCCAGCTACACTAGTCCCACCTGCCTGTGTTTGGTTAATATCTCTCTAAACCTGCCCTAACCATGTACCTGTTTGATTGTTTCATGAGCGTTGCGATAGTCCCTGCCTCAACTACCTCCACCACAGCTCGTTCCATACACCCACCACTCTTTGTGTGAAAAAGTAACCCCTCAGGTTCCTATTAAATCTCCCCCCCCCCCCCCCCCTCTCCTCATCTTAAACCTATGTCCTCTGGTTCTCACCTACTCTGGGCACGAGACTCGGCGTAGGAAGGATTGCATATGCTGATTTAAACCAAAGATAGACACAAAACTGGAGTAACTCAGCAGGTCAGTCAGTATCTCCGGAGAAAAGGAATTGGTGAAGTTTCGGGTCATGTCTGATGAAGGGCCCTGACCCGAAACGTCACCTATTCCTTTTCTCCAGAGATGCTGTCTGACCCGCTGAGTTACTCCAGCTTTTTGTGTCTCTCATCTGAACTTCCTGTTGTCCTTGGTAGTCATTGCCCCAACCTAAAGCTTGCCATTTTATCTTTAAAAAACAGGGCTCATGTAAGAAGCTCATGCCATAGTCTTTCCTTACTTCCAGGGTAATCAACCATCAGGTATGGAAATTGAGCAAAACATAAGTTCATAAGTGATAGGAAAAGAATGAGGCCTTTTGGCCCATCAAGTCTCCTCCGCCATTCAATCATGGTTGGTCTATCTTTCCTTCTCAACCCCATTCTCCTGCCTTCTCCCCATAACCCCTGACACCCGTACTAATCAAAATCCTCTCTATCTCTGTCTTTGCCTGCCACTGTAACTTTCTTTTTTTTTTCCTAATCAGATGTGCAGCACTTTGGTCAACGTGGGTTGTTTTTACATGTGCTATACAAATAAAATTGACTTGACTTGACTTGTCTTACAAATATCCATTGACTTGGCCTCCAGGGCCTGGTGTGGCAAAGAATTCCACAGGTTCACCACCCTCTGACTAAAGCCGTTCCTCCTCATCTCCTTCCTGAAAGGAACGTCCTTTAATTCTGAGGCTTGTTAATCGTGTTATAGAAATTGCGATACAAATTATTCACTGTATTACAACTCATCCTAAGGCAAACAAGTTGTATTCAGAAAATACAAATCAAAAGGTTGACATTCATAATGGAACAGGCGGAAAATGCTGTGTTATAAATTCCAGTCTTCATCCCTCCCCCTTCCCAACTCACACTAGCTTCTCACTTTCAGCCTACAAACAGCTAACAATGTCCTGTTTCCTTTATCATCGTTACTTTTTTGCATATTCTTTCATTCATTGTCCTACTTCTCTCCACATCACTGTCTATATCTCTCATTTCCCTTATCCCTAACCAGTCTGAAGAAACGTCACCCATTCCTTGTCTCCAGAGATGCTGCCTGTCCCGCTGCGTTACTCCAGCTTTTTGTGTCTAGCTAAACATTATCATATCATATCATATCATATCATATATATACAGCCGGAAACAGGCCTTTTCGGCCCACCAAGTCCGTGCCGCCCAGCGATCCCCGTACATTAACACTATCCTACACCCACTAGGAACAATTTTTACATTTTACCCAGCCAATTAACCTACATACCTGTACGTCTTTGGAGTGTGGGAGGAAACCGAAGATCTCGGAGAAAACCCACGCAGGTCACGGGGAGAACGTACAAACTCCTTACAGTGCAGCACCCGTAGTCAGGATCGAACCTGAGTCTCCGGCGCTGCATTCGCTGTAAAGCAGCAACTCTACCGCTGCGCTACTGCGCTACATTGGTTTTACTAAACCAGATTGGATAGATATACCGAATCCCTTAGATTTTCCTCATTTAGATTTTAGACGAACAGCGCAAAAACAGGCCCTTCGGCCCACTGAGTCCACACCGACCGGCCATCTTGTTTATATTTTCTACGACCATGCCTGCAGAATTCAAACAGTCATTGGGACTTAGAATGCTGGAGTAACTCAGCGCGTCAAGCGAAGGGTCTCGACTCGAAACGTCACCTGTCCATGTTCTCCAGAGATGCTGCCTGACCTGCTTACTTAAGATGGAACATAGAACAGTTCAGCACAGGAACATGGATATTGGCCTGCATAATGCCAAAATAAACAGAAGTTTTTCACTGTACCTCGGTACACGTCACAATAAACTAAACGCAAACTCAAACTAATCTCATCTGTCTGTACATGAGCCATATCCCTTCAAGTTTCCATTCCCTGCACTTCCATGTTCCTATCTGACATTACAGATGACATCTCTGGAGAAGGTAGACACGACATGCTGGAGTAACTCAGCGGGTCAGGCAGCATCTCGGGAGAGAAGGAATGGATGACGTTTCGGGTCGAGCGTTTCAGGTCTTCTTCAGACTTCTTCAAGAATGGGTCTCAATCCGAAACATCACCTATCCTTGTTCTCCAGAGATGCTGCTTGATCCGCTGAGTTACTCCAGCACTTTGTATCCTTGTGTGCACTAACCAGCATCTGCAGTTCTTTGTTTCTGCCAACACTTATCGACTCATCTGTAATGTCAATGGCACAGGCCTTGCCACTGAAGACTCCAAACTGCAGTTTATGGCGAGTCTGGAGGCTTGTACTTTGTTAAAGAAGTTTATTGCGGCAGCAATATTCAATTACAAAGGATAACAAACGAGATTACAGACAACCATTAACTCAAACTGTTCACATCGAAGTTCTCTTCCCACTGCCTGGTTTTTGGGCCCCAAAACCACCACGTGACCTTGCTGGCCAATCAGCGGGTTCGACTCTCAGGACCAATCCCTATGGTCGCTATAAGTTACCTCTATTTCTACTGCTCTTTAGAGATCTTATTTTCAAAAGTTTTTTAAAAAAAATCTACTATTTTCTTCAATCTCATTAGAAATAATTGAAAATCACGAAAGCCAATATCAACTAAACCAAGGTAAAAATTTGAGAAGGAAGGACTGCAGATGCTGGTTTACACCAAAGATAGACACAAAATGTTGGTGTAACTGAGTGGAGCAGGCAGCATCTCTGGAGAGAAGGAATAGGTGATGTTTCGTGTCGAGACCCTTCTTTGAACAGGTCTTTGGACCCTTCCGACCAACTAGTTGCAATGCTTTATCACTGCATGTTCACGAGAACATTAATGATTTTTAACATTACTTCCACAAACAGCTTGACCTTCTGTATTCCCAATTACGGTTAATTGATGAATCCTTATCTGTTATTTTTTCAGATTTTAACATATTCTACCTTCCAGCTGAGTGATTTTAATGAAGAAATAATTTGGCTCTCAATAAGGGTCTCGACCCGAAACGTCACCCATTCCTTCTCTCCAGAGATGCTGCCTGTCCCGCTGAGTTACTCCAGCATTTTGTGTCTAAAATTTTGAGAAGACAGGCACAAAAGGCGGGAGAAAAAACTCAGCTGGCCAGGCGACATCTCTGGAGGAAAGGAATAGGTGACGTTTCGGGTCGAGATCCTTCTGAGGAACCTTCTGAAGTTCTTCATTGAAACCATGGATTGTTTGAGCCCGTTAGCAAGATGGTTACACAGCAAAATAGGGATAAATCAAAGAGTTTTCTTTATCTCGCTCCCTGATGTTCAGTTCACCATTGGCATAGAGAGGAATAGCACATGTGGACCCAATTAATATACTTAAATTGCCTTAGTTGATTGCCTGTTAGCTGAAACATCTGATCATTAGCTACAGAATGGCAACAAGACCATCCAACATCAGGTATTTAGATGCTCCAAAGTCAACCTCAGTTATTGGGGTCATTCTCCCTTTGAATAGATTCATAAACCCACTGGACCTGAAATCCAACAAGTAGTATAAGAAAATAACTGCAGATGCCGGTACAAATCGAAGGTATTTATTCACAAAATGCTGGAGTAACTCGGCAGGTCAGGCAGCATCTCGGGAGAGAAGGAATGGGTGACGTTTCGGGTCGAGACCCTTCTTCAGACTGAACGTTTCGGGTCGAGACCCTTCTTCAGACTGAAGAAGGGTCTCGAACCGAAACGTCACTCATTCCTTCTCTCCCGAGATGCTGCCTGACCTGCTGAGTTACTCCAGCATTTTGTGAATAAATACCCAGAAATCCAACACATTGATCCAATTGTACTGAGAAAACGGTGTGTGGACAACTACTCACTGTGATTATCATCACCGTGTAGATTATAGAAGAAAGGGCAGATTAGATTAGTTTAGTTTAGTTTAGTTTAGAGATACAGCGCGGAAACGGGGCCCTTAGGGTCCACTGAGACCGCGCCGACCAGCGATACCCGCACACTAACACTATCCTACCCACGCAAGTTCACAGGTTCACAAGTTATAGAAGTGGAACGAGGCCATTCCGCCCAGCGTGTCTACGCCGCCATTCAATCAGGCTGATCCACGCCTCCTCACCCCATGTTCCTGCCTTCTCCCCAGAGAGACAATGTACAATTACTCCAAGCCAATTAACCGACAAACCTGCACGTCTTTGGAGTGTGGGAGAAAACCGGAGATCCCGGAGAAAACCCACGCAGGTCACGGGGAGAACGTACAAACTCTGCACAGAGAGCGCCCGTAGTCGGGATCGAACCCGGGTCTCTGGCACTGTAAGGCAGCAACTCTACCGCCACGCCACCGTGTCTGATTTCTCTCAGCGTAGCCTCCAAGTTCCCCAATACATTTTTTTGCCAAGTACTAAACCCCATTTGAATGATAAAAATGTGATGCTATAATTTGCTGGAGGAGGTAGTTATGGCAGGAACTATAGCAATGCTTAAGAGACATTTAGACAGGTACGTGGATAGGATAGGTTTAAAGGGATATGGCCCAAAACACAGGCAGGTGGGAGCAGTGTGGATGGAGCATGTTGGTCGGAGTGGGCAAGTTGGACTGAAGGGCCTGTCTCCACACTGTATCACACCATGACTATAAATTAGATCTTGAGGCAAGAAAGGATGAGCTCACCGAGTGAAACTCCGCTCGCTGCTATTCTGACAGAGGAAGAAATCAATTAAAACAGATGAGTTATTAAGTCTGCTGAAACAGCTTAGAGGCAATTTTGAAAAGGTCGCATGTCTGAACTTTATGATGGCAGTCCAGGACCTTAACCCATTTCTAGAGGGTGTCCGTGCACTTAATTATCTGATCTGTGCGAAGAACGAGAGCTAATTATATATCAGGCCTCTCACCCATCAACGTTGAGCTTTGAGCTCTGTGCGTGGATTTCTGTATCGCAAATCTCTATTGAATTTGGACGTGCTTGTGGGCGGGGCTGTGGTTATATGTCCAAGGCTGTGAGACGGAGGAGGACCCGGGGGGGGGGGGGAGCGCTCTGGAGCAACCGCTCGACTCCGGCGACGAGGATTAGGCACAATACTCCCGAGCATACTCCTCGCAAATCTACATTCTCTCAACAGCAAAGTGGACGAACTGCGACACTATCGAAACGTATAAGATTATAAAGGGGTTGGACACGTTAGAGGCAGGAAACATGTTCCCAATGTTGGGGGAGTCCAGAACAAGGGGCCACAGTTTAAGAATAAGGGGTAGGCCGTTTAGAACGGAGATGAGGAAAAACTTTTTCAGTCAGAGAGTTGTGAATCTGTGGAATTTTCTGCCTCAGAAGGCAGTGGAGGCCAATTCTCTGAATGCATTCAAGAGAGAGCTAGATAGAGCTCTTAAGGATAGCGGAGTCAGGGGGTATGGGGAGAAGGCAGGAACGGGGTACTGATTGAGAATGATCAGCCATGATCACATTGAATGGCGGTGCCGTCACGAAGGGCCGAATGGCCTCCTCCTGCACCTATTGCCTATTGTCTATTGTCTATTGACTTTCGTGCCAAACGAACGAGGACCTCTCTCTCGAGCCGCTGCCCTGTGCCTCGCCGAGACCAGGCTGTGTGAGTCTCGGCCCCCTGACAACGAGCTGCAACTGGCGGGCTTCCAACTACACAGAGTGAACCGTGAAGCGGAGGTGGCGGAGAAATCAAGAGGCGGTGGAATGCGTACCAAGTCCTTGTATGTATGTATGCATGCACACTCAGCCAATAAATACATTCTGATTCTGATTCTGAATTTTGGATACAGCTATTCCTTTGCTATGATATTCATCAGTTATCGCTGAGGCCAGTAGATGGGGCACTTTACTAGGTAGGAAGAAGGTGGCATTGGAGGGCAGATTGCGGATGAGTGTGTGATCCAGGGGAGTGTGGAGGTGGAAAAGAGTAAACGGGGAAGGAGAGGCTGAGTGGGATGTGGATTCTGGTTGTGGATTCTTAAGTTTGAAAGGAGTCAACTTTTATAGGTGATTAAACAAAAGTGGGGAAGTGTTTCACTTAGACATATTTAACTTTCAGCTGATTTAATTTAGTTCAGTTTAGAGATACAGCGCGGAAACAGGCCCTTCGGCCCACTGAGTCTACACCAATCAGCGATCCCCGCACACCAACACTATCCTGCACACACAAGGGACAATTTACACATAGACCAAGCCAATTAACCTACAAACATGCACGTCTTTGTAGTATGGGAGGAAACCGAAGATCTCGGAGAAGACCCACGCAGGTCACGGGGACAGCGTACAAACTCCGTACAGACGGCACCCTTAGTCGGGATCGATCCCGGGTCTCCGGCGCTGCAAGCGCTGTAAGGCAGCAACTCTACCGCTGCGCCACGGTGCCGCTGATGATCACATTTGGAAAGTAAGTAGGTCAGGCATCGAACAGCGACTTCATAATACAACATAAAGTTCACCGCATTTACGTCGCAGCTAAGCGCTATCTGAAGAAGGGTCTCGACCCAAAACATCACCCATTCCTTCTCTCCAGAGATGCTGCCGGTCCCGCTGAGTTACTCCAGCATTTTGTGTCGATCTTCGGTTTAGAAACATAGAAAATAGGTGCAGGAGTAGGCCATTTGACCCTTCGAGCCAGCACTGCCATTCAATATGATCATTGCTGATCATCCACATTCATGCTTTCCCTGCATGTCCCTTGATTCCATTAGCCCTAAGAGCTATATCCAACTCTCTCTTGAATACATCTGACATTTGATTCCTTCCTTCCAGGTTCCTTTGCAGGTAGTTCCTTCCTACGCGCTGACATTTGATTTGTCTTGTTGATGCAACTTGGCAGTCTGCGGTTTAATGAAAACTTATTGTGCTCAGCAGAAACAGGCACAAACAGATTAATGTTTGCAATGCACAAACAGATTTGGAGATTCAATTATGCAAAATAGCAGCTGACTCTCATAACAGCGAGTCCTCCATTTAATACAGCGCGGAAACAGGCCCTTCGGCCCACCGAGTCCGCGCCGACCAGCGATCCCCGCACACTAACACTATCCTACACACACTAGGGACAATTTCACATTTACACCAAGCCTATAAACCAACAAACCCGTACGTCTTTGGAGTGTGGGAGGCAAACCAAAGATCTTGGAGAAAACCCACGGGGAGAACGTACAAACTCCGTACAGACAACACCCCTAGTCGGTATCGAACCCGGGTCTCCGGCGCTGCAAGTGCTGTAAGGCAGCGACTCTACCGCTGCGCCACTGTGCCGCCCAAAATAGCCTTCGATGTGTGTTTTCCTTTCTGTGAGTTTCAATCGCGTTGTTGTTTCTCATGGAAGTGATTTGGATGTTGTGGAAGCAGGTTTGTATTGTGCTTTCTTTAAGATCAGTCAGTAGCAGAACCTTGTCAAACACCGATCAGCCAAAACATTATGACCTGGTGAGTCAGAACATTATGACCACCTGCCTAACCTGCTGTTGGTCCTCCGTGTGCAGCCCCATACGCAGCAGGGTGCGATGCACTGTGTATTGTGACACATTCATCCCGCGACTACCATTAACATCTTCTGCGACTTGTGCCACAGTCGACCTTCTGTGGGTTCGGACCAGACGGGATAGCCTTCGTTGCCCTCGCGCATCGATGAGCCTTGGGCGCCCAACACCCTGTCTGGTCCAGTTTGTGGTTTGTCCCTCCTCGGACCACTGTCAGTCGGTACTCACCACTGCTGACCGGGAGCACCCCACAAGCCTTGCCGTTTCAGAGATGCTTTGACCCAGTCGTCTGGCCATAACAATTTGGCCCTTGTCAAAGTCGCTCAGGTCTATACTCCTGCCCATTTCTCCTGCATCCAACACATCAACTTCAAGAACTGACTGTTCACTTGCTGCCTAATATATTCCACCCCTTGACAGGTGCCATTGTTACACGATAATCAATGTTACTCACTTCACCTGTCAATGGTCATAAAGCTTTGGCCGATCGGTGTATGTTCTCCTCTACAGGACAGTTGCAATCCCTATTCTCTCTGTCGATCGATTCCCATAACAAGGGTTCGTCCACAGAGGGCAGCAGAGTGAAGGAAAACGAAAGAAGCTTTGCTTATTTATGCTCAGGAGTCTTCCGAATTTTTGGCCGTCCAGTTTAGTACAGTGTAGAGATTCAGCGTGGAAACAGGCCCTTCGGCCCACCGAGTCTGCGCCGACCTGCACCAGCACTATTACACACACCAGGGGCAATTTACAAATTCTGCTGAAGCCAATTAAATTACAAACGTAGATCTGACAATCTATTCTATATTTTCCATGATCGGCATCCCCTTTGTCTCATTTTCACACCCTACACTTCCTTATCTCTGTATCTCCTTCTCCACCCACTCAGTCTGAAGAAGAGTCGCGACCCGAAACGTCACCCATTCATTTTATACAGAGATGCTGCCTGTCCTGCTGAGTTCCTCCAGCATTTTGTGTCTGTCTCCAAACTACGAACACAGGCAGGTGTAGATGGGGCATGTTGGTCGGTGTGGGCAAGTTGGGCCGAAGGGCCTGTTTCCACACTATGACTTTATGACTCTACAAACCTGTACTGTACGTCTTTGGAGTGTGGGAGGAAACCGGAGCACCCGGAGGAAACCCAGGGAGATCGTACAAATCACAGAGAGATCGTACAAATAGCCCCCCCACCCTATTCAGGATCGAACCCAGGTCTCTGGCACTATAAAGCAGCAACTCTACCACTGCGCCACCATGCCGTCCTGAAAGTGTCTTTGAAATTTAAAAAATGCACTGAGCAGTGAAGAAAATTAAAGCTTAACTTAAAGTTTTCTTAAAAAATAACTGAAACACGATATCATTAAAGGACTATGTGCGGCACGGTGGCGCAGCGATAGAGTTGCTGCCTCACAGCGCCAAAGACCCGGGTTCGATCGTGACCGCAGGTGCCGTCTGTACGGAGTTTGTACGTTCTCCCCGTGACCTGCGTGGGTTTTCACCGGGATCTTCGGTTTCCTCCCACACTCCAAAGACGTGCAGGTTGATTGGTTTCGGTGAAGTTTGTAATTTGTCCCAGGTGTGTGTAGGATGGTGTTAGTGCGCGGGGATCGCTGGTCGACGCGGACTCGGTGCAGCGAAGGACCTGTTTCCGCGCTGTGTCTCTACACTCGTGCGCACGACAAAAATGAAATGCGTGTAAACTTATGTGAATTGAACCAGATAAATGGTGATGTGGCCTCTTCCTTCTCTCCAGAGATGCTGCCTGACCCACAGAGTTGCTCCGGCATTTTGTGTCTCTAAAGGGAGACAGACCCCTGGCACCAGTACTAATCAGGATAAGTTAGGTTCCAGTTGGGTGCCCGATCCGATATCTAGGCAGAAGAATGATCCCATTATCTTTACTTAATAAATTGTGTAAAACTAGACAGACAGAGGCAGCTTGGAGATACAGCAAGCAATTCAATAGGCAAATGTATTTTGATTTTATTATAGGAAAGGTGAAGTACAAATGTAAAGAAAGCTTGCTAAAACTTTGCAGAGCCTCATTAAGACCACATTTGTCGAGTTGTGTGCAGAATCTGTTTCCTCAGTAAGGATATGTTTGCCTTGGAGTTAATGTGGCATCCATTTCTTGATTCATTCTTGCAGGAGAGGATATTGACTCCTTAGATGAGATTGGGTATGGCAGGCCATCATTCAAAGGAGCTTAAAGGAATAGGAGATGATCTCATTGATAAACAGAAGATTCTCTAAATGATTGCTGGGGTAAGTAAACAGAGGCTGTTTCCTCGGGTTAGAAGTTTGAGTTTTGATTTTAGTTTATTGTCACGTGTACCGAGTTATAGTTAGAAGGGTAGAGCAAAGGTCATTGTTATAAGTCCATAATTTGTCACAGTTCCGAAGAATGGGTCGACTGAGCTTATATTAAAGAATGGCTCGACTGGGCTTATGTTTGCTGGAATTTAGAAGGATCAGAGGGTTTCTTATAGAAACATATAAAAATCTTAAGGGATTGGACAGGCTAGATGCAGGAACAATGTTCCCGATGTTGGGGGAGTACAGAGCCAGGGGTCACGGTTTAAGAATAAGAGGTAGGCCATTTGAACTGAGATGAGGTAAAAGGTTTTCACCCAGAGAGTTGTGAATCCGTGGAATTCTCTGCCACAGAAGGCAGTGGAGGCCAATTCACTGGATGTATTCAAGAGAGAGCTAGATAAAGCTCCGAGGGCTAACGGAATCAAGGGATATGGGGAGAAAGCAGGAACGGGGTACTGATTTTGGATGATCTGCCATGATCATATTGAGTGGCGATGCTGGCTCGAAGGGCCGAATGGCCTGCTCCTGCACCTGATTTTCTATGTATCTATGTTTCTATTTGTATTTAGTTTAGTTTTAAAGATACAGTGTGGAAACGGGCCCTTCGGCCCATCGAGTCCGCACCAACCAGCGATCCTCGCACACGTACACTATCCCACACACACAGGGGACAATTTATGATTATATCAAGCCAATTAACATTGTACGTCTTTGGAGTGTGGGAGGAAACTGGAGCACCCGTGTCTCCGGCGCTGTAAGGCAGCAACTCTGCCACTGTACCACCGCGCCACAGTCAATTAGTGACAGTAAGTAAACTCAGGAAAGTAATTTCAAAAGAATTACACTAAATTTTGTTTCCTGAGACATTGAACATTAAATTCACAGGTTCATTTTCTTGATTAAATAACTTTGCTTCACTTTATTTGTACTTTGAGTTATTAAGATATGAATCATAATTCTTCTATTAAAATGATCAATCAAATGCCAGAAATAATCTTATTACTGTAAAATGAACACGCTGAATCCAAATTATACGCTTAAAACACTTGTTTGATTGAAGGCACTAAAATTGTGTTTGCCTTCGTTCTGTTTCCAATTCTTTGCCCATGCATTCATTATTTCACAGGTTTAATTTTTGCTATATTTAACTTGTTCCAGATTTCTGAGCAGTTTGCTTTAAAAATCATAATGGTATAAGCCTCTTGTTATGCTTTGTTTGCGTTTCTCTTGTGGGTTTAAAGGGCCTTTCAAGGAACCCAGAGAGATTACTGAGAGATGGCACTACAAATGGGAGAAAGTTACATAAAGCATTAGATATTTCAGGCCAGACATAAAAGGCTGATGCTATCAGATCGGTCTTTGATGTGTGTCCTTGTGTAATGTAACAAACGAGAGAACTACTTAATGACCTGACCATTGTCATTTATACACCGCCATCAGATAGTGCCCCTCTCTTTCCCCTCCCCCTTCCCAGTTCTCCCACTCGTCTTTCTGTCTCTTACTACACTCTTTTCTTTGTCCCGCCCCCTCCCCTGACATCAGTCTGAAGAAGGGTCTCGACTCGAAACGTCACCCATTCCTTCTCCCCAGAGATGCTGCCTGACCTGCTGAGTTACTCCAGCATTTTGCGTCTACCGCCATTTCTGATCTGAACAGGGTGTGGACGAGTAAGTATGTACAAACACTGTTGTAATTTCTACATGGTGAAACCAAAATGTATCAAAATGGCCTTGAATAAAATCTGACAATGTGCACTTTAACCACATGCGATTTTTTTTCTATTACAAATCTCAAATTGTGGAGTACAGAGGCAAATAAATAAATGATAGGTCTTTGTCCCGAACATTATGGAGGGCACTGTAAACTCATTGATCTTCATGGGTTGAAAGCAGACATTTAGAGAAAGCCTCCATAAGTTCATAAATTCATAAATGATAGGAGCAGAATTAGGCTATTCGGACCATCAAGTCTCCTCCGCCATTCAATCACGGCTGATCTATCTCTCCCTCCTGACCCCTTTCTCCTGCCTTCTCCCCATAACCTCTTACACTAATCAAGAATCTATTTATCTCTGCTTAGAAAAATCCAATGACTTGGCCTCCACAGCCTTGTGTGGCAAAGAATTCCACAGATTCACCCTGCCCCGCTGCCCTGGTTACAAAGAACAAAGGGATTGCTGATGATAACATTGCATTCATATGCGTTGCCATCTCACTAAAACCGAAGCCATCCACAAAAAGCTGGAGTATTTCAGCGGGTCAGCCAGCATCTCTGGAGAGAAGGAATGGGTGACGTTTCTGGTCGAGACCCTTCTTCAGATCCGAAACGTTGCCCATTCCTTTCTGTCCATAGGTGCTGCCTGTCCTGCTGAGTTACTCCAGCTTTTTGCGTCTATCTTCGGTTTGAACCAGCGTCTGCAGTTCCTGTGTACACATTTCACCGAGCCCACATCCTTATCATCCAAAGTCTCTTCTGCACCACAGGAGACTGACTACCTCCTACCTCTCTCTCTCTCTCTCCTTCGCTCACTCATCCAACCACCAACGCCCCATCATGCATTATTTCTTTCAGAGAATGAGAGGCTCCCATCTCATGTGTCCCCAGGTTACTAAGCAACCGGGGAATCAACACAAGGTACAGGCAGCAGTTGAAAAGACGGTATTCTCTGCGCCTCAGATATCACCTGCAGTGACCAGCGAGTGGGAGAATTAATTTGCCCCACTCTTTCGAAGGCACATAGTTGCACAAAGGTTGGGCTGCAGAGGATTGGCATGGGGACTTCAAACGATGGTCTGTAGATGAAAGCTCAAAGGTTTGCACAATGGGACTCCTGTTGCAAGAACAAACCGGCTGGAAGCCCGAGGTGAAAGTCAAGGGGAATAAGTTATTCGGCTCGTAAAATGTTGATGCTGCCCACCGCCAAGTGAGCACTTGCGGTTCCTCCCTCGTGTGATGTAGACGTCGATGGCTCGACATCTCCAGCTTCACTGGAGCATGGTCAGAATCTTCCCATCATGCCAGGGCATTCGGCGGTAGAGTTGCTGCCTTACAGCACCAGAGACCCCGGGTTCCATCCCGACTACAGTCGCTGTCTGTACGGAGTTTGTACTTTCTCCCCCGTGACCCGCGGGGGTTTTCTCCGGGTGCTCAGGTTTTCCCCCGCACTCCAAAGACGTACAGGTTTGTAAGTTAATTGGCTTTGGTGATGATAGTAAATTGTCCCTAGTGTGTGTGGCATAGTGCTAGTGTGCTGGGATCGCTGGTCGGCACAGACTCGGTGGGTGCACTGTATCTCTGAACGAAACTACACTAAACTAAAATTTATCAATGGTGCATATTCTGATCAATGGATGACAGTCTGCGAGGACATATATAAGTAGTATTACATAGGGACTGATCTTCTCTTTATGCTTGGGTCCACACCTAAAAGCTAAAGTGTAAGCGTGAACACACCACTGTAATGTAGAAACATAGAAACATAGAAAATAGGTGCAGGAGTAGGCCATTCGGCCCTTCGAGCCTGCACCGCCATTCAATATGATCATGGCTGATCATCCAACTCAGTATCCTGTACCTGCCTTCTCTCCATACCCCCTGATCCCTTTAGCCACAAGGGCCACATCTAACTCCCTCTTCAATATAGCCAATGAACTGGCCTCAACTACATAGAAACATAGAAACATAGAAAATAGGTGCAGGAGTAGGCCATTCGGCCCTTCGAGCCTGCACCGCCATTCAATATGATCATGGCTGATCATCCAACTCAGTATCCTGTACCTGCCTTCTCTCCATACCCCCTGATCCCTTTAGCCACAAGGGCCACATCTAACTCCCTCTTAAATATAGCCAATGAACTGGACTCAACTACCTTCTGTGGCAGAGAATTCCACAGATTCACCACTCTGTGTGTGAAAAAAAACGTTCTCATCCCGGTCCTAAAAGACTTCCCCCTTATCCTTAAACTGTGACCCCTTGTTCTGGACTTCCCCAACATTGGGAACAATTTTCCTGCATCTAGCCTGTCCAACCCCTTAAGAATTTTGTAAGTTTCTATAAGATCCCCCCTCAATCTTCTAAATTCCAGCGAGTATAAGCCGAGTCTATCCAATCTTTCTTCATATGAAAGTCCTGCCATCCCAGGAATCAATCTGGTGAACCTTCTCTGTATTCCCTCTACGGCAAGAATGTCTTTCCTCAGATTAGGGGACCAAAACTGATTGATTGTGATCTGTCAGCAAGGTGGCAAGCAAAATGGTACCGGCAGTGCCAAAGAATACTGCTCTTCGTTTCTTCTGTAATAATTTCAGGTGGGATTTTGAGACACCGACAATGAGGCCCAGGAAGCGAGAGACCAATATCACAATGGGAACTTTCAATGTGTCGGAAAGAAACGCAGATGCTGGTTTAAACCCGAAGATAGACACAAAATGCTGGAGTAACTCAACGGGACAGGCAGCATCTCTGGAGAGAAGGAATGGGTAACGTTTCGGGTCGAGACCCTTCTTCGGACTGAAGGAAGTTCGGAGCTTATTGGAGGTTGTGGTGTTTAAGAGCCTGGTGGCTGTAGGGAAGAAGCTGCTCCTGAACCGGGACGTTACAGTTTTCAGGCTCCTGTACCTTCTTCCTGATGGCAGGGGTGAGATGAGTGTGTGGCCAGGGTGGTGAGGGTCTCTGATGATGCTTTTTGAGGCAGCGACTCCTTTAAATCCCTTCGATGGTGGGGAGGTCAGAGCCGGGGATGGACCGGGATGCGTTCACAACTTTTCTGCCGTCTTCTTCGCTCTTGGGCGTTGAATTTGCCGACCCCAAGCTGTCATGCAACCAGCCAATGTGCTCTTTGCAGTCCACCTGTAGGAGGAGTAGAGTTTCGGTCCAGTGAGACTTTCCAGCAATTTTCAGGAGCAATTATTTTGCAATGAAACGTATCACAAGCCGAATCAGTCCTTGTTTATTCATGAGGGAGAAACTAATCCTGATGGTTGTGCTGGAAAATCTTCCTTAAAATCGCCAGCTGTTTGCAAACATTCTTTGTTTGCTCTCAAAATGATCAAAAATATCATCCTGGGAAATCATCCAGGGTGAATAAAATGCTTCTCCCATCGGAGTTGGGAGCAATTCTACCTAATGAATTCTCTGGCCCAATGCCCATCCCATTCGATCCTTGATCATCTGGCAATATGTTTGTTTTTTCTTTCCTCTTTCATTTCTTCCCGCCATCCTACCACAACCAGAGAGCAGTGCTGAACTACTATCTACCTCTTTGGTGACCCTCGGACTATCCTTGATCGGACTGCTGGCTTCACCTTGCGCTAAGCGTTATTCCTTCATCATGCATCATTAGGGCATGGTGGCGCGGTGGTAGAGTTGCTGCCTTACAGCGAATACATCGCCGGAGACCCTGGTTCGATCCCGACTACAGGCGCTGTCTGTACGGAGTTTGTACGTTCTCCACATGACCTGCGTGGGTTTTCTCCGAGATCTTCAGTTTCCTCCCACACTCCAAAGACATGCATGTATGTATGTTAATTGGCTCGGTAAATGTAAAAAATGTCCCTCGTGGGTGTAGGATAGTGTTAGTGTGCGGGGATCGCTGGTCGGCGCGGACCCAGTGGGTCGAAAGGTCCTGTTTTCGCACTGTATCTCTAAACTAGACTAAATGTATCTGTACGCTGTAAATGGCTCGACGGTAATCAGACTGACTGGACAGCGTGCAACACAAGCTTTTCACTGTACCTCAGTATACGTGCCAATAAACTCAACTCAAATCAACCACTTCATGCAAGGACATTCCTCTGACCTCAAAAGGGAGTCAGTCTAGCCCACAACAGAAGGGGGAGGATGTGTACAGCACGATACCTGAAGGGAAAAAAGGCCTCCTGTGGCGTTCTGTGCTGCATCTAGCTGGAAACTGTGTGTTGGGTCCACCCATAGTAGATGGGTGTTCAACCTGTTTCCAAGGCTCTCAATATGTAACAACTGGGAGGTTTGGGATAATCAGATCAGAGACTTAGAGTCATAAAGGCATTTTGTAGTTTTAGTTTACAGATACAGCGCGGAAACAGGCCCTTCGGCCCAACGGGTCCGCACCGACCAGCGATCCCCGCACATTACACTATCCTACACCCACTAGGGACAATTTTTACATTTGCCAAGCCGTTTGTGTTGTACTTCGTGGTCCGGTATCTGTTATACCTTTGTTATGACTCTGGACAGACCACAAGTGTTTAAAAGGTTTAAAGGCTGGAGCTTAAATCCAGGCTGTTTATTCCACGGACACCTGGAACCAGAGTGACCAACAAATCGCCTAATTCTCTTATATACACGTTACTACACAGGCAAACAAAGTAGTCCTTGTGGTACAACAAAGTAGTCCTTGCAATATCACAACAATTTGACCTACAAACCTGCACATCTTTGGAATGTGGGAGGAAACCGAAGATCTCGGAGAAAACCCGCGCAGGTCACGGGGAGAACGTACAAACTCCGTACAGACAGCACCCGTAGTCGGGATCGAACCCGGGTCTCCGGTGCTGCATTGGCTGTTAGGAAGCAACTCTACCGCTGCGCCACTGTGACCGCCCAAACGATGATTGATAATTATTATGTATCCGTACACTGTAAATGGCTTGATTGTAATCATGTTTTGTCTTTCCACTGACTGGATAGCTCGCAGCAAAAGCTTTTCACTGTACCATCAGATTCAACTGAAAACGAAACTTCTTCTATCTTTGTTTATGATATTGTTTACAGTGTACTATATTTACATGCTCTGTTGTGCTGCTGCAAGTAGAGAGTTTCATTGTTCTGTCCGGGAACACATTTGACAATAAATCCCTTCATGGAGATACATAAATAACATGAATGTGTGCACCAGGAAAACAGATGCAGATGTGATTGCAGAAGTTACCCAGATAACACGTTTCCTCAGCAAATCACGAGAGGAATAAATCGGGTAGACGCACAGAGTCTCTTGCCCAGAGTAGGTCAAATCGAGGACGGAGGACATAGGTTCAAGGTGAAGGGGAAAAGATATAATAGGAATCTGAGGCTAACTTTATCACACAAAGGGTGGTGAGTGTGTGGAACGAGTTGCCAGAGGAGGTAGTTGAGGCAGGGACTATCCCAACGTTTAAGAAACAGATAGACAGGTACATGGATAGGACAGGTGTGGAGGGATATGGACCAAACGCATGCAGGTGGGACTGGTGTAGCTGGGGCATGTTGGCCGGTGTGGGCAAGTTGGGCCGAAGGGCCTGTTTTCACGCTGATTGCCTCTATGACTCTATGACTCTATGACTCTATTACACTGGTGAGGAATTGTTTGCAGCAATCCAGTAAGAAACCTCAACTATGACTAAAATAGTTTTTTGAATCAGAGTCCTTGAGGAAAAGTCTCGAGGTACTGAAAAACCATTTGTTCCTGAGAGCAACAGGAATTGATTATCAAAGATAGACACAACATGCTGGAGTAACTCAACGGGTCAGGCAGCATCTCAGGAGAGAAGGAATGGGTGACGTTTCGGGTCGAGACCCTTTTTCAGGTTAGTTTACACACAATGCTGGAGTAATTGGACCGCTGAGTTACTCCGGCATTTTGTGTCTATCCTCAGTGTAAGCCAGCATCTGTAGTTTCCTGGGTGGACACTAAATCCTGGAGAAACTCAGCGGGTCAGGCAGCATCTCAGGAGAGAAGGAATGGGTGACGTTTCGGGTCAAGACCATTCTTCAGACTGACGAAGGGTCTCGATTCAGAACGTCGCCCATTCCTTCTCTCCTGAGATGCTGCCTGACCCGCTGAGTTACTCCAGCGTTTTGTGTCTACCTTCGATTTAAACCAGCATCTGCAGTTTTTTTAAACATCTCCTTCTACACAGGAATTAATAATCAATAGGCTGCAGTTAGAGGTTACGGGGAGATTGTACAAATCAAATCAAATATTCCTTTTGGACTAACGATATGCAATGCATTATCGCTGCATGTTCACGAGAACATTAATGATTTTTAACATTACTTCCCCAAACAGTTTGCCTTTGCTCTTCTGTGGACTTTCCCAATTATGGTTGATTGATGATTCCTTATCTGTTATTTTGTTCACATTTTAACGTATTCTACCTTCCAGCTGAGTAATTTTGCGGAAGAAATAATTTGGCTCTTTGCTGAAAGTTAATTGATTGCAGTCTGTTCATGCTCATTTAGTCTGAAGGAATCAGCCATCGGTTTGATTTCTCCGGGAAACGAGGCCTGTGCTGTCTGGATGTGAAAGTGGGATAACAAGGAAGTGTGAATGGGTCGGCATGAACTCGGTGGGCCGAAGGGCCTAATTCTACGCTGTATCTCCAAACTAAACCAAATGTTCGATCCTGACCACGGGTGCTGTCTGTTAGGAGTTTGTACGTTCTCCCCATGACCGCGTGGGTTTTCTCTGGGTGCTCCGGTTTTACTCTTATATTCCAAAGGCGTAGAAACATAGAAACATAAAAAATAGGTGCAGGAGGAGGCCATTTGGCCCTTCGAGCCAGCACCGCCATTCATTGTGATCATGGCCGATCATCCACAGTTAGTAACCTGTGCCTGCCTTCTCCCCATATCCCTTGATTCCACTAGCCCCTAGAGCTCTATCCTCAGGTTTGAGGGTTAATTGGCTTCTGGAAATTGCCCCTGTTGTGTTGGATGCGAAAGTGGGATCACAAGGAAGTGCGAATGGGTCGGCATGAACTCGGTGGGCCGAAGGGCCTAATTCTACGCTGTATCTCCAAACTAAACCAAATGTTATGGGCAAAAAGTTTAATTCAACTGTAAATCACAGAGTTTATGATTATTCTTTATATTAAAAATTATAATATTTTTTCCTGTAGTTAACCCATCTGCAAAGAATATTCCTTCATTAGATCATTTACATTCTTTTCAATAGACACAAATGATGGAGTAACTCAGCGGGACAGCCAGCATCTCCGGAGAGAAGGAATGGGTGACGTTTCGGGTTGAGACCCTTCTTCAGACCCAAAATGTCACCTATTCCTTCTCTCCGGAGATGCTGCCTGTCCCGCTGAGTTACTCCAGCTTTTCATGTCTATCTTCAGTTTAAACCAGCGTCTGCAGTTCCTTCCTACACATTAACATTGGATCAGAACATACACAGCAAGATTAGCAAGTTTGCAGATGATGCAAAAGTGGGTGGTTTTGCAGATAGTGAAGATGGTTGTGAAAAATAGCAGCAGGGTCTGGATCGATTGGCCAGGTGGGCTGAGGAATAGTTGATGGAATTTAAAGCAGAGAAATGTGAGGTGTTGCATTTGGGGAAGTCTAACATGGGCAGGACCTACACAGTGAATGGTAGGGCTCTGGGGAGTGTTGTAGAGCAGAGTGATCTAGGAGTGCAGGTGCATGCTTCCTTGAAGGTTGAGTCGCAGGTAGATCGGGAGGTCAAAAAGGCATTTGGCACATTGGCCTTCATCAGTCAGAGTATTAAGTATAGAAGTTGGGAGGTCATGTTGCAGTTGTATAAGACGTTGGTGAGACCACATTTAGAATATTTTGTTCAGTTCTGGGCACCATGTTATAGGAAAGATGTTGTCAAGCTGGAAAGGGTACAGAGAAGATTTACAAGGATGTTGCCAGGGCTAGAGGGTCTGAGCTATAGGGAGAGGTTGAGTAGGCTGGAACTCTAACCATTGGAACACAGGAGGATGAGGGGTGATCTGAATGAGGCGTCTAAAATCATGAGAGGAATAGATCGGGTAGATGCACAGAGTCTCTTGACAAGAGTAGGTGAATCGAGGACCAGAGGACACAGGTTTAAGGTGAAGGGGAAACGATTGAATAGGAATCTGAGGGGTAACGTTTTCACACAAAGGTTGGTGGGAGTATGGAACGAGCTGCCAGAGGAGGTGGTTGATGCAGGGACTATCCCAATGTTTAAGAAGTACATGGATAGGACAGGTTTGGAGGGATATGAACCAAACGTAGGCAGGTGGGACTAGTGCAGCTGGAACACTGTTGGCCAGTGCGGGCAAGTTGGGCCGAAGGGCCTGTTTCCGTGCTGTGTCACTCTATGACTCTATTCCTTCATTAGATCATTTACATTCTTTCCTTGTTCGCTCCTTAAATTTTCCATGTTTACTTGATTGTGACTGATTGTGATTGATGACTGAAATCTAAACTCATCGCATTCACTGGTCCCATGGGCTCTCATTACCTTAATATTTAATAATTTTAAGTGATTAAACCGCTTTTGCATGTGTCTCAGTCACTTCTCATTACAACTACACATACATCTTACCTCATAACTATGCAGGTAAGATCTAACATGTCACCACAGCATGCAATCAATTCAAGTTGCCTGCTAAATCAACTGTAACTGCCTCAAATTGTTCTTATTTACAGATACAATGAAAAGTGTCTTGAAGTATTAATAATGATGAATGTGTTTGCTTTATGGCAAAATGCAGGTTGACTTTCACATCTCTTTCCAAATCTTTTTTTTTTCCATTCTCTGCGACCTTATTTCCAGCTCGTGTGGAATATATACTGCAGAGATCAAATAAATAACGTTTATTGAATCCGCAAATGGCCAGGCTACTTACCAATACAATGTTCACAGCAATTTGCATCTTAACTTGAACAAATGTGCCTGGGATACTTAATAAAGGAACTCGTAAGTCAAGAATACTCAATGGATGACTTCCAAACAAACGCTACTCTCAGTGGCAAGTGATGGTTATCAACTGCAGAGAGAATTTAGGATCTAGTCAAACTGAAAGCACACAGAAAGGAAAATCCATGTACAATCATATGATGGGCTTTTGAAAGCACTGGGCCTGTACTCACTGGAATTTAGAAGGATGAGGGGGGACCTCATTGAAACTTGCCGAATAGTGAAAGGCCTGGATAGAGTGGATGTAGAGACGATGTTTCCACTAGTGGGAGAGTCTAGGACTCGAGGTCACAACCTCAGTATTAAAGGACATCCCTTTAGGAAACGAGGGATAATTTTACACAGACACCAAGCCAATTAACCTACAAGCCTGTACGCCTTTGGGATGTGGGAGGAAACAAGTGTTTGGGTCAGTGGTTAAGACAAATTGTGCCTGTGCTCCAAGCATCCTTAACTTTAAGCTAACTGTTAGCCCCAAGAGCTATATCTAACTCCCTCTTGAAAACATCCAGTAAATTGGCCTCTGCCACAGAAGGCAGTGGAGGCCAATTCACTGGATGTTTTCAAGAGATAGTTGGATATAGCTCTCAAGGCGAATGAAATCAAGGGATATGGGGAGAAAGCAAGAACGGGGCACTGATTTTGGATGATCAGGCACGATCATATTGAATGGCGGTGCTGGCTCGAAGGAGGGAATGGCCTACCCCTGCACCTATTCTCTCTGTTTCTACGTTTCTATGTTTTTCATACAGATGCGCCAGAAATTCATCTTGAGTAAACCCAATACTTTCACAGGTTCCTGTTTTAAAACCAAGACTTTCTTGAACCATCTTTGCAGCAGCTATCTGCTCTCCTAAACCAGCCCCAATAGAAGCAAAGATTAAAGAGTTTCCCAAACACAGTGAGTAGACAATAGACAATAGACAATAGACAATAGACAATAGACAATAGACAATAGACAATAGGCAATAGACAATAGGCAATAGACAATAGACAATAGGCAATAGACACAGGAGTAGGCCATTCAGCCCTTCGAGCCAGCACCGCCATTCACCGACAGCACTCGTCCCTTCCTACCCAAACCACCCCAATCCCGGGCACTTTCCCCTGCAACCGCACGAGATGCAACACCTGTCCCTTTACCTCCCCCCTCAACTCCATCCAAGGACCCAAACAGTCTTTCCAGGTGAGACAAAGGTTCACCTGCACCTCCTCCAACCTCATCTATTGCATCCGCTGCTCTAGATGTCAACTTATTTACATCAGCGAAACCAAGCGCAGGCTCGGCGATCGCTTTGCTGAACACCTGCGCTCGGTCCGCATTAACAAAACTGATCTCCCGGTGGCCGAGCACTTTAACTCCCCCTCCCATTCCCAGTCTGACCTTTCTATCATGGGCCTCCTCCAGTGCCATAGTGAGGCCCACCGGAAATTGGAGGAACAGCACCTCATATTTCGCCTGGGCAGTTTGCAGCCCGGTGGTATGAACATCGACTTCTCCAACTTTAGATAGTTCCTCTGTCCCTCTCTTCCCCTCCCCCTTCCCAGATCTCCCTCTATCTTCCTGTCTCCACCTATATCCTTCCTTTGTCCCGCCCCCCTGACATCAGTCTGAAGAAGGGTCTCGACCCGAAACGTCACCCATTCCTTCTCTCCCGAGATGCTGCCCGACCTGCTGAGTTACTCCAGCATTTTGTGAATAAACCGCCATTCAATGTGATCATGGCTGATCATTCTCAATCAGTACCCCGTTCCTGCCTTCTCCCCATACCCTCTGACTCCGCTATCATTAAGAGTTCTATGCAGCTCTCTCTTGAATGCATTCAGAGAATTGGCCTTCACTGCCTTTTGAGGCAGAGAATTCGACAGCTTTACAACTCTCTGACTGAAAACGTTTTTCCTCATCTCCGTTCTAAATGGCCTACCCCCTTATTCTTAAACTTTGGCCCCTGGTTCTGGACTCCCTGGTTCAAACATTGGGAACATGTTTCCTGCCTCTAATGTGTCCAATCCCTTAATAATCTTATATGTTTCAATAAGATCCCCTCTCACCCTTCTAAATTCCAGTGTATACAAGCCGAGTCGCTCCAGTCTTTCAACGTACGACAGTCCCGCCATTCCGGGAATTAACCTAGTGAACTTACGCTGCACGCACAGCACACTATGAGTACTGAGTGCCAATCTGAGCAGCCAAGCCAAACTAATGAACTAGCTATTATTTGGCCTCTGTGGAAATCAAACTCCATTTTGCAAATTAACTGCCTTCCGTCTAGATTTGTTCCTTTAGTGACAATTATGGGAAATACACTTCAGCCTTTTATCAAAATTAAAAACACAACTCTAGCTTTATAAATCTTTTTTTTTAGTGTGGAAATTTTTGAATCATCCTTGAAGATAACCCCAATGTAAAGTCTTTCTTTCTCTAGTAAATTGACTTGAATGAACAATGCTGAAGAGACTCAGCGGGGCAAACTAATTTATCCCAACAAGATTGAAATCTTTCACATTGAATATATAAGGCAGCGAGCAATCGTTTGATGTTGAGAGCAATGCAGATTTTCTTTTCTGCCTTAATTACTGTCTTTATCATTTTGAATGTTCATTTCTCTTAGAAGAATACAGCACAGGAATGGGCCCTTCGGCCCACAATGTTTGTGTCGAGCATGATGCCTAGTTTGGAAAAAAAACTGCAGCCGCTGGTTTGAATCGAAGGCAGACACAAAATGCTGGAGTGATCAGCCATGATCACATTGAATGGTGGTGCTGGCTCGACGAGCCGAATGGCCTACTCCTGCACCTATTGTCCATTGTCTATTGTCTAACTCAGTGGCTCAGGCAGCATCTCGGGAGAGAAGGAATGGGTGACGTCTCGGGTCGAGACCCTTCTTCAGACTCATCAGTCACCCATTCCTTCTCTCCTGAGATGCTGCCTGACCCGCTGAGTTACTCCAGCATTTTGTGTCTACCTATGTTGACTTGTTAAATTGATCTCATCTGCCTGTACATGATCAATATCCCTCTACTTCCTGCACTTCCATCTAATGGGCGGCACGGTGGCGCAGCGGTAGAGTTGCTGCCTTACAGCGAATGCAGCGCCGGAGACTCGGGTTCGATCCTGACTACGGAGTTTGTACGTTCTCCCCGTGATCTGCGTGGGTTTTCTCCGAGATCTTCGGTTTCCTCCCACACTCCAAAGACGTACAGGTATGTAGGTTAATTGGCTGGGTAAATGTAAAAATTGTCCCTAGTGGGTGTAGGACCGGTGTTGGTGTGCGAGGATCGCTGGGCGGCGCGGACCCGGTGGGCCGAAGTGCCTGTTTCTGCGCTGTATCTCTAAATCTAAAAAATCTAAAATCTAAATCTAAATCTAAAAGCCTCTTAAAAGCCAGTATTGTATCTGCCTCCCCGTGTTGCTAATTGGCAAATAAGTTTCTTAAACATATTGATCATAATTCCACTGTAATAACCCTGCAAGTTATAACAAGATGCTAAGTTCCTGTGTGTTGAATTACTTGTTCATATTTTCGCATAACTTCTCATTCAACTTCTGTTTGAACCACTTTCGGCAAATCTGCTACCACTGACAAGTATTAATTTCCTCTCTCAAATGGCAACATGTTATCATAAAAGATAGACACAAAATGCTGGAGTCACTCGACGAGTCAGGCAGCATCTCTGTGAGGCCCAGCGCAAATTGGAGGAACAGCACCTCATATATCCCTTGGGCAGCTCGCACCCCAGCGGTATGAACATTGACTTCTCTAACTTCAAGTAACCCTTGCTTTCCCTCTCTCTACATCCCAAACCCTTCCCAGTTCCCTGATCAGTCTGACTGTCCCTCTGATTACATTTTATCTCTGTTTCCTTTGTAGTCACCTTCTCCAAGGGCCGAATGGCCTCCCCCTGCACCTATTGTCTATTGTCTATTGTCCAAGCCAACCATGATTTATTCTACATTTTACCAGCAACCGGTAACCTGCCACCACCTTTTATCAGGACAGAATTACGAGAGTATGCTTGAAATCCCTCCTCCTTTCAGATGATCCCGCCAGAAATGTGAGGCCTAGGGCGGATGAAGCGGCCAATCTGGACCTCATGGGGACTTCAGCGGCCGATCGGCGGGTCCAATTTGCTCCCCGTGCCCGGGGCTCTGGAACGGCAGATCTGTTCACACAGCCGACTTCCGAGGCTGACTTTCCCGGCTGGTGTCTTGGCCCCATTGGAGCTGAGGCTAGGGTCCCTCCTTAGCCGGGACATCCCGTATTTTGGGCTAATTTAGTCCATCCCTTGTCCCGTATTAGTAGGGTTGCCAACTTCCTCACCCCTCAAATCAGGGACAAAGGATGAATTCACCGCCCCTCGCCCCCACGTGACCTCACCCAGCCAGCGGCCAAGTGTTCCCGCCCGGGCCTGGAGGCCGCCGCTGGTGGAGCGGGAGCACGCGGACCGCCGGCTGGGTAAGGTCACGTGGGGCGCGGCGCGGTGACATCACCCGTTCTCCCCGATTTGGGAGTGAGGACGTTGGCACCTCTAGCCGAGGTGGACCGTTCCGGTGGACTCCTCTTGGAGGCCATGACCGTCTCTGGTCCGGCAAAGACCCTCTGGAACCGAGCGTGCCGGAAAACTGATGGAGGACATGGACTACTCTTTTTCATTGAACGCAACATTATTCCTGCAATTCAATCCGAAGGTTCAGAAGAAACAGTTAAATTCTTCCAATCCCCAGTCTCACAGAAGCTCTATCAGAAATCACTGATCTGCAGGCAACCGTAGATGAATTTATTTTCTCTCAGCAATGATAGAGCACCAAATATTCTTCGGCTGGAAAGATGATTCATCTTCACAGCAGGTGACAAAGCAGCTTAAAGTGATTTTGATTATGTTTTTGTTGTTTTTGCATTGATTTGCTTTCATGACACTGAAGTCATCTAACCAATTCCTGCACGGTTAACAAACACCATTTTGATATTGAGTTTGTACCCCGGAGGTTTTTGATTCCGTCGATAAGGATTTCAATCGGAAACAAAAATATTCTTGGGATCAAAGGCGGCGTTTGCTGATCAATACCTTTAAAAAAAATGGGTCCTTTAAGATGGCAGATTTTATTTTTTTAATGAAAAATGACTCTAGGTATTGAACAAGGATAATATCACTGTTCCGTGGAGGAATGATGTACTGGAGAGTTTAGAACTGAAGGGGGAAGAAATTAGAAAATGATGAACTGTCACATTGCTGGAAGCTTGGCGTGAACCGCAAAGAAATGACAAGATCGGGGAGTAACTCTAAAGGCATTTAAAAGATTCCTTTCAAATCTACGACTTCCATTATTTTCCCTTCTTCTCCCAGGAGGAAAGTGCACTATAAGGGGTGGTTTAAGAGCATCTTAAGGGCCTGTCACACTTTAGGCGATTTTAAGGCGACTGCCGGCGACTAGGCTGTCGCCGACAGTTCGCTGGGGTGTCGCGGGCATGATCGTGAGGAGTCTTCCAAAGATCGTAGTGGATCGTCGTGGATCTCGAGGTGTCGCTGAGAAATGAAACGGTTTGAAATCTCTCGGCGACAGCTGGCTTGTCGCCAGGTATCGTAGCTTATTGCGGGCGCTGTCGCATGCTGTCCCCAGGTTTGCTAGGTTCTCTTAAGATGCATTTAGAAGCACGTAATATTAAAATAAGTAAAGTCATTTCAAAATACCATAATATGCTTGTGTTTAACGAATTCATTTACCGTCAGGACATTTGACAGGTAGATTGGAGGCCACAGTTTGACGGTCAGGTAAGCGTGGGAATTTTCGCGATGTTTTTGGCCTCAGCCATTACATTTAAAGTGGGCTCCCAACCCAGATATGCAACCCAGAAACCAGATATGCATCTCCCGTACATTTTCAAAGAATGCCCACATACTTTTCACAAAAATCCACGGAACCACTTTTAATACAGCTATTAGTAAACTGGAAGTAAATCCAGTTTATGCCTTGTTACAGTGAAGCTTGGTTTTCAAGTAACCCATACAAGGTGTTATAGTTCAAAACTCTCAAGTACTTACCGACTTGTCAGTGATTTCAGTGAAAACCAGGACGTCAGAGAAGCATTGACAGCGTGGGAATTTCGCGATGTTTCAGAAGACGCTGTAATCTCGACCTGACTCGGCATTATCGTGGTCATTGTCGTGGTCATTGTCGTGGTCATTGTCGTGGTCATTGTCGTGGTCATTGTCGTGGTCATTGTCGTGGTCATTGTCGTGGTCATTGTCGTGGTCATTGTCGTCGGGTAAAAGAAAAGTTCGGCAATCTGCTACGACTTTGACAGTCGCCGGCAGTCGTCAAAAAGATCGCCTAATTGGGACAGGCTCTTACACGTTACCACAGAATTTCATCATCATCAGGAGAAGAACAAAATATCAGCCTCTCTACATGAAGAGTAGGTTAACATATGATGAGCGTTTGTCGGCACTGGGCCTGTACTCGCTGGAGTTTAGAAGAATGAAGGGGGGCCTCATTGAAACGTACAGAATAGTGAAAGGCCTGGATAGAGTGGTAGTGGAGAGGGTGTTTCCACTAGTGGGAGAGTCTAGGACTAGAGGTCACAGCCTCAGAATTAAAGGACGTTCCTTTGGGAAGGAGATGAGGAAGAATTTCTTTAGTCAGAGGGTGATGAACCTGTGGAGGCCAAGTCAGTGGATATGTTTAAGGCAGAGATAGATAGATTCTTGATTAGTGCGGGTGTCAGGGGTTATGGGGAGAAGGCAGGAGAATGGGGTTAGGAAGGAGAGATAGATCAGCCATGATTGAATGGTGGAGTAGACTTGATGGGTCAAATGGCCTGATTCTGCTCCTATAATTTATGAGCTTATGAACTTATGAAGGCAACTGGAAGTGTGGTTGAAGGGGACATTTGCAAATTTGCGTGCTATCTCGTCAAAGAAAATACTATACATGAATGGAATCAAGGCAATAACAGTGCACAGATAGACAATAGACAATAGACAATAGGTGTAGGAGTAGGTCATTCGGCCCTTCGAGCCAGCACCACCATTCAATGTGATCATGGCTGATCATTCTCAATCAATACCCCGTTCCTGCCTTCTCCCCATACCGCCTGACTACGCTATCCTTAAGAGCTCGATCTAAACAGATCAATGATAAAGGGCCCAATATAGTGCAAGTTTTAAAATTGAGCTCCAATGAAAGATTTCAAAGATCTCCAATGGGGGAGATGGAAGATCAGGACCGCACTCTAGCCGATGAGAGGACCATTCAGTTGCCTGATAACAACTGGGAAGAAACTGTCCCTGAATCTGTAGGTGTGCGTTTTCACACTTCTGTTCCTCTTGTCTGATGGGAGAGGGGAGAAGAGGGAGTGGGAGATGAACGATAAGAGTGAGCTTAGCTTGAAAACAAATTTAAAAGCGACTTTAATTTAAGATATACCCCCGTTGCAAAAGTTGATTAGCCAGGGATTAAGGTGTAAAAGTACAGTCTCCATCAACTGGAGTAACTCAGCGGGACAGGCACCATCTCAATAGACAATATACAATAGACAAAAGACAATAGGTGCAGGAGTAGGCTATTCGGCCCTTCTCCCCATCCCCCCTGACTCCGCTATCCTTAAGAGTGCAAGCTCTCTCTTGAATGAGAGAAGGAATGGGTGGCGTTTCGAGTCGAGACCCTTCTTCAGACTGAAGAAGGGTCTCGACCCGAAACGCCACCCATTCCTTCTCTCCTGAGATGCTGCCTGACCTGCTGAGTTACTCCAGCATTTTGTGAAATAAATACCTTCGATTTGTACCAGCATCTGCAGTTATTTTCTTATACAATTTACAATTTACCAGAGACAATTAACCTACCAACCTGTACGTCCTTGGAGTGTGGGAGGAAACCGGAGCACCCACGCAGGCCATGGGGAGAACGTACAAACGGGGAGATGCTGCCTGTCCCGCTGAGTTACTCCAGTTTTTTGTGTCTATCTGCGGTTTAAACCGGCATCTGCAGTTCTTTCAAACACATTTCTCCATCGACTGTTCACCCACAGAAGCTGAATTTAAAAATTAAGTGAATAAGACACCTTTCCTGTTTCTCATGTCCTCTGATTTAACTTCAGTGCATTCCTCATTAATGTAGTGTCAGAGATAGTCATATCTTGTATACACTGGAATTTGGAAGGATGAGAGGAGATCTTATCGAAACGTATAAGATTATTAAGGGGTTGGACACGTTAGAGGCAGGAAACATGTTCCCAATGTAGGGGGAGTCCAGAACAAGGGGCCACAGTTTAAGAATAAGGGGTAGGCCATTTAGAACTGAGATGAGGAAAAACGTTTTCAGTCAGAGAGTTGTGAATCTGTGGAATTCTCTGCCTCAGAAGGCAGTGGAGGCCAATTCTCTGAATGCATTCAAGAGAGAGCTGGATTGAGCTCTTAAGGATAGTGGAGTCAGGGGGTATGGGGAGAAGGCAGGAACGGGGTACTGATTGAGAATGATCAGCCATGATCACATTAAATGGCGGTGCTGGCTCGAAGGACCGAATGGCCTCCTCCTGCACCTATTGTCTATTGTCTATTGTCTATTGTCTATTGTCTATTGTCTATCATCCTGTTAACACCTTAATGCACATAAAGACAGAGCTTAATTTTTTTATGTTTTGCAAGATTGGTGGATTTAATCAGAAAATTTTAATTGTTCCCTTCCGCGTACTAATTGCAGGACTGGAGTGTCTGTGATCGTGTCCTGATTTAATCAATCCCTCCTGACCTTGACTTTATCGAAATATGTAGTCGTAAATCCCACCAAAGAGCACAATCTTCCTGGGATTAGCTTCCCTGTTTACATATTTAGTCGCAGCTATTTTTGATTTTGCGTGCATGAGGTGCAAAGATACTCAAGCAATCAATGGCTCAGTCCGGAGGGGACAGACGCAACTGATGAAATGCTTTGAAGATGGTGGACACAAAATGCTGGAGTAAAAAACTCAGCAGGTCAGGCAGCATCTCTGGAGAAAATAAACGTGGGAGGTTTCGGGTCGAGACCCTTCTTCAGACTGCGAGTTTGGGGGGTGGGGGAGGGAGAAACTGGATGTCTGAAATGGTTCGGAACAAATCAGAGCCGGCATTGATGACTAAGAAATGGTGAATCCCACAATGGTCCATTGTTGGCTGAGGAAGTGGTGTCAACGATGGGATAGAAGGATGCGAACAGTGGAACTGGCAGGACGACTAGGGTAGGAGGGAGGCAGAGAGCTTTTACTCCACTGCATTTAGCAAAACGAGAGCCGATTTCTTTAAAACGTACTAAATTCTTATGGGGCTTCGTATTGTAGGTGGAAATGCAGAGATGAAGTTTACCCTTTGGCTGAAGAGGCGAGAATTAGAGAGACAACGTCAAAATAAGGAATTTGCCGAGAGAGAGGTAATGAATTTCTTCTCTGCAAAGCCAGTAGTTTAGTTCAGGTTAGTTTAGAGATACAGCGCGGAAACAGGCTCTATCGGCCCACCGGGTCCGTGTCGACCAGCGATCCCCGCACATTAACACTATCCTACACACACTAGGGACAATTTTTACACTTAGCAAGCCAATTAACCTACATACCTGTACGCCTTTGGAGTGTGGGAGGAAACCGAAGATCTCGGAGAAAACCCATGCAGGTCACTTGGAGAACGTACAGACAGCACCCGTCGTCGGGATCGAACCCAGGCCACCAGCGCAGTAGAGCTTTAGAATTATCTCTCCCAAATGCACATAGAACCACATTCTAGAATTTGGATATTAAGGACATTAAGAGTTAGTTAGTGCAGAAAAGTGACATGACGTGAAAAATCAGTCAGGATTTTATTGAGAGGCGTAATAGGTTCAACGAGCCAATTGTTCACCTCTTGCATCTATTTCTTACGAGGGGTTTTTCATTGTGGCACGGAGCAGCATTAGTTCCGCATGTGTGAACAGAAGCATATATCATAGAGCATGCCTTTTTTCTCCCATTCTCTATGTTCAATAATGCACGATGTTAGTTTAAGTTACCAGCTATCTCCCGCAAAACGCTTATCACTGTGCCTTGGTACACGTGACAATAAGCTAAAACCGCAACATGCCGGATTGACAGAGGTAATGATAATAGGACATAAACTGCTGGAGTAACACGGCACGTCAGGCAGCATCTCTGGAGAAGATGGATAGTTTAGATTTAGAGGTACAGCGTGGAAACAGGCTCCTTGGGCCCATCGGGTCCGCGCCGACCAGTGATCCCTGCACACTAACACTACCCTATATCCACTAGGGACAATTTTTACATTTGCCCAGCCAATCAACCTACATACCTGCACGTCTTTGGAGTGTGGGAGGAAACCGAAGATCTCGGAGAAAACCCACACAGGTCACGGGGAGAACGTACAAACTCCGTACAGACGGCGCCCGTAGTCGGGATCGAACCCGGGTCCCCGGCGCTGCATTCGCTGTAAGGCAGCAACTCTATCGCTGCGCCACCGTGCTGCCCTAAATGATAGGTGACGTTTCTGGTTGAGACCTTTCTTGTGACATTGATTTCGCTCTGTGACTGGATGAAGAGACATACACCTGGAATGTTATAGGTTTCCAGCATTGTCTGGGTTTATTTCAGATTTCCAGCACCTGCAATCCCTTTTTGATTCTCATTTTTCAGTCACTATGAATCCTGTCACTGTCTTACAAACGGTGGCGCAGCGGTAGAGTCGCTGCCTTACAGCGAAGTGCAGCGCCGGAGACTCAGGTTCGATCCTGACTACAGGCGCCGTCTGTACGGAGTTTGTACGTTCTCCCCGTGACCTGCGTGGGTTTTCTCCGAGATCTTCGGTTTCCTCCCACACTCCAAAGACGTACAGGTATGTAGGTTAATTGGCTGGGTAAATGTAAAAATTGTCCCTAGTGGGTGTAGGTTAGTGTTAATGTGCGGGGATCGCTGGGCGGCACGGACCCGGTGGGCCGAAGGGCCTGTTTCTGCGCTGTGTCTCTAAATCTAAATCAAAAATCAAACCAATTTGTTTATCTTTTTTTCTCTCACTATAAACATAACCAAATACCTATTTTGGGCCCCCTTCCAAAAATAGACACCGGGGAATGGTTTCGATTGTAACCAGGATTGATCGTAGCCTGAGAGAACCTATGGGGTGGCACAGTGGTGCAGCGGTGGAGTTGCTGCCTTACAGCGGTAGAGACCCGTGTCCGATCCTGACCGCGGGTGCTGCCTGTACGGAGTTTGTACGTTCTCCCCGCCGCGACCTGTGTGGGCCTTCCCCGGGTGCTCCGGTTTCCTCCCACACTCCAAAGACGTACAGGTTTGTAGGTCAATTGGCTTCAGTGTAATCGTAAATCGTTCCGAGTGTGTGTCGGATAGTTTTAGTGCGTGGGGATCGCTGGTCGGCGCGGACATAGAAACATAGAAACATAGAAACATAGGTGCAGGAGTAGGCCATTCGGCCCTTCGAGCCTGCACCGCCATTCAATATGATCATGGCTGATCATCCAACTCAGTATCCTGTACCTGCCTTCTCTCCATACCCCCTGATCCCTTTAGCCACAAGGGCCACATCTAACTCCCTCTTAAATATAGCCAAAGAACTGGCCTCAACTACCTTCTGTGGCAGAGAATTCCACAGATTCACCACTCTGTGCGTGGAAAAAAACTTTCTCATCTCGGTCCTAAAAGACTTATCCTTAAACTGTGACCCCTTGTTCTGAACTTCCCCAACATCGGGAACAATCTTCCTGCATCTAGCCTGTCCAACCCCTTAAGAATTTTGTAAGTTTCTATAAGATCCCCCCTCAATCTTCTAAATTCCAGCGAGTACAAGCCGAGTCTATCCAGTCTTTCGTCATATGAAAGTCCTGCCATCCCAGGAATCAATCTGGTGAACCTTCTCTGTACTCCCTGGACCCGGGGCTAGTTTCAGTCCTGTGTCTCTGAGCTAAACTAAACACACAGTACTCGACATTCTGCATCATGGTGACTTTGAGCAAACATATTGTTCGTTGATCCACAAACAGTCAAGCCTGTATTGAACAGGTGAGCTGAGTAGTAATTCAACGCTGGCAGCAAATGCCAGCCCAATAATGTTTATTTCTCATGTCTTGCTATGCTTCCAGATGCATTAATCTCTGCAAATCTAAAGCCACCACAGAATCATTCAGTACCATCATTCATCTGAAACAAAAATATAGAGTTAAAATGGGGAATATATTATCCTTCAGTGCAGTGCCACAGGATCATTACCACTATTTTGGCTTCATCAATTACCTCTCCAGGGTCTATTCATACCTTAGACTTCAAAGGCATTTTTTACATTCTGATGACAATGTTCTCTTGCACAAACACAAACCTGCTATAAAAACTAATGAAAGGATGACAAATGTCTCTCAGCAACTAAATAACAGACAGCTCCTTCTAATCGTAAAGTTAAGAAAGCCAAATAATAACTTTGCTTTGATTGTACATCGCAAAAGGCCTCATTCAAATAACCTTCCTTTTACAAATTGTGTTCGTGAATTTGCAAATGTCCTTTTTAAAATAACCGTAACTCACAATTAATGGGTTTAGAATGAAGCATTATCCTTGGGAATGTTTTGATGCATCAGATAATGAGGCAGTATTTCGTCTGTTCACTGCATTTAAACTCGGGAGACAATTTATGAAAAGGTTTTTTCTGTCTGCATCAGAGAAATTTACCCCCCTTTCATTTGGCACCCCATGGATTTAACTGTTTGGAGAGGAATATTGAGCAACATAACACTTTAGTCCATGATTTCTTGCTGTTTCACATCCTGTCACTCCGATGGCACTTTGAAAATGGGTGCCACGCAGTATCCTATCGCAAAGTGATTAATTGTTAACTATGTTTGTGTTGTCATTTGTGAGCAGAGCACCAAGGCACATTCCTTGTATGTGCACATACTTGGCCAATAAACCTCTTAATTCATTCATTCATTCATTCATTCATTCATTCGAATGATATCAATGTGAACCTCCGTGGTGACGAGGATGGTTTGCGGTCAACTAAAGGGAAATATCCCACAGGAGCTCATCACCCTCGTGCATTCAATGGCCCACCCTTTGCGATCTTCCTTTAGTTTAGCTTGGAGATACAGCGCAGAAACTGTCCCTTTCGGCCCACCGGGTCCGCGCCGACCAGCGATCCCCGCGCATTAACACCATCCTTACACACACTAGGGACAATTTTTTTACATTTACCAATCCAATTAACCTACATATCCGCACGTCTTTGGAGCGTGAGAGGAAACCGCAGATCTCGGGAGAAAACCCACGCAGGTGGGTTTCAGTCAGAGAGTGGTGAAGGTGTGGAATTCTCTGCCTCAGAAGGCAGTGGAGGCCAGTTCGTTGGATGCTTTCAAGAGAGGGCTGGATAGAGCTCTTAAGGATAGCGGAGTGAGGGGGTATGGGGAGAAGGCAGGAACGGGGTACTGATTGAGAATGATCAGCCATGATCGCATTGAATGGCGGTGCTGGCTCGAAGGGCTGAATGGCCTCCTCCTGCACCTATTGTCTATTGTCTATTGTCCATTGTCTATTGTCACGGGGGAGAACGTACAAGCTCCGTACAGACCGAAGGTATTTATTTCACAAAATGCTGGAGTAACTCAGCAGGTCAGGCAGCATCTCAGGAGAGAAGGAATGGGTGACGTTTCGGGTCAAGACCCCTCTTCAGACTGAAGAAGGGTCTCGACCCGAAACGTCACCCATTCCTTCTCTCCTGAGATGCTGCCTGACCTGCTGAGTTACTCCAACATTTTGTGAAATAAATACCTTCGATTTGTACCGGCATCTGCAGTTATTTCCCTACAACTCCGTACAGACAGCACCCGTAGTCAAGATCGAACCCGGGCCTCCGGTGCTGCATTCACTGTAAGGCAGTGACTCTATCGCTGCGCCACCGTGCCGCCCTATTGTCCAGTAAGATTCTACAACTGGACATTCCTTCCCTCTCTCCTCTTCATAGAATTTTGGAAGGGATCACTCCCTCAAAAATCCTTGACCAGATGTTCAATCTCCATCAAGCTCTACCCTTCGCACAGCAGATTCCTATGCAACCATACCCACATCTAACCAATTTAATAGACATTAGACAATAGACAATAGGTGCGGGAGGAGGCCATTCGGCCCTTCGAGCCAGCACCGCCATTCAATGTGATCATGGCTGATCATTCTCAATCAGTACCCCGTTCCTGCCTTCTCCCCGTACCCCCTGACTCCGCTATCCTTAAGAGCTCTATCTAGCTCTCTCTTGAATGCATTCAGAGAATTTGCCTCCACTGCCTTCTGAGGCAGAGAATTCCACAGATTCACAACTCTCTGACTGAAAAAGTTCTTCCTCATCTCAGTTCTAAATTTTCACCCAGAGAGTTGTGAGTCTGTGGAATTCTCTGCCACAGAAGGCAGTGGAGGCCAATTTACTGGATGTATTTAAGAGAGAGTTAGATGGAGATAGAAACATAGAAACATAGAAAATAGGTGCAGGAGTAGGCCATTCGGCCCTTCGAGCCTGCACCGCCATTCAATATGATCATGGCTGATCATCCAACTCAGTATCCCGTACCTGCCTTCTCTCCATACCCCCTGATCCCTTTAGCCACAAGGGCCACATCTAACTCCCTCTTAAATATAGCCAATGGACTGGCCTCAACTACTCTCTGTGGCAGAGAATTCCACAGATTCACCACTCTCTGTGTGAAAAAAAACGGTTCTCATCTCGGTCCTAAAAGACTTCTCCCTTATCCTTAAACTGTGATCTTAGGGCTAACGGAATCAAGGGATATGGGGAAAAAGCAGGAACGGGGTACTGATTTTGGATGGTCAGCCATGATCATATTGAATGGCGGTGCTGGCTCGAAGTGATGAATGGCCTACTCCTGCACCTGTTTTCCATGTTTCTCTGGTTCATTGAAGCTGAAACCTGGCCTTTTTACCTTTTCTCTTCATGCCATCCAAGAACGTAGACCGGCCTTTCAAACGACATTGAAATGTTTTTCCCAAACGACCACACTCTACCACCAGTTGCTCACAATATGCTCTCCACTTTGGAGAAGCAAAACACTGATGAGCTGGCAGCTTTAGACAATAGACAATAGACAATAGACAATAGACAATAGACAATAGGTGCAGGAGGAGGCCATTCGGCCCTTCGAGCCAGCACCACCATTCAATGTGATCATGGCTGATCATTCTCAATCAGTACCCCGTTCCTGCCCTCTCCCCATACCCCCGACTCCGCTATCCTTAAGAGCTCTATCTAACTCTCTCTTGAATGCATTCAGAGAATTGGCCTCCACTGCCGTCTGAGGCAGAGAATTCCACAGATTCACAACTCTCTGACTGAAAAAGTTTTTCCTCATCTCAGTTCCAAATGGCCTACCCCTGATTCTTAAACTGTGGCCCCTGGTTCTGGACTCCCCCAACATTGGGAACATGTTTCCTGCCTCTAACATGTCCAACCCCTTAATAATCTTATACGTTTCGATAAGATCTCCTCTCATCCTTTATTCTTTGTCGAGAATAAAGAAGGACCTGGCGTGGGAATCTTTGTAACTTTGTCGGCGCCCTTCGTGTGGCGACTCTTTTCATACCTTGGTCATGCAAAACAAAGAATTTTTACAGTGACTTGCGACATGTGACAATAAGGTATCATTCATTCATTCATTCATTTATTCATTCATTCATTCATTCATTCATTCATTCATTCATTCATTCATTCATTCATTCATTTATTCATTGTATTTCCTCCATGGGGTGACCTTGACCTTCCTATGGCCCGGCACATTCGAAACATAGAAAATAGGTGCAGGAGGAGGCCATTTGGCCCTTCCAGCCAGCATCGTCATTCATTGTGATCATGGCTGATCATCCACAATCAGTAACCCGTGCCTGCCTTCTCCACATACCCCTTGATTCCGCTAGCCCCTAGAGCTCTGTCTAGCTCTTTTTTAAATTCATCCGGTGAATTGGCCTCCACTGCCCTCTGTGGCAGAAAATTCCACTAATGATTGATTCACCATCCCACTCATACACTGACCTGCGTGTCTGCGTTCTAACAACAGCAGCCTGAGGAACTGCACACCTTCATTCAGTGCACGTTGCAATCTTGCAGACTCTTCAAATTCAACCATTTCAAGGAGTTTGTTTTCCTCTGAGTTTCCCAGGAATGGCCAGTCGTGTTTGTAGGTTGCGTGCACGAAGGAACTGCAGATGCCGGTTTAAATCGAACGTAGATAACAAAACGCTGGAGTAACTCAGCGGGACAGGCAGCATCTCTGGAGAGAAGGAATGGGTGATGTTTCGGGTCGAGACCCTTCTTCAGACTGATGTCAGGGGAGTGGGCGGGACAGATATAGAACGTAGTCGGAGACAGTAAGACTGGTGGGAGAACTGGGAAGGGGGAGGGGATGGAGAGAGAGGGAAAGCAAAGGCTACTTGAAGCTAGAGAAGTCAATGTTCATACCACTGAGGTGTGAGCTGCCCAAGCGAAATATGAGATGCTGATCCTCCAATTTGCGCTGGGCCTCACTCTGACAATGGAGGAGGTTCAGGACCTCTGGTCCTCGATTGGCCTACTCTGGGCAAGAGACGCTGTGCATGTACCCGATCTATTCCTCGCATGATCTGATACACTTTCTTATCCTACCTTTTGATCAATGGTCTTACTGCCACTTTCAGGCAATGAGCTATCATTTTGTTAATGAGCCTAATAATTGGCACTTCAAAGGCCTTTTGATAGTTCCTGAACACATCAAGTTCAGTGCCTTGAGCAAATCTATACTTACTTCATCAAACAGCACAGTCTAGTTAAATCAAATATGATGATTCGCCATTAATAAGTCTGGACCGAATCATCTTTATAATTTCCTACTTTCCCGAGTGACTATTACATTTCTGCTACGTTGCTCCAACAAGCTCGCAATCGAGAACCAGAGGACATGGGTTTAAGGTGAGAGGGAAAAGATTGAGTAGGAAGCTGAGGGATAACTTTTTCCACACACAGGGTGCTGGGTGTATGGAACGAACTGCTGGAGGAGGTAGTTGAGGCTGGGTCAATCCCAACGTTTAAGAAGCATTTGAACAGGTACATGGATAGGAAAGGTTTTGGCAGAATAAGGGCCAATCGCTGGCAGGGTTGAAACAGGGAGCTTCGGTTTGCGAGGGAGCAAACTGGTGAAGATGCGTGTGGATGCTCCATTGGTGTCCTGGATCACCAACTACCTGACTGGATGACCACAATAAGTCAGGCTACAGAACCGTGTCTCGGACATGGCAGTGAGCAACACTGGGACCCCACAGGGGACGGTCCTCTCTCCCTTCCTGTTCACCATCTACACCTTGGACTGCAGGTATAATTCGGACTCCTGCCGCCTGCAGAAGTTTTCGGACGACTCTGCAATTGTGGGCTGCACCAGTGAGGGGAGGGAAGCTGAATATAGAGGTGCAGTCAAGGACTTTGTTGAGTGGTGTGGGCTGTATCACCTGCAGCTCAACACCGACAAGACTAAGGAGTTAATGGTGGACTTTAGGAGGAGAGGAACACTCCTGCCCCTGTCTCCATCAATGGTGTGGATGTGCAGTTTACCAGGGAGTACAAATACCTTGGAATGATATTTTAGAAGGATGAGAGGGGATCATCGAAACATATAAGATTATTAAGGGGTTGGACACGTTAGAGGCAGGAAACATGTTCCCAATGTTGGGGGAGTCCAGAACCAGGGGCCACAGTTTAAGAATAAGGGGTAGGCCATTTAGAACGGAGATGAGGAAAAACTTTTTCAGTCAGAGAGTTGTGAATCTGTGGAATTCTCTGCCTCAGAAGGCAGTAGAGGCCAATTCTCTGAATGCATTCAAGAGAGAGCTAGATAGAGCTCTTAATGATAGCGGAGTCAGGGGGTATGGGGAGAAGGCAGGAACGGGGTACTGATTGAGAATGATCAGCCATGATCACATTGAATGGCGGTGCTGGCTCGAAGGGCCGAATGGCCTCCTCCTGCACCTATTGTCTATTGTCTATTGTGGAGTGTACCTGGACAGTAAATTGGACGGGTCCAGGAACGCTGAGGCCCTGTACAAGAAGGGACAGAGCCGGCTGGACTTTTTGAGAAGGCTCCGCTCCTTCAACGGCTCCAGCAAGATGTTGCAGATGTTCTACCGATCGGTGGTAGCCAGTGCCATCTTCTTCGCTGCCGTGCGCCGGGGCAGCAGGGCGAAGGCCGCGGACGCCAACAGGATCAGCAAGCTCATCAGGAAGGCTGGCTCTGTACTGGGGGTGGAGTTGGATTCACGGGAGGGGGTCTTGGAGGGGAGGATGCTGCTCAAACTGCGGAGCGTCCTGGACAATACGGCTCACCCCCTCCATGACACACTGGCCAACCTGAGGAGCACCTTCAGCAACAGACTGGTCCCACCAAGATGCAGCACAGAACGCCACAGGAGATCCTTCTTCCCTGTTGCTATCAAACTGTACAACCCCTCCCCCTTCTGTCATGGGGTAGACTGATTCCCCCTCCCCCCCAACCCCTTCCCAATCTTTGCACATCCCCAATCCTGTACTTACCACTCGTCACTTTAGTTTCACGTTTCATGTATCTTGTTGTGTTTTAAGACTGTTGGCAGACCAATTTCCCTCCTGGGATAAATAAAGTTCTGTTTTGTAATAGTGTAGATGGGACATGTTGGTCGGTGTGGGAAAGCTGGGCTGAAGGGCCTGTTTCCACGCTGTAAGACTTTATGAGTCTCTATTCCATGCGTGCTCTCGCCAACATCCTGTGCAACTGGAATAAAACCTCCCTCCACTTGAACTCCCTCACACCCCTTTGCAATAAAGGCCAAGTTGAGTTTGCCTTCTTACCCACTTGTTGGAATGAGACTCGTAGAGTCCTACAACACAGAAACAGGCCCACCATGTTTCCCTCTCAACCCCATTCTCCTGCCTTCTCCCCGTAACCCCTGACACCCGTTCTTAATTAAGACTATGTTAAACATTCCATTTTGGTTGAGCAGCAGATGAGGATTGCTTTGTATGCGTGCTCCCTAGTTTCTTCTGTAATCGGCACACTTTCTAATTGATAGCTGACATCCCGAATTAATGTTATTGAAGAACTTTTGCGACAATGACAGATGAAAGATCTGCTTTGAATTTAGGCAGTCTCGTTCTCTCATAGATTTTATCAATATTAATATTCCAAGGCAGTGACATAACCCAGATGGCACCAATTTAATTAGAAGCTTAGTTTTGCTAATGGGCTGCCTGAAAGTTGTTATCTCAGTGGTATTTGCAGAAGCTGTTATTGTCAATTTTGTGAACAGCATCAGGAGACATTGTCGTGATATCCAGTTGTTATGTCCTAATGGTTGGCATTTTACAAATTAGTCTATCTTTATTTCTTCTCCAAATTATTTCCTGTTTCTAGTGTTAGTGCTGAGGGAGCTCGTTTCCAAATTAAAATAATGGTCTTTGTTCCTTTTTTTATTATCATTTTTAAAGTCACATTTCATGTCAAACAATGTCAAATTTCCTTATTTTCGGAGGCTTAATTTAGTTTTGAGATGCGTCTCGATTATTTGTGTAACATTGTGAATTGTTGATATAACTTTGCAAAGATAATTAGAGCACCGTATTAAAGATAGACACAAAGTGCTAGAGTAACTTAGCGGGCCAGGCAGCATCTCTGGAGATAATGGATAGGTTGTGAATGAGTCAGGACCCTTCTTCAGACTCAATCTTTTTCAATGGCATGTCTATCTTTGATATAAACCAGCATCTGCAATTCCTTTTTAGTACATTATTGATAGGTGACATTTCAAGTTGAGCCTGAAGAAGTGTCCCAACCTGAAACGTCACCTCTCCAAGAGCTCTGGAGATGCTGCTTGACCCGCTGAGTTGCTCCAGCATTCTGAGTCTATCCCCAGCATTTTGTGTCTGTTTTCGGTTAAACCAGCATCTGCAGTTCCTGTGTCGGAAAGAACTGCAGGTGCTGGTTTAAATCGAAGGTAGGCACAAAATCTACACAAGAAAAACCTCAAGATCAGTCTGTACAAGGGTCTCGACCCGAAACGTCACCCATTCCTTCTCTCCAGAGATACTGCCTGACCTGCTGAGTTACTCCAGCATTTTGTGTCTATCTGCAGTTCCTGCCTACGCATAGAGCACTGTACCAGTCACGGTAATTTGGATTAATCTGGAGTGCCAAATATTTTTTTTTCGTGCATTCTCATCCAAAATGTAGAAAAATACATGGGAGAAAATGTCCATCCCTAGAGGACAAAACTATAAGGTGGGGGGGGGGGGGGGGGGGGTGGAACGGAGATGTACGGGACAAGTTCTGGACAGAGAGTGGTGGGGACATGGAAGGCATTGCCAGGGATGGTGGACTAGTCAGATACAATTATTGGCGTTTATGAAGCTTTTAAATAGGCACATGAAATTTAGAGGGATATTCCTTACAGCGAATACAGCGCCGGAGACCCGGGTTCGATCCTGACCACGGGTGCTTGTCTGGAGTTTGTACGTTCTCCCCGTGACCTGCGTGGGTTTTCTCCGAGATCTTTGGTTTCCTCCCACACTACAGAGACGTACAGGTTTGTACGTTAATTGGCTTGGTGTAAATGTAAACATTTGTCCCTAGTGTGTGTAGGATAGTGTTAGTGCGCGGGGATCGCTGGTCGGCGCGGACCCGGTGGGCCGAAGGGCCTGTTTCCGCGCTGCACCTCTAAACTAAACCAATAAACTAAATGTTGAAGCTGAAGAGATTAGTTCAGCTCGGCATTATGTTCGGCACAATCCTTGTGAGCCGAAGGCCCCTTTCCTGTGCTGTACTGCTCCACGTTCTAAGTTCAAAATTATTTTCTCAGTTTTAATGCTCAAGATAACCAGCGCAGTGGTGCAGTATGGTGGTGGCGCAGCGGTAGAGTTGCTGCCTTATAACGCTGGAGACCCCGGTTCGATCCTGACTATGGGTGCTTGTCTGCAGTTTTAGATTTAGATTTAGATTTAGAGATACAGCGCGGAAACAGGCCCTTCGGCCCACCGAGTCCGCGCCGCCCAGCGATCCCCGTACATTAACACTATCCTACACACACTAGGGACAATTTTTACATTTACCCAGTCAATTAACCTACATACCTGTACGTCTTTGGAGTGTGGGAGGAAACCGAAGATCTCGGAGAAAACCCACGCAGGTCACGGGGAGAACGTACAAACTCCGTACAGACGGCACCCATAGTTAGGATCGAACTTTATTCTCCGGCGCTGCATTCGCTGTAAGGCAGCAACTCTACCGCTGCGCCACTGCGCCGCCCGTTTGTATGTTCTCCCGGTGACCTGCGTGGGTTTTCTCCGAGATCTTCAATTTCCTCCCACTCTCCAAAGGCGTACAGGTTTGTAGGTTAATTGGCTTGGTGTAAATGTAAATAGTCTCTCGTGTGTGTAGGATAGTGTTAGTGTGCGGGGATAGTGTTAGAGTCGGGCTGAAGCGCCTGTTTCCACGCTGTATCTCTAAACTAAACTAAACTAATCTAAACCCACTTAAATCCTTCATTATCCTACACATTCGGGACAGTTTACGTTTTTTACCGAAGCCAATTAACCTACTAACCTGCACGTCTTTGGAGTGTGGAAATAAAACCGGAGCACCTGGGGTAAACCCACACAGGTCACGGGGAGAACGTACAAACTCCATGCAGACAGCACCCGTAGTCAGGATCGAACCCGGGTCTCTGGCGCTGTGAGGCAGCAACTCGAATGCTGCCACCCCAATAAACATTGTAACATGATAAAATGCCAAAAATCCACTTGTATTCTCTGCTTCTGTGGAAGGCCTGTGATAAATTGAAGAAATGGTTTCTCTGCTTGTACAGATTGGTGAATAAGCATGTTAATCCAACTACATCGGTCTCCTGCGATACCGAACACAATGTGCAAACCTCCTCCAAATAAATCAGACAGCATGCGTGTGGGCATAATATGTATCATTTTTTTAAAATATGGAAATGTCAATCGCCACCTATAAAACACAGCAAGAGACCCACAAATCCTTACAGAAACCAATGGGGTTGAGATTTGCGATGTTGGTCGTGTTTCACTGTACGATGATGTGACAGAGGGGACATGTCAGTGCCTTCTGGAGACTCCACATCAGCAAATTAAGTGGGGAAAATCCAGATGTTGCTCGCAACAAGTTCTTGCCAACTTCACAGGCTGTGTTTGTTGCAGCCTTCTTCGACGTGAGCGGTGAGTCGATTATTCGGACGTGCCCGCAGTGGGGGTGCCAGAGGTCGGGAGAGGCCGAGAGAACAAAGAGGGACCTGGTACCGGGAGGCCGCTGAAGAACAAAGAGGGACTCGACAGATGTGGAGAGGATGTTTCCACTAGTGGGAGAGTCGAGCACCAGAGGTCACAGCCACAGATTTAAAGGACGTTCCTTTTCGGAAGGAGATGAGAAGCTGGAGTAACTCTGCGGGACAGGCAGCATCTCTGGAGAGAAGGAATGGGTAAAGTTTCGGGTCGAGACCCTTCTTCAGAGGGTGGCGAATCTGTGGAGTTCATTGCCACAGAAGGCTGTGGAGGCCAAGTTATTAGAAATATTTAAGACAGAGATGAATAGGTTCTTGATGAGTACAGGTGTCAGGGGTTATGGGGAGAAAGCAGGAGAATGGGGTTAGGAGGGGGAGATAGATCAACCATGATTAAATGGTGGAGTAGACTTGATGGGCCGAATGGCCTAATTCTTTTACTATTATTTTGTAACATGACCTTGTGGCGTTGGGGGGCCATCGAGAACAGGTGGACCGGGCATTTGGGGGTAGGGGGGATCTAATTTGATTTAATAAGTAATAACAATCAAAGACAGTGTTTATTCCACAGTGGCTGGCTGTTTCTTAAAGCACTTGCAAATGGGTACTTGATATCATCAAAATGCAGACTGAAGGGTTAATAATATCACACGAGTCTTCTGGTTTCATAACAGCATTTGGATTTCAGTCCAATTTTCACAATCATGCCACAGGGGTTTCAGAATTAAGTCAGGCCACATAATATCATCACTCCATGAAGTTTCAAAGAATTTTTCATTTATCAGAGGGCAGTTTCAACTCTATAGACAGACTATTTTGAGGTGATCAATAAGCAATTGAAATGTTTCGTTGCTCAAAGCCTTAAGTTGATTTCTGAACATTTCTGACTTTCTGCCATCGAAGCAAGGAATTGAAATGTTAGTGATAAATGTAACATAAGGCCACGGCAAAGGTGCGTCTCAAAATTAAAATACCATGGCAACGCGTGCTGAACTCCTGCTCTTTGCCGTTTACAGTTTAGCTTATTGTCGCGTGTGCCGAGGTACAGTGAAAAGCTTTTGTTGCGTGCTATCCAGTCAGCAGAAAGAGAATACGGTGGCGCAGCGGTAGAGTTGCTGCCTTACAGCGAATACAGCGCCGGAGACTCAGGTTCGATCCTGACTACGGGCGCCGTCTGTACGGAGTTTGTACGTTCTCCCCGTGACATGCGTGGGTTTTCTCCGAGATCTTCGGTTTCCTCCCACACTCCAAAAACGTACAGGTACGTAGGTTAATTGGCTTGGTAAATGTAAAAAATTGTCCGTAGTGGGTGTAGGATAATGTTAATGTGCGGGGATCGCTGGGCGGCGCGGACTCGGTGAGCCGAAGGGCCAGTTTCTGCGCTGTATCTTTAAATATAAATATAAATATTTTAAAAAATACATGATTACAATCGAGCCATTTACTGTGTACAGATACATGATTAGGGAATTTATTCACAAAACGCTGGAGTAACTCAGCAGGTCAGGCAGCATCTCAGGAGAGAAGGAATGGGCGATGTTTCGGGTCGAGACCCTTATAGGGCAAGGTAAAGGCAGCAAAGTCCAATCAAGGATAGTCCGACGGTTACAAATGAGGTAGATAGTAGTTCAGGACTGCTCTCTGGTTGTGGTAGGTTGGTTCAGTTGCCTGAAAACAACTCAGCTGTGCAGATTCAGAACAACTGCTTTGAAGTTGGATTGCACTTTGGACTTGCAGCTAATTACCCAATGAATGTATTTAAAATTACAAGAGGCATAGATAGGGGAGACGGACAGAATTTTTTTTCCCGGGATGGAATTGTCCAGAAAAGTTTTTGCCACATTGGCCTTCATCAGTCAGAGTATTGAGTATAGAAGATGGGAGGTCATGTTGTAGATGTATCTAAGACGTTGGTGCAGCCACGTTTAGAGTATTGTGTTCAGTTTTGGGCACCGTGTTTAGAGATACAGCGCGGAAACAGGCCCTTCGGCCCACCAGGTCCACGCCGACCAGCGATCCCCGTACATTAACACTATCCTACACCCACTAGGGACAACTTTTACATTTTATACCAAGCCAATTAACCCACAAACCTTTACGTCTTTGGCGTGTGGGAGGAAACCGAAGATCTCGGAGAAAACCCGTCTCCAACTACATTCTATCTTTGTCCCGCCCCCTCCCCTGACATCAGTCCGAAGAAGTGTCTGGACCCGAAACGTCACCCATTCCTCTTCTCCCGAGATGCTGCCTGACCTGCTGAGTTGCTCCAGCATTTTGTGTCTACCTTCGATTTAAACCAGCATCTGCAGTTTTCTTTTCCTACTGTATCACTCTGTGACTACAGGGCATAACTATAAGATGAGGTGGGGAAGTTTATGAAGATATGTGGGCATGTTTTTTTCACACCAAGTGGTGGGTCGCATCGCCAGGGGTGGCGGTGGAGGAAGACACTGTAGTTGCGTTTATGAGGCCTTTATTAAATCACATGGGGATAGAGGAATATGGATCAAGTACAGGCAGATGAGATCAGTTTAACGTGGCATTGTGTTCAACACAAACCCTGTGGACCGAAGGGCCTGTTCCTATGCTGTACAGTTCTCTGTTAAGTGATAGCTAACACAAGGGATGACTTGAAGACCATCCATTTTGATTTTCGATGCAATGTTTGCACAAAATGGGTCTCCCTCCAAAAGTGAATAAAACTCAACAGGTTGATGAGACAGGTCAACCCTCAGCTGAAATGCCCGGCACAAACACAATCTGTACTTGTATAATGAAAGCTGATTGTTCTCACTAAAACAAATCTGAAAGGTGTACACACTTTAACAGTTTACAGTGAATGAAAAGACCTGCAATTAATGCAAATATGGCTGTAAAATAAACGATTCTTGAGGTATTTTACGGGAAGATTGTTCAATTTTGTAGCAAATGGGAATTAAATGACAATACGGATATTTCGTTATTAACGGGAAATGTCTTTTAAGATGTATAGCATTATCTTTCATAGATTTCAGGGATAGCACAGGCAAAACAATTCAAATTTCAAGCATTTAGGTTATTCGTCAAGCTTTAGAAAGTAATGAAAATAGTCTTGTGAAAATGTAAATTTGCTCAGGATTGGTTAGTCTTGATCCTGCATTAAACATTAGGCCAAATAAAATGAATAAATCCTCATTATATCCCCTATCAATGGATCACCAACTCCCCCTCCCATTCCCACACTGACCTTTCTGTCCTGGGCCTCCTCCATTGTCAGAGTGAGGCCCAGCGCAAATTGGAGGAACAGCACCTCATATTTCGTTTGGGCAGCTTACACCCCAGCGGTATGAACATTGACTTCTCTAACTTCAGATAGCCCCTTGCTTTCTCTCTCTATCCCCTCCCCCTTCCCAGTTCTCCCACTGTTCTTCCTGTCTCCAACTACATTCTATCTTTGTCCCGCCCCCACTCCCCTGACATCAGTCTGAAGAAGGGTCTCGAACCGAAACGTCACCCATTCTTCCTCTCCCGAGATGCTGCCTGTCCCGCTGAGTTACTCCAGCATCTTGTGTCTGCCTTCGATTTAAACCAGCACCTGCAGTTCTTTATCCTACACGTTTTTTATTCCTACAGATCCTCATTATATCCAAGTCTGACTGTTAGATGCAATTTAAGTGTTTAGACAAGATTGCTGTAAATTGCAACCCATATATAAAGCAAAAACACCTTCAGATGATGTAGATTGTTGGATATTCTGACCCACATATAAACCTATTGGCTGCCCAGTGGCACAGCGGTAGAGTTGCTGCCTTACAGCGCCAAAGACCCAGGTTCGATCCTGTCTGTGGGTGCTGCCTGTATGTACGTTCTCCCCGTAACTGCGTGGGTTTTCTCTGGGTGCTCTGCTTTCCTTCCACATTCCAAAGACGTATACGGGTTTGTAGGTTAATTGTATCGTGTAATGCCCTACACACACTTGGCACCTACAAACCTGCAAGTCTTTGGAATGTGGGAGGAAATCGGAACACCCGGAGTAAACCCACGCGGGTCACGGGGAGAACGTACAAACTCCGTACAGACAGCGCCCGTACTCAGGATCGAACCCGGGTCTCCGGCGCTGTAAGGCAGCAACTCTACCGCTGCGCCACCCAAGGTTTTTCATTCCTTTTCACCAGAATCTCAAGAGTCCAACTTTATTTACTGCATATTGCAGATGTATGCAACTTAAGCACACCATACCAGAGAAATATAATGATGACAAACATGCGTTGATGATTAAGTACTTAATAAATTAAAGCACTCCTTCTACTCCAAAAGCAGCAAACTCCCCTTCTCGCTACTAATTCCGTATCATGCTCCTTCTTGTAAAAGCGAATTAAAAGTGAATTTTTCTCTGAAATAAGGTCATAAGTGACATGAGCAGAATTAGGCCATTCGGCCCATCAAGTCTACTCCGCCATTCAATCATGACTGATCTATCTTTCTCTCCCAACCCCATTCTCCTCCCTTCTCCCCACAACCCCTGACACCCATACCAATCAAGAATCTATCTATCTCTGCCTTAAAAATATCCACTGACTTGGCCCTCCACAGGCTTCTGTGGCAAAGAATTCCATAGATTCACCACCCTCTGACTGAACAAAATTCCTCCTCATCTCCTTCCCAAAGGAACGTCCTTTAATTCTGAGGCTGTGACCACTAGTCCTAGACTCTCCCACTAGTGGAAACATCCTCTCTAAATCCGCTCTATCCAGGCCTTCCACTATTCTGTACGCTTCAATGAGGTCCCCCCTCATTCTTCCAGCGTGTACAGGCTCAGTGCCATTAAACATTCCTTTAAATAATTACAGGGGATGGGATTAAACAACATGAGGCTACTTTGTGTGATAAATTGAACTTGCTTTTGAATCCATTTCTAAAAAGCCTCAAAGCTATTAGACTTTCAAACAACAGGACAATGCTTTTTTTTCCAATTACTTCAATTACTACAATTCTCTTTATACATCATGTGTCTCCTCTTTCGTTTACCATTTATTAATTATTTTTTTCTTCCCTTATGCTGCAGTCTATTTTTGCCCTGTCAATTGTTCAGGACTAAATTGGGGCAAGGCCGATTTTAATCTGATAAGGCAGAAGTTGGCCCTGGTGGAGTGGGATCAGCTTCTCATGGGGAGGACCGCATCAGAACAGTGGGAGTCATTCAAAGGAATAATTGAAAAAGTACAGAGGAAGCATGTTCCCCTAAAGTTTAAGGGTGGGACAAACAAGTCCAAAGAACCTTGGATGTCGAACGATATAGTAGGATTGATTCGAAAAAAAAAGGGGGGCTTTTGGAAGGCATAAAGAACTTAAGGCACAGACATCATTAGAGGAATACAGAAGGCGATGTCGCTCTCTGGACCAATCCCTATGGTCGCGTTCCCACGTGACTTCGCTGGCCAATCCGAGGGTTCGACGACCTGGACCATTCTCTACGGTCGCTACACAGGCATCATTAGAGGAATACAGAAGGTGTAGGGCGGTTCTTAAAAAAGAAATTAGGAGAGCAAAAAGGGGCCAAGAGATAGCACTAGCGGGCAAAATAAAAGAAAATCCCAAAGTGTTCTATAAGTATATCAAGGGTGAGGATAACGAGGGAAAGAGTGGGGCCCATCAGGGACCATAGTGGAAAGCTGTGTGTGGAGCCAGAGGATGTAGGAGATGTTTTAAATGATTTTTTTGCATCTGTTTTTACGAGGGAGGAGGGCGATGCGGACTTAGAAATGGAGCAGGAGGGTTGTGATGATCTTGAGCATATTGCTATTGACAGGGAGGCGATGCTGGAGGCTCTGGCAGGCTTAAAAGTGGATAAGTCTCCGGGCCCTGACGAGATGTATCCCAGGATGCTGAGAGAGGCAAGGGAGGAGATTGCGGAGGCTCTGGCACAATTTTTCAGAGCATCTCTTGCAACAGGGGATGTACCGGAGGACTGGAGGATAGCTAATGTGGTGCCATTATTTAAAAAGGGCAGTAGGGATAAACCTGGGAACTACAGGCCGGTGAGTCTGACATCGGTGGTGGGGAAGCTGCTAGAAAAGATTCTGAGGGACAGAATCAGTCTTCACTTGGAGGATCAAGGGTTAATTAAGGATTGTCAACATGGCTTTGTTAAGGGAAGGTCGTATCTGACTAACTTGATTGAATTTTTTGAAGGGGTGACCAAGGAGGTAGATGGGGGTAGTGCAGTGGATGTGGTATACATGGATTTCAGTAAGGCTTTTGACAAGGTCCCACACAGGAGACTAGTCAAGAAGGTAAGAGCCCATGGGATCCAGGGCACCTTGGCAAAATGGATAAAAAACTGGCTTAGTGACAGAAGGCAGAGGGTGATGGTAGAAGGGTGCTTCTGTGACTGGAGGCCGGTGTCCAGTGGGGTGCCGCAGGGATCGGTGTTGGGTCCGTTACTGTTTGTAATCTACATAAATGATTTGGATGTCAACGTACAGGGCATGATCAGCAAGTTTGCAGATGACACAAAGGTAGGGGGGGGTGGTGAATAGCGAAGAAGGGATCTGCAAGCTGCAGGAAGATATAGATGAGATGGTCAGATGGGCGGAGCAGTGGCAGATGGAATTTAATCCTGAAAAGTGCGAGGTGATGCACTTTGGCAGAAATAACTTGGAGAGGGAGTACACCATGAATGGAAGGACCCTAGGGAAGACAGGGGTACAGAGGGACCTTGGAGTACAGGTACACAAGTCCTTGAAGGCAGCAGGACAGATGGACAGGGTGGTTAAAAAGGCATATGGGTTACTGGCCTTCATTAGCCGGGGCATCGAATATAAAAGTAGGGGGGTAATGATGGAATTGTACAGAACACTGGTGAGGCCACAGCTGGAGTATTGTGTACAGTTCTGGTCACCACATTATAGAAAGGATGTGATAGCTTTGGAGAGGGTACAGAGGAGATTCACCAGGATGCTGCCAGGGATGAAGGGCCTCGGTTATGAGGAGAGACTGGGCAGACTGGGGTTGTTTTCCCTGGAGCAGAAAAGGCTGAGAGGGGACATGATCGAGGTGTACAAGATCATGAGGGGCATGGATAAGGTAGATGGCGGGGAACTTCTTCCACTGGTGGAAGGTTCAACAACGAGGGGACATAGATACAGGGTAAGGGGAGGGAGGTTTCGGGGGGATGTGAGAAAGAACTTTTTCACCCAGAGGGTGGTTGGAGTCTGGAACTCACTGCCTGGAGTTGTGGTGGAGGCAGGAACACTCACAACGTTTAAGAGGCATTTGGATGGGCACTTGAAATGCTACAACATTCAGGGCTACGGTCCAAATGCGGGAAAATGGGATTAAAATTAGACTGTGTTTGGTAACGGGCGGCGCGGACACGATGGGCCGAAGGGCCTCTTTCTGTGCTGTAGGACTCTATGACTCTATGACTCTATGACTAAATACAAATGCTGTCCCTGAACAAGATGAACATTTTTTTTTTTAAATTTGCCTAATATCCCACATTTTAGTGGCGCAGCGGTAGAGTTGCTGCCTTACAGAGCTTTCAGTACCAGAGACCCGGATTCGATCCCGACTACGGGTGTTGCCTGTGCGGAGTTTGTACGTTCTCCCCGTGACCTACGTGAGTTTTCTCCGAGATCTTCGGTTGCCTCCTGCACTCCAAAGACGTGCAGGTTTGTAGGTTAAGTGACTTGGTATGAATGTAGAATTGTCCTTAGTGTTGGAGCCATTTATGTTTAGGCAGTCTACTGTTGGCATATTATATTATTTTGTCTAGATATATCTTGCAGTATTATTTTGGAGACTGGGGGCGGTCATTAGATGTACAGGGTGGTGTATATATATGGGTGTAAGGGACTAGGAGTGCCAGATACAGGGAGTGAGAGAGTGAGAGCATATAGTCCTCACCAGACCAGGGACAGAGCAGCTGTGGAGATGAGGAAAGCAGAGCCAGATCTGTCCTTTTTGTTTGCTTCGGCCACAGGACTCCGCATGGGCTTTGCTGCATTGTGTGATAGGTTAAAGCACATGCTTGAGGCTCTCTCTCTCTCTCTCTCTCTCACACACCTGCTTGAGGCTACGTAATCACAAAAATGCTGAACTTGCTAAAGCTAGTAGTAATCAGTAGCCCAAACCGCAGAATTTTCCAGCTCGTCTTCAGAGGAGAAAAACACAATGTATAAAGAACACAAACAGTAAACAGACGCCAACTAAACCTTGAACAATAGCACGTTAGGACCTTATAAGGGAAAATTGACTTTGTTCCAACACTCGGCCGTATAAGGGAAAACTGACTTAATTCCAATATTGATTGGTTGTGATACTTGTAAATAACTGTGAATTCTGCGGTTTTGGGGGATAAAGGAGGCTTAATTCTAGTGGCTGGTGTGACACGTTTCCACTGGCCCCGGAGTCCGCAACTCTGTGTGTGCTTTTAGAAACCTGTCTACGAGATCTCTAATAAACTAACAGGTAAAGTCTGTGCCATCTCTGATTATTGTCATCCAACTGACCGCGAACGCAAACTCGACACAGCCAGCTACAACTTGCATGCCGAATAAGGAAAGCCTGGAATTTTCATCTCCTTGTTTGTACAACTACTTCAATAAACAACCAATTAGACTTGGAAATAATGACTGGAAGATCTGTTCTATTCGGTCTGTGTAAGATCACTCCTACTTACCTGTGTAGTAATGGCAAGTGGAAATGAGGTCACCGGAAAAGTTGGAAAGATGCCATTACACTACGTTTGTGTAGGATGGTGTTAATGTGCGGGGATCGCTGGTCGGTGCTGTACCTGCACGCCTTTGGAGTGTGGGAGGAAACCGGAGCCCCCGGAGAAAACCCACGCAGGTCACGGGGAGAACGTACAAACTCCTACAGGCAGCACACGCAGTCAGGATTGAACCCGGATCTCTGGCGCTGTGGGACAGTATCTCTCCCTCTGCGCCACCGTGCCACTCTGTTCTGAATCAAACCTGCTTCTGTTCATCAAGGAAATAACCTGTTGATCATTAGAAAATACGATTCAAAGTTTTCTTGGGAACTAAACAATTGAACCTAAATGATGATGAAAAAAAACAACTTGACCGTGTATCAATCCGTAAAATTAAAGTGGCTCGCCCATAAGATTAGGTTAAAATGAAATGGTGTGGGATAAAAAAATCAGTTGGGTAATTAATTAGTTTAAATACCGGTGATAATATGCACTAAAAGACAGATTCTGTACGGTTGGCCAATAATCAAAGCTAACGAGAGCACTGAACTGAAATAATCACTGCCCATAAATATGTTGGTGATGAATAATTTCACTGGGAATGTGTAGTATCATTTTAGTTGAGTTTAGTTTAGAGATACAGCACAGAAACATGCCTATTGAGTCCACGCCGACCAGCGATCCCCGCACATTAACACTATCCTACACAATTTACCTTTATACCAAGCCAATTAGCCTACAAACCTGTACGTCTTTGGAGTGTGGGAGGAAACCGAAGGTCTCGGAGAAAACCCACGCAGGTCACTGGGGAGAACGTACAAACTCCGTACAGACAGCGCCCATAGTCAGGATCGAACCCGGGTCACCAGCGCTGTAAGGCAGCAACCCATCCAACGGATTCAAGGGGTATGGGGAGAAGGTAGGAACAGGGTACTGATTGTGGATGATCAGCCATGATCATATTGAGTGGCGGTGTTGGTTCGAAGGGCCGAATGGCCTCCTCCTGCACCTATTGCCTATGTTTCTATGTTTCTAACTCTACCACTGCGCCACCATGCCGCATCTAATGGTCTAATTTGACTGGATAGCACACAAACCAAGTGCATGTTCATATTCCCAGTTTAGTTTAGAGATACAGCGCGGAAACAGGCCCTTCAGCCCACCGGGTCCGCACCGGCCAGCGATCCCCGCGTATTAACACTATCCTGCCCACACTGGGGACATTAAAACAAATATTTACCAGGCCAATTAACCTACAAACCTGTACGTCTTTGGAGTGTGGGAGGAAGCCGAAGACCTCGGAGAAAGCCCACGCAGGTCACGGGGAGAACGTACAAACTCCATACAGTCAGCGCCCATAGTCGGGATCAAACCCGGGTCTCCGGCGCTGCATTCGCTGTAAGGCAGCAACTCTACCGCTGCGCCACCGTGCCGCTAGTGTGGAGGCAAGATTGCTGTGTTGCTGTTGCTTTAAGGTAATGATTCCTAACCACTATGTGGGACTGGCTCACCCAGCGTTATACAACCAAACAGATTTTAGTGCATAATCTATAAAATATAATATATTTTCTTGACTTGCCGATATATATTGAATTTTAGAGGGATTTTTACTCTGAGCCAGCAAATTGAAATAATACCGTATGATTGTCAACTACTTTTATTTTTTAGGCAGCCCTCATTTTTGTACTTAAGATTAAACATCATTTTTATTCAATTAAATCTCATGGACGGGTGATTGATCTTTGAGGCCGAGAATCGGTGAACTTTTCACTGGAGCCACAGATATTTCCCAGTTCCAAAAGAATGAGACTTCCAGCAAAAATAGAACCAGATTATACACAAACATTTAGAAAAGTAGGTTAAAGTCAGATGACAAGTTGGGATGACATCATCATGATTTAGAGATAACAAGAGCAGATCAAGATTACGTTTAGAAGGTATCACAAAATGCTGGAGTAACTCAGCGGGTCAGGCAGCATCTCTGGAGAGAAGGAATGGGTGACGTTTCGGGTCGACAACCTTCTTCTGAAGAAGGGTCTCGACCCAAAACGTCACCCATCCATTCCTTCCCTCCAGAGATTTTGCCTGACCCGCTGAGTTACTCCAGCATTTTGTGACACCTTCGAGTTGTACCGGCATCTGCAGTTATTTTCCTACAAGATTACGTTTGAACCTGTGCATGTCAAAGAACTGCGGATGCTGGTTTAAACCGAAGACAGACATTTACTCCAGCTTTATGTGTCTGTCTTCGGTTCTAACCAGCATCTGCAGTTGCCGCCTACACAATATGTTGACCTTTAGTACATTTCAAAGCATGTCACCAAATGCTAAACTTCACAATACAAAAGTCCAAAAATTAACCAGTCACTTGTGTGACTCTCAAGATAAATGTAATGGTTAAAAATTGGTAAATTAACAATTTATGTTTTACTAGACCAAGTGGACCCGTTGGGCCCAAACCTCTCCTGCATTGGTGCAGCACCTTCTCCTCCCCACCCCCTCCCTCCCCCCTCCCCCAATACCCCCTCTCCCCTCCCTCCCTCCCAAGGAGATAAATTTAAACTTTAAAATGTGAATAACTTTAAAAATATAACACCGATTTCAATAAAACTTCTTCCATTAGCACCAAAAGGACGACGGTGAGTAAGGTGGGCCTAAAATTGTCGCGCTATCGTGTACCGTCTTGGCTGTAGTTCAGGAACAAACAAACAAACAAGTCAAGTCAAGTTTATTTGTCATATACACATACACGATGTGCAGTGAAATGAAAGTGGCAATGCCTGCGGAAACTACAAAACAGAATAGATTTTTTTTTTAACACAAAAAAAAAATTAATACAGTAAATTAAATTAGTCCCTGGTGATATGAGAGTTAACAGTCCTGATGGCCTGTGGGAAGAAACTCCGTCTCATCCTCTCTGTTTTCACACCGTGACAGCGGAGGCGTTTGCCTGACCGTAGCAGCTGGAACAGTCCATTGCTGGGGTGGTAGGGGTCCCCCATAATGTTGCTGGCTCTGGATCTGCACCTCCTGATGTATAGGTCCTGCAGGGGGGCGAGTGTAGTTCCCATGGTGCGTTCAGCCGAACGCACTACTCTCTGCAGAGCCTTCCTGTCCTGGGCAGAGCTATTCCCAAACCAGATTGTGATGTTCCCGGACAAGATGCTTTCTACAGCCCCAGAGTAGAAGCACTGAAGGATCCCCAGAGAGACTCAAAATTTCCTCAACTGTCTGAGGTGGTAAAGGTGCTGCCTTGCCTTACTCACCAGTGCGGCAATGTGCGTTGTCGAGATGTTTTGGTATATAGTATATAAAACGAGAGTTTTAGTATATAGATGTAAAGGCTATAAGATATTGTGGGGCCAAAGGTCCTGTTTCCACGCTGTACCTCTAAAACACAAAGCTAAAACATCATATAAAATTCATGTAAAACATTTGTCTGAGTTCTAGTTGGATTATCAATCACTGGAAATGTACATTATTGTACAAGGCCTGTGTTTTACTGAGCTAGGAAGAAGCCACAACTCGAAGTCATCTATTATTATTCTTTCAGGGAAGACACATTTCATGGAAAATGATCGAACGGAAATCATATCGAACTAAATGCTGTCACATTTGCTTAATAATGCAGACAAAAGAAGAATGTGTCAATTGCAATCTGCTTTTCTTCAACGCAACTGCTTTTCAGACGGTGGTTTCGTTGACTCTGTACACTCATCACTGTCTCTAATGCAAATCCTGTCAGCATCAAAAAGGCAAACGTCTTCTTTCCAATGATCCCTTGTCTACAGTTACAAGAGAGAGATTTTTTTTTTTTTTGTTCTTGCTCTGTGCTCCAAAATAAAAACTGA